>NC_043707.1:77799411-78075612 GCF_006229205.1 Suricata suricatta
AATGAAAAGCCCCGTGCGTTCGGCTGTACCGCCTTGCTCCACGGCCGCTGCCCAGTGCAGCCGGGGCTGTGGCCAGGAAAGCACCTGTCGTCCAAGAGCAGTCAGTCTCTTATCACTTCAGCTCTGGATAAGTCTGAGACTTGCTGTAACTTGGACACATCTAAGCAACAGGTGTGTGGCATTTTCAGAAGTTGGCATGGTCCTCAAGTGAGTTACTGGTATTTTTACATCAGCAAAATAACTCAGTTTTACAGATTGCAACAAAAATAAAAGCTGTTTCTCTTTATGCATTTTATTCTCTTAGAATAAAATAAGTACGTGCTGCTGTAATAAAATTGCCTTTAATCACTAAACAAGCCTAACCTTGACTCAAGCAGTGAATGCCTGTAAACATAATAAATGAAAAAGCTAAGTATTTTTATAACATAAAATAGTATCATTTATAGCTTATCAATCATGTATTGTCCAGAAAAAATAAAAAGCCCAATGGAGAATTAAGTTACCTTCATAACCGCAAATGATGGAGGCTATTTTTGTTAAGACTGTCAGAGTTCACTAACCACAGTTATGACCACGTATAGTCCAAAGAGTGCAGTAACCTCCTTATCATTAATTAATCGTTCTCCATTGAAGGAAGATCTGTGTTGTCTAACTGAACAATAATTCAAGTAGTGTGTCCCAGAAAAAAAAACCACTTGGGCTCCGCTTTGGAGTCTCGCTGGCGGCTCTGAGCCATGCCAATGGCCCCGACCCGCCCTGACTTTGTGTCCTCTCTCAGAGGCCTGTATTCTGCGCACAGCTTCATGACCAGTGGGCTGGAAACAGCCTTGGTTTGAATGTTTTATTTGGGAGTTATTTCGCCAGGGCCTTTCAAACAGTAGTGTCCCAATGAAGTACTAGATATTATTTATGTAAGAATGAGCTTTTTTTTTTTTAAACAACAGTATTCTTTCAGAAATTTCTAACTACTTTGTAACTGCATGACTTAACCTGGTGATAAAAAGCAGTTATTAAAAGTCTACCTTTTCCAAAGCTGATGTTTCTCTTCTGTGCTTTTATGTTTGCTAAGGTCTCTTTTAGCAAATAATAAAACTGCAGTTGGGAAAAAAAAAGAGAGAGAAAAAAATAGTGTTTGCAATACCCTTGTGTTCAGTTATTTCAATATTTGGGGCTCTTTTTAAAAATTAACACACTGGTCTGTTTTTTAGCATTATGTCATCATGCTGGCATTTAAAAAATCTGAAATCCGTATCATTACTTTATTCTGGTAAAAATCACTGACTCTAGTATATGATTAATGCGAAAAGACAAATCAATTACTGTTCTATAAGCCTAGCCTCTTCTGTGCCCATGAATCTAAACAGGCAAATGTATTGTGTTTTGCAGCTCTTTTCAAAAACAACTTTTACTCTGCTTCAAAAACATTCTAAATAAATGGAATACAAACATAACAGTATTGAAATGCTTATATAGTTAAGTCTGCTTCAAAACTTTCATTTGTTCATGATAAAATATATAAAAAGACAAATCAGGAAACTGTTCATTGTAACAAAAATAGAATATACAGCTTGCCATCAGTAAGAAGTTTGTAGAGCTAGGGAAAAAAAAAAGACCCTCTACAATCTTATTTTAAATGATCTTCTCAAAGTTATCAACTAAGGGATATATTATTTGAAGATGAAAGATTTAGAATAAAGTATTTGGACTTATTTTAAGCCTGTCTCTTCATCATTCTCTACTTGTATAGTCAAAATGTGCATTTATAGCAGCAGGGAACAGTCTACACAAAAATATACTCATGAGTTAACATTGACAATATTGACACTTTTCTAAAATAGTGCTTTTGTAAGGGGTGCCTGAGTGGCTCAGTCAGTTAAGCATCTGATTTCGGCTCAGGTCATGATCTCACGGTTTGTGGGTTCAAATCCTGCATTGGGCTCTGTGCTGGACTCTTGCACGGAGCCCAGAGCCTACTACAGACTCTGTCTCCTCTCCCTGCTCCTTCCTGCTCACACTCTGTCTCACTCTGTCTCTCAGAAATAAGTAAATGTAATAAAATTTTTTTCAAATAGTGCTTTTAGAAAAGAACAAATATCATTTTCTTTTAAATATTTTAGAATTAAAACTTTTCTTTGCATGATTATTGGCTCACTGAAAATATTTTATTATGTCAATTACTATTTGAATGGGAAATATAAATTTATAATTCTACTCCCTGACTTATGATATAGTTATAATTTATTGTATTTGAAATGCATCATGTATTTACTCTCATTTTTTTATAAATTTAAAACTGTGTTTCAATAAAAGACTAGCACTTACATCAGCATCTTAAAATTAACCCCCAAAAACCCCATCAAAATATCCATTTTTCTCTGCTATTACTATCACTAAGTTTATATGAACATATAATATTGACCAGTTGTAGCACAATTTCTTCAATAATTTCTTTTTTGTCGAGTATTTAAATTGCTTCTAATTTTTGAATGCTACAAAGTGGGTGTAAATTCCTTAGTGTGTAAAACTTATCAGAATCTAAGGGTGTTTATTTTTTTTTAATTGTAGAATATAAGTGAAGAATGGGAACTACTTAGTCAAAAAGTGAGAATGCTTTTAAGGTTGCTAATAAACACTGAGAGATTGCTCTCCAATCTACGTGCTTGTTTCTGTTTTGTTTTGTTTCGGTTTAACGAATTATAGTACTAGGCCACCTGTGTCGAGGCATCCTAGGCATTGTTGCTGTAACAATATTCCCACAATAAATTTTCACAGTGGGCAGCAACAAACACACATACAATAGGACTCAAAATTACTTATCTATAGCTACACAAGACAGGGTTCATCTCTGAAGGAACTTAGTGAGGCATTCTGTATAAGAAACAACACAGAGGCAGATCATGTAAGAATTAAAGTAGAGAAATAAAATCAAGGAGACATAGAGGATGAAGAAACTAAATTCCATAAACCATCAGAAAGCATACAAGAAATGGTGTCCCACATCACAAATGTGCACTCATAATGTGGAAACAGATTATTCTTACTCTGTTTCTTATTACACCACTGTATTGAGTCTCTAGTTTGTTTATAACTGAAAAGTATACTTCAGATTTTTCTTCATGTTTTCCCCTAAATTTAATTTTTGGTCAATCTCATCAATAGCAACACATTTCTAATAGGAAAGTTTTTAAGGTCTTTATGGAGCACTTGGGTGTCCAACGTTAGCTCAGGCTATGATCTTGCGGCCCCGTGTTGGGCTCTGCGCTGACAGCTCAGAGCCAGGAGCCTGCTTCAGCTTTTGTGTCTTCCTTTCTCTCTCTGACCCTCCCGTTTGTGCTCTGTCTCTCTCAAAAATAAATAAACATTTAAAATATTATTTGGAAAGCTCATTATGATCACACAAAATAAATATTGATATATAACAAAAGATTTAATGTACTTGATAGAAACTGCAGAGACCTCTCATAAATATCTAAATGTTACTTTTTTTAACTTTTGTATGAAAATCTATCAATATCAGTAAGCTAATATTATCTAATAATTGCACTTAGAGGAAAACAAGAGCTGACAATTTTACTAATAAAGCTATTAGTTCTAAGTATTTCATTTAAGATGTCAACTACTTAGAAACCAAAAGACTTTATCAATAAGCCACATTTGCTTCACTCAAAGCCCAGGATTGTGTTACAAAACACAGTATGATAGTTATAAACTAATAAAAGTTCCCATTATCACTTACAGCATGCTGGGATGCTTTTTTTATGTTACTGATAAATACCATCTTATTTTTTAATGACCGTCTTCATAATCTATAAAAGCCACCATGTTGACTCTCTAGAAATGTTTCAGTAACCCTTTGATTGAACAAAATCCTTATGGATTTCTATGAAATCTTGAAGGTTTGTCATTATTTTTAATAGACTAAGCGAAGCACTCAAAGGACAGAGTCACAAGCAGTTAAATCACTTGGATTTGGACTTGCCACACTGAGTACTTTCATGTAGTGTTCATATTTTAATCAAGGAAGATCTCTTTAATTCAATTTACAGCTTGAGGATCTATTATAATAGACCCAACATGCTCAAAGAATTAGGATAAAGAGAGATCTAACACAGAAGTTATTATCTCATAATAAATATTGAAAAAACATATTTACCCTAACTTTGTTTTAACTTCTGGACTCAATAAATTAGTAAAAAAAATTACATGAAAATATAGATTCTAATTTTAAATATTTTTGTTGTACTTAGGTATGAAAAGAAGTTATACTTTCAAAAAGTGGCTTTATTTATGTCTATAGAAATATCTATGCACACATAGGTACATATACACATATACATGTATGTATATATTCCTATGTGCGTGTGTGTGATTGTGTGTGTGTGGTATTTAATTCCCTAAACTGTGGCTCAAGGTCCCTTGTCTTATCCTAATGTTACCTCCTACCAGAGCCTCTGACTTCCCTTGTTAACAGTCTCTGAGAATTACCAATTGGGTGTCAAAAGCAAATTAGGAGAAAGCCCAGCATTACATTGGTAAAAGAATACACTTGCAGATGACCTGATGTGCCAAAACTTTCCTCATCTTCAGCTCTTTCAGATTCAACATCGATAGTTCTGAAAACATCATGCTTAAGAGTAAATCCCCAAAACAACAATTGCTCACATAAAATAGGAGGCAATTGTTCTCACATTTAAGACTAGGGGTGGCCAATTTTGCCAGTTCTGGGAGGTGGCTTTAGCTCTACAGTCCTCAGGGATGACTCTGGTCAAACAGTCCACCATCACCAGGCTGCAGCTCTTTCTCCTGGTGGATAACTGTGAGAGTGCCGATTTTGACCACTGTTTCTTAAGCAACAGGTTAGGAGAAGCAGGGGGTGGGGGAGAGGGGGAGGATTAGGTTATGTAAAAAAGGTTTTAAGAACAAAATCCAGAGCTGTGCTTATATCTCAATAGCCAGAACTTAGTCTCAGCAGTACCAGTTGCAAGATAGATCAGAAAATGCAATTCCTATGTTGATAGGTTAAGTTCACAGCTTCAGGTACAGGCTACTATTATCAGGAAAGATGGAAAATGTATTTGTTAGAGAAACAACCAGCAATCCCTCTCACACCCTCATGGTACCACTACAGAAAGTTATCGATTTATATCAAAATGTTGGTTTATCCTTGCTTAATGAATTACTGAGGTCAGTAACATGTCATGTTGAAGGTCGGGACTGCCTGAAAGTTACTCTGAGGATTCATTTTGGGATGCCTAGCAAGAGACCTTGAACTAGGGATTCTCCTTCTCTCATCAGAAGGCAGTTTTCTTTCCCACCCCAGCCACCTATAGTAGTTAACAACATCCAAAAAGCCCTACAATCCCCGATGTTAGGCAGCTAGTACCTACATTTAAATTACTTGGCTCCCAGGAGTCTATCTCCCTGTGAAAAAGTGATTTTCTCTGGGTTGTCTATAAGAAGGGAGAACAGAGGTGCCTGGGTAGCTCCGTCAGTTGACCATCTGACTCTTGCTTTCAGCTCAGGTCCTGATCTCATGGTTCATGGGCTCAAGCCCTGCATCAGGGTTGGTACTGAGGAGCCTACTTGGGATTCTTTCTCTCTCTCTCTCTCTCTCTCTCTCTCTCTCTGCCCCTCCCTTGCTCATGCTCTCTCTCACTAAGTGAATAAATAATAAACTTTAAAAAAAATAAGAAGGGAGAATGGAGGGCCAAGTTCCCTTCACTGGAATCCAAACCTACCTACACAGTATGTCCTGAAAAGCACCTATCTAGACAAATTCACAAGCCCATGCTCAGCAATAACCAAGAAGGCACCCATCCCCTCTAAGAGGGAGCTGCTGGTCCTGAGCTCTCTGCTGTGCATGAAGTACAGATGTGTCTTCCAGTTGGGAGGGCGCTGCTTTCCCTTTAGGTGGTGAAGAGTAGGACAATAATCTTGTTAGTTCTAGAAGAAGGAATTTTCAGTTAATTTGGTTGATGGAGGTCAGAATTCTGATATTAACTGTTGAAAGAGTTGTCTGGGAAAGTACTTGGCCCCAGGGAAGCCAGATTAGATATGGCCCCTTCTAGTGAAGAAAGTAGAGGGGCATCTTCATGTCCCAGCTAGCTCATTGTCCGGGAAACCAAGAATGAGGCTATAGGATGATTTCAGGATATTTCTGCTTGTCATGCTGTGATTTTGAGTCTCCAGTGTCACAGAGAATAAGGCCTACAGTAGACACTCAGTAATGTTGTCTGGAGAATTAATGAATGAATAGAGGATATCTGATGTTACACTTGATAGCAACATTGGGAAGTACATTAATATATGAGTTATTCGTGATTTTCCTTAAATCAAAAAAAAAAGTCACCTTTATGTAAATATGCTTACCTGTCAGTAGTGTTTTCTCATGAAAGATCTAAGCTTTCTAGGACACTACCAAGGGAAATACAGAGTGAGCTGGAGTAATGCTAAGAGCCTTTGTCTTAGGTATTGGCCATCAGAATGGAAGCTTCTTCCATGCTGTTCCTTTCAGCTTACTTATATTTCTTTCAATCTGATTCCAATCATTTAGTTAGAATAGATTCTTCTAATCATTAAGGAAAAACTATTCTCTAATTTCTCTGAGGACTGGAGAGAAAAAGAGCCCATTGTAACTGGTTTGAAGGCACATAGAAGATCAGGAAAGCTTCGTATCAATCCTGCTGAGTTTCCTGTTCTCATGTGAATATCACGCCAAGTAGATGAAGTGATCCTTTGGCTTTAGGAGATGAAGAAGTTTGACATCCCCTGGGCATATGAAGCCACTGGAGACCAATAAGGATGAAATAGTAGCTGTCATAAAAATGAACTAGATCACAGTTCTCCAGGTATAGCAGGGTGCTTCAGAAATATTCTATTGTTCCCAGTATCTTAGTTAATTATTAGACACATTATATAAACTATTGTTTTTACTGGATACTACTTAGAGATGATTCAGTGCTAGAACGATCTGATATTCCAGTAACTGATTACTGCGATGAGAAAGTTACATCTGGGGAAGTTATTTTACCATAACCATATTTCTTCATTGCTGTGTAGCACCCAACATGAACCAAGAAGCTGGGTTTTATTTTATTTTATTTTATTTATTATTATTTTGTAATGTTTTATTTATTTTTGATACAGAGAGAGACAGAGCATGAGAGGGGGAGGGGCAGAGAGAGAAGGAGACACAGAACTGGAAGCAGGCTCCAGGCTCTGAGCTAGCTGTCAGCACAGAGCCTGACACGGGGCTCAAACCCACAAACGTGAGATCTGACCTGAGCCGAAGTCGGAGGCCTAACCGACTGAGCCACCCAGGTATGCCAAGAAGCTGAGTTTTAAAGATTCAGATAAGAATAAATTAGTTATTTTGACCCACAAATTCCCAGTAAATTTTTTGCACAGTGAAAGTATGAAGTACACTTCAAATTCAAGGATAACTCTTTGTTAGGGTCGAACATTTTATGATGCAGATGTATAAAATTAAACCATTTTGTTGACAGCCTTGTAAGTCCTTTAGGAAAAAATAAAACAAAAAGAAAAAGTCATTCTATTGACAAGGATAGTAAGAAAATGGAACAAAATTAGTGTATTTACAGGATAACCTCTAAGACCATAATCATATGGTTCCTCTCAAATGCTATAGTAATGGATCATAGAACTCTGTAAACAAGACATATCACTTAAAAATTGTGCACATCAACCTTAACAATCTTAGCACTGAAAGAATAAACAATGCACGATATTAATTTCAGCCTTCAAAAACCAAAAGAAAACAGTCAACAGAGGATTCACAATTTTAAAAAGTGATATGCATTGTATTGTTTTCAAAAGTACTTTCTGACAAGTATAAATAATTTTTTATTCTTACAAATATGAGAGCATTGAAGGACATATTTAGAAGACACGTTGCCAATGATAGCATACTGAATTTATTAGAAATAAGGTGAAAACTAATTACAAAAAATCTGAACAATAGTATAAAATAATAGAATAGAAATAAAATAAAAACTACTTAAGAAAATATCCAATATATAGCTTTTCTTTTTCTTTAAAGAGGAAAGTGACTAGATTAAGGAAAATGTTAACTGCTTACATTGGACCTTATTTATATCTCCTGAGCTAGTTAGACAAAGTGAGAAAATACTTTAAAGTAAAATCTCATCCTCACGATTAAAGGGTCAAGTACATTGGCAATAATTTAACCACAATTTCTATCACAGCTAAGCAATTTCACACCTAAACAATGTTATTACTGTTATGGCTTAGAATGCTTTTCATTTTGAACATATGTATTTACATTAGGAAAGTTGCTTATAAGTACCTGAATATCACCTAATGAAAGAAAAACCTTTTCATTTGTCCTATGTTCTGAGCTCAGTAGTTATATTTGTCACGAAAATAAAATAATGTGACTACTTTTCCACAACATTATTCTTTATAATTTACATAACTTTGTGTACAGTTCACAGATAAGATTCACTTTCAAAAGACATTACTTTAAATATTTTTCCCTCTGTAGAAATTAATTAATACAAAGAAGTAGTTTTAGAATTATCACCAAAACTGATCATCATTCTAGATTTTCAGCACTTTTTGTAAGTCATTGAATGAAAGTGTTTGTGTAATTTCACATGACAAAGAAATTTATTTTTATTTATCAATTAAAAAATGTCATTATGTCATTAGAAAAAGTTGTAGTGGAATTTGGTATAATTAAATTTGGGAAATTACTAAGAATTTTTTGGGGTATCTGGCTGGCTAGACCTGTGACTTGATCTTGGAAGTTGTAAGTTTGAGTTTGAGCCCCATGTTGGGTGTGGAGATTACTTTAAAAAATAAAACATTTAGTAAGGAAATAATTTTGGAAGAGAAAGTAGTGCAACTGGTTTGTGAATAATTTTTAAGACACACATGAGAGCTAAACTCTATATCTTAGCCCTTACTTTACAATGTCAATTTATAAGTAATGTGTCAATGATACCTTTTTGTCACCATGACTTTTAGGGGAGTAATGGTTACCTTCAAATTTGTCTAATTATTTCTGTTTAGGCAAAATTATTCTAGCAATTGGTTGAAGACAGTGCTATTTATATTCCTTTATGGTTATACCTAGAAATAATGAGGAAAACTCATGACTACCTGATACATACCTTTTATTAAAAATTTTTTAAATGAGAAAAATTACAAATGATTATAAGCTAATGAATTTTATTTAAAGCTCAAAATAGCTTTACATTCTTTAAGCCAATCCTTTCCTATAGAAGGCTATTAATAACAGATTACAATAGGAAAATTAAATCTTGTCTGAGATAAAGATTTGTGACAAAGTCGACACCAAAATGTATGAATAAAATGGTAATTCTCTAAGTAGTAGGAAGTTAATAATGACGTTCCCTGGAGATTTGAACAAGAGACCTATATCTTCAATATGCAAGTTAATAATAATGGACGATTGTGAATAACAAGCAGCTGTAATATGCTGGCAGTGTGTAATTACAATACTTAATTTTCCTTAAAAAATTTGAGCAGTTGTGGAGAATTGTAAAAAAGGTATGATAAACTAGTGATCAAAGAACACAAAGTGCATGAAATATAATGTAAAGTACATTGTATTATATACTAAGGAAATAATTTAAATTACTTGTACATCCTGATGGATTCTGTAACTTCTTAGTATGTTCTTTTGGACAACCTAACAAATTATGATTAAATCAACACTACCACATGTTAAAAGCATAGCTAAAAAGTGTAGCAATATTAAATAGAAGATGATTTTAGCATGACTTCTATTTTTAGAAGTGCCACCCTTTTTTAAAAAATAGCTCAGTTTAGTATTTTTATAACATGGAAAAGGTCCAAACAAAGGAAAAGACATTAATGAAGTATTAGAGGTCAGTTATAATGCAAACAATTAGTATAATACGCATGCTTTCTTTTTTTTTTTTTTAATCAATGCCTGGCTGAAATATATCAGTTCCTAAGCATTGGCACTAATTTATAAATCTTTAAGAATAGGAATCATAGGAAAGAGAGAATCATAAAAAAAAAAAACAAGGACATTTGCAATAATGTTAAACAGAATAATGGAAAGATGTAGTGACTTTTCTGAAGGTCACAGAACAATTGAACGACCAGGCTGGGACGGAACTCAGATGTCCTCCTTTCTAGTCAACATGGAAAATTACCAGATGCTTTTGCACCCACCTCCACTAAAAAAATTTAGGAGCATTAATCTAGTCAAGTATTGATATCCATAGCTTTAAAAAGTCTATTTTAAAATCATTTTTTAAATACTAACTTGAGTTTTAGAGTTATGGGGTTAAGTTATTAAAAATGCCTAAGTAGAAATGTATATTTTGATACAAAATATTGACAGACATGAAATAGACTCAGAGCAGATTAGAGAGACACAAGTTTCCAGATACCTAAGTTTGAAAATTGTAGCACTTCTTTTTTTTATATACTATTTAATATACTTATTTAATATGAGAGAGCAAGAGAGAGAAAGAGAAAGCACACAGGTGAGCAGAGGTAGGGCAGAGAGACAGAAAGTGAATCACAAGCAGGCTCTGCACTGTCAGAACAAAGCCCAACAGTGAAACTGAGATCATGACCTGAGCTGAGCTGTAGTCAAGTGCGGAAGGCTTCTCCCACTGAGCCACCCAGACACCCCCAAAACTGTAGCAATTTTATATTGATTATTTAAGACCATTAGCTTAACAGTAGATGAAAAGAAACAGTCCCCAATTATTTGAGAACCATTAATTACAAATAACGAAAGACAGAGCCCGATGCGGGGCTCAAACCCAAGAACTGTGAGATCATGACCTGAGCCGAAGCTGGACACTTAACCAACTGAGCCACCAAGGTGCCCGAGAAGACTTCTTTAAAATATACTTTTCTCTCACAATTAAAATATTTGTTTGGATTGAAAATTCTAAATGCCTCTTTTTTAGTAATGTAAAGAAAATGGGTCAAAAAGTATTCAGTTGCTAACTTAGATCTATTCCTTAAGAAAACAGATTACTTCAAATAACTTTTTAAGTCATCTTGATTTTTACAAAGAGCATCCTCAACTGTAAGCATCCTCAAACATTTCATGCTCACCCTTATGTCCTCCTGTGTTTTCTTGATAAAGAAATATGAATACAATTTTGCTTTTTATAAAAATACACATGCAAAAAAGAAAGCTTGGAAAATATT
This sequence comes from Suricata suricatta, assembly GCF_006229205.1. NCBI lineage: Eukaryota > Metazoa > Chordata > Mammalia > Carnivora > Herpestidae > Suricata > Suricata suricatta. The sequence goes on from NC_043707.1 coordinate 77,810,620, forward strand.
TTTAAATTGAATTTTAATTTACTTTTGTTAATTTTAAAACAATGTATCGTGAAGAATAGTATAGAAGTTTTAATTGCCCATCTTTGGTTATCTTAAGTGTAAAGAGCGAGCATGTGTGGCTAACGTATGAAGTAAACCATCTTAGGATAATGATTTTAAAAGCAGGTACTGTGTTTCAGTTTATAACTTGTTTCGGAAAATAATGTGTTTATATATTTATTATGCCTTTAGAATGATGAGTATGTTCAATGACTCCATATGATGAATAAATACCGTGACTATGGGAACACTAACTTCATAAACAGAACCAGGCCATTGGAACACCTCGAATTTCATAAGGCTGAGCTCATGATTTATTTCCCTTCAAAGCCACTCCTCACCCTATCTTTCCTATCTTCTTGAATGGTTCCAACCTTCCTCTATTCATACAATTTGAAAACCTTTCTACTCTGTGTCTCAGACAAATCTCTCAACCTGAACTAGTCAATCAGACATCAATCTGTCTTCCTTTCATCCTTTTAGGACTCTGTCCCTCCCCCGCCCTTTTTTTTCATCCAAATACCTCTACCTTTGTTCAAACATTTGTAGTCTATTTCCTGAACTATTCTGGCTTCCCTGCCTTTGATGTCTCCTTAATATCCTTCATTTAGACTGCTGCCAGACTTTTTCAGTGAACCACTGTCTAGCTTTTAAAAAGGGTGGGGGAATAATCTTTAAAAGAAAACCAATTAACAGTAGAACAAAATCCCAAACATTTTTCAGGGCATTTAGGGCATTTAAATCACCTTTACAAACTCCCTGAATAGCAATAACTGGAAAACTGGTGACCCCTCATTTTTGCAACAGCTTTTTAAGGTGCTAAGAGCACTAACTCAGGAGCAAAATGGCCTGGGTTTGAATCAGACCTGCTACTTAAGTAAGACTAGCTGCATGACTCTGGGCAAGTCACACACTACCTCTCTGTTCCTCATTCCCCTCATCTAGTGCAAACCCACTCTCAAGAGCTCTTTATGGGAATTAAGTTAAGCTAGAAAGGGTCTAGGCAAATGCAGTAGAGAGCCAGGGAAGTATGTTTATACCTAAGTACTTACGTCATTGTGACCAGTTTTGGTTGTTGCCCCAGTTGGAGGGGGGGGGGGCAACTCCTCATCTTCAAGAGTGTACTCTCTATTCAAAGTGAATTCTCAGGAATGTAAATGAAACAGAACAAGGTGGTGCCCAGCTGTTTAAAGGAAAATTAACTTGTCATGATGGCACAAACTGCAGTCCTTTCTTTTCTTTAAATCAATGCTGTTAAGGTATAATTTATACACGATAAGATGCAGCAATTTGACGCCTTCCGACAAAGGCGTGTACCTTTGAAACTTGACTTTCTTGTGGGCTTGTTTTTCACTCAGTCAAGTGAAACCCACTCCCAACCTGTAGACAAGACTGAGTAGATCCTTTTGCATCTGAAACCCTGAGTCCCAGCAAGGTGAGGACTCCATACTGGCCAGGAGTGTCCCATCTTTGCGAGCAGGGCTCAGCCTGTTTCTAACGGCTTTATGGAAATGTGTTGTTAGTGAACAAAAGAACGCTGTGTCCCGGAATTTGCAAAGGACCCCTACGACCTCTGCAGTCCTGGCTGCCCTCCAGGAGGGACACTCCGTGGGCGGCCCCCTTGTTTTGGCTACCGAGTTGAGGGTTTGGGATGGCACTCTGGACACCGAGACTGGGGGCAAAATGACCCACCAAGGGTCAGCAAGCGCGCTCGGTGGTCCAGAGGCCTGGGATGAAGGTCAGGGTGGCGAGAAGGAATCGGCCGGGGGCCGGACGTGACCGGCAGACTCAGGGCTTGACCCACACGCTCACACAAAGGAGGCCGGAAAGTGTCCGGAGGAAGCGGCGCGTCACAGGGGCCGGAGCCCGGACCCGGCCGCGGCCGCCCAGCTGCGCCCCGGGGACACGGCCCGCACTCGTCGCCGCGCTCCCGCCACCGCCTGCACCGCGGCCGCCGCCAATGAGACTCCTCCCGCTCCTAGGTGAGTGCCCAGCGGGGCGCCGAGGGCCGCGCGCTGCGGGGACGGGGATTTTCCGAGGTGGGACCCGCGGGCCAGGCCGATTCGGTCAGGCTTCCAAGAAGAATGGACGGCAGCGCTTCTCGGGATGTTTTTCTGTTTGGCCTTTTAACTCTGTAATTCGAAATTCAGGGCCCAGGGACTAAAGTCACCTTTTTATTCCTGAATACAAAGTCCGCAAAACCCCCTAAGTCTCCTTTGACCTTTTTTTTCTGATCTCCCCTCAAGAAATTTGGGGAATCCAACCCGGTAAGGCCTGTGGGAGGCTTCCTGGCATTAAGGGGACTGTCAGCCCAGTCTTTGGAAAATACCATTTGGATGATGCTGTGCAGAAGGGTTATAAATCACATCTTAGAAGCTGAATTAATTATGGTTTAGACAGCATCTACAGCCCTATGAGAGGCTGAGAGTTAGAATCGAATGTTTAAGAATCTCTTGTTACCAGATAAGGACAATTTATCTCAGATGACTGTTCTAAGAACAGTGATTTGCTTGATTACCGACTGTCCATCCTCAAGTAGGTGTGTCTTCAGAAGACCTGGGACAACAATGAAAAAGGATGGGCCGTGCTTTTCCTTATGGCTTCCGACCGGCCCACAAAACACCATTTCCAACTTTGTTTTCAGTAACTTCGACATAAAGTCTTGTTCTCTTTTCTGCTTCATTTTATTGGTCGTGTTTGTTCATTTCCAGAAGATCAATCTTTAACCAATATGTTGAGTTTAGCTTAAATTCTCCTAATGGGAGAAAATGTAGCATACATTTAATTATGGAAAGGGCAGAATTTAAAAGAACATTAGACTACAGAAAAAACAATTGCCTTTGTCCTTCTGATGTCATGATATGTTGCTCTTCATCTTAAAATTACAAAGACTTGAATTTGACCAGACCCAGACTATCAGTTCACCTCGATTTCTGCACAGAATCATTCCCAGAGGCGAGAAATTCCTTTACAATCATGCAATTCCCTTAAAACTATTTTGCCTCAGAATCAACAGTCCAGTGATCTAGGAATACTGTTTTCTTTATAGAGCTGGGTTGTTTACTACATTATAGCTTTGTTGCGATTTACTTGATAAATACTAAGATTGAAGAAAGTGCTAATCTTTTTGCTTACTTGCTCTTGTGCTGTTATTTGGCTAAATATTCCCTTGGGAAATTCTCATAATCCATTTATCTAGATGGAAAGGAAGAAGGGTTTTTGTATTTACTGTAGTCTAACTCAACAATGGGGGGGGTAGGGAAGAGACTTTTTTTCTCTCCTTTTTCTTTCTTTCTCTTTCTTTCTCTTTCTTTCTTTCTTTCTTTCTTTCTTTCTTTCTTTCTTTCTTTCTTTCTTCTTTCTCTTTCTTCTTCTTCTTCTCCTCCTCCTCCTCTTCCTCCTCCTCCTCCTCCTTTTTCCTCTTCTTCTTCTTCTTCTTCTTCTTCTTCTTCTTCTTCTTCTTCTTCTTCTTCTTCTTCTTCATTCTTCTAATTTTTCTTCATTCTTCTAATTCTTCTTCTTCTTTTTGAAAACATATATTTCTCTATTTTCCATAGTGGGTTTTTCCACTTTGCTGAATTGTTCCTACACCCAGAATTGCACCAAGACACCTTGTCTTCCAAATGCAAAATGTGAAATACGGAATGGAATTGAAGCCTGTTACTGCAACCTAGGATTTTCAGGAAATGGTGTTACAATTTGTGAAGGTAAACAATCTTTATTACCTCTTTTAAATTTTTTGGTAAGATTAAATTCTGATATGATTGCTCTACTCTTGTCCAGAAATTGTTTTACATTAGGCTGTGTGATTTCATGCTATCGATTATAAAAAGAAACTTAATTAACTAAACAAGTTTGAATGTCCCACTTGAAAAATTTATATTTAATTATTGATTTTTGAGGAGTCCATGTATATCTTATTTTTGGAGTAATATTAAACATTGTCCTTGAACTTAAGCTGAAAAACTAATTTGCAGAGACCAGAGTCAATACTTTGGGGAACAAAATAACAGGGAGTTCATGAAGTCCGGGCTTTACAGATACGTGTTGCCTCTGGGCACCTTCTTTACTAGCTGACTACCTAAATTTGAGGATGATATTAAGAAATTCAAGGGTTTTGCCTGTATGTCCTACATGGTACTCTGGAGAGAGAGAATTTTGAAAATGTATTCTTTTCTGAAAAAGTAGATCTCATTTACAGAACTTGAGGCTACCATCCAGAGCTAGAATGGTAGAAAAGGTCCTAGAAGGGTGTAGTTCGGCCCACTGATCTGATACACAGAACTCTGTCTGAAAATCATATTTCAGTGTTTTCTTGTCGCTGGTTTCAACTGCCACTCTTTATCTTCCCTCAATCCTCACTCTATCCTTCCTCTCTCTTTCATTTTTAGTAGAATCTACTTTTAACTGGGTCAATGGAAAAACATTCTGTGTAGCAGAGAGAGAAGCAGTTCCAAGTCATATAAATTAGTTTTAAAATATAATTAAATGACAAGTTCAAATTAGAACTATGTGGTATTATACTCCTAAATGTATTTAAGATGACATGGACTTTTTCTAATTAAGCCAGGATATTGTACATTGTTAATATTGCATGTGTTTTCTTATAGTGTAAACAAGTATCTCGTGATTCAATTTGGTAGGCTCTTAAAAAAGATTAAATATGCAGTACGTAGTAAGACCAAACCACATCATAATTAGTCTAATGTTTAAAAAATGTATAGCAAAGCTACAGTTGCTTAATGGTGCATTAGATCAGGCGTTTCTGCTTCTACATACAGCCAGGATTTGTAATATACTATTCTACAAGCACTATGAAATTCTTTCTATAAATAATCTTAGATTTTTATTGTGTATTTAATTGAATGGCATTATAGCAAGTTGATAGTTGAGTGACCTTCAAAATATTGCATCAAATATATTAGTGTGCTTTTCCACTAATCATTACAAATTGTACTGATACTTCGTAAGTGCTGTTGCCTTTTTGTTATTTAGATACTTTTCAACTGTCATGATTACCATCATTAACATCAATAATATTTCACAATTTGGACCTTCAGCAGCTAACCAGATCATAATCATCTTTCTAATGATTTTTTAAAACACATCATCCATTATCCAATGCACTTGTTTTTTTCCCCCTATTGCCTCAGTCAATAATGAGCTGAAGGGCAGAAAATGCCTCCTGTAGAAAAAAAAAATACTTCAAGTTTTTTTTTTTTGCCTGTAATTTCTTTTCACACAGAACACAATTTATAATGGCACTTTTTTTTCAAGTTCTTTTTAACAAATCCCATATTTAAAGAATGTTATAAATTCACTTGTTTTAATATTCACTTTGTGAGGTTTACAATGTCCTCCTAAAACTGTTCAAACAGTGGTTTGCACTTTTTATTAATTCACTGATAGATTTTTGAAATTTATTTCAGTAAGTATATTTAATATGCTTTTTAGAGTTAAAGCACTATGTTCTCAACTGCTGAATAGTCTAGGTGATATACTGGGTTTGAATACTTGGCTTTCTTCATCTGTAAAGAAATTTCCCACTTTTCTTATCTTTCTCTAAAATTGATATGAGGTCAAAAAGAAATGATCAGACAACAGTTTTGTTACAGAGGATGCCTTCTTCTTAAGGAATAAAAGTAGATTTCATTTTGGTATCATTACATCATCTTCCTATCTCTATCCAATGTGGCTCCGTCAGAGACCTGTCACATAAATATTATGGGAATAACCAGACCTCACCAAATGTACCCTCTTCCAAGAACCAGTCTTGAACAGGTCATTTAGAATTTGGATAACCTGGTCCCATAGAAACAAATTTTAATAGTAGGGACTTTATTTCATTTAATTATCTTTCTATTGAATGAATATTTATTAAATATTATTATCACCAACACATCAGGATAGCTAATATCTAAGATGCTAATTAGCACAACACCTTCTTCTATTATTATTATTCTTATTTTATCTATAAAGAAATAGAGTCTCAGAAAAGTTAGTGAATATCACAAGTGATACAACCAATAAGTGATAGAGCTGAGGTTTGAGCCTAAGTCTGTTTCCAGAACCTGTACTCTTAGTCATTATGTTTGACATAAGGCCTTTACTTAACAGATACTGCTATGCCCTTCCAGGTGGAGGGGACATTTAAGCTGCGAATTGAAGAATAAATAGAATTTATGAAGACTGACAAAGTGACAAGCCAGGCAAAATGAATCAGAGTAACAAAGGCCTAAAAGTTGACCATGTTTTAGGGAGCCCCAAGCATTTTATGCTGAATGTATATCACAGGGCATATTAACTGAGGGGTCAGGAATTAAGTTAGGGTGTCAAGATATGGACTTTTTTCTCTTAACAAAAAAGAGTCGTTGGCAAGTATTAAGTAGCTGAGTTGCATGATAAATAGTGTATATTAGAAAGAGGATCCCATTATGTAGAATAAGAATAAAACAGCAAAGATCAGCCCAACCTATAAAAACAGTAGTACTGGGGTGCCTGAATGACTCAGTTGTTTAAGCCTCTGACTCTTGATTTCAGTTCAGGTCAAGATCCTAGGGTCATGGGATTAAGCCCTGAGTTGGGTTCTCTGCTCCCACTTGCTCTCTCTCTCTCTCAAAATAAATAAGTAAATAAGTAAATAAATAAATAGGAAAAGAAAAAAGAAAAAAAAGCCAATAGTACTTTGTACAGTTCTTATAGTTTATGTCACTTCTATCCAATATATCTTAATTTTCAAAAAGAAAATAAATATATGGATGCTGTCTCTTATTTATAAACACCATTTTGACTGGTTATAACTAGTTCTGTTAAATTCAAAGCTATAGCTTTTTGCATATGAGAGAGCAAGATTCTGAAGCTTAAGTGAGTTTCCTAGTGTCCCAAGGCTAAAGTGACAAAGCTAGGACTCAAACCCTGGGGATCTCAACCTTCTCTAGATTACCAAAAGAGTCACTAGTATTACTAATCAGATGACATAATTGGATTAGTGTAGTATTTTAAAATCAAATAGGTAAAACAGTATCATTTGAATAGGAATTGTTTATTATTTTCTACAGCTTTACTGAGGAATTTATTTACACCGAGTGTACTTTAAGGCAGAAGATGAGGAAGTGTTGGGTAGAAATTTAAGGATATATTTAAAGCACTTTGAAATCATTTTCCTATAACTTAGTATTATTTTAGTCTTTTAAACAAATATTGTTGCTATATCTTATGCTTCTCAGCACAGTGGTGGTTACTCTCTGGAACACAGTTATAAATCTAAAAAGTGAGACAACCCATCTCCCCTCGGTAACTAGGAAAGTTTAAAAAAGGGAAGGAAGGTGGGAAAGGTTGAAAAAAATCTTTGTGTATATACAAAACATGATATTGCTTGATTTGAAATAAACTGAGCTGGGAGAGGTAAGAAGCAAGAACCAGGGAAAGGATGCAGGACTGTGACTACTTGGGTTGTGGGAGTCAGGAAAGAGGTAGTAGACTGTCTCTCCCTACTGGCATCTAAACTCTTTAAGTGGTGCGGTGTTTTGGGAAATTTCATGGAGTCAGAATGAGTAAGAGAAAAACAGTTGCCCCCAGATGAGGATAGAAAAGGTCAGGAGGGATGTAATTGACAGCTTGTATGCGTGTATAAAGATCTTTCATAGCTTGGGACATGCCTTTTATGAACAACATCACAAACACTTTATAAGAAATAATGAAGTCTCAGTGCCTGCACTCAGGGAGACATACTCTATGCTTAAAAAACAGTCTTCATCATTATCCAATACCATATATATGCTTATAAAATTCAACTGGGAGGATATCGTAATAAACTAGAGAGCACTGTGACATTGGTAAGTGTAGAGAGAACAATGTCACAATAGTTATCTAAGAGTTTAGAAGAAGAAATGGTCTGTGCATTCAGAATGTGGGAGAAATATTCAGTAAAATAATCTGCCAGCATCATTCTGCCCAGGCTAAACTATAAGCAAGAAGGACGTGTAATTTTTTCCCTAATAGTTTGATTTTTAGTAATGAAGAAGATGGTCATCAAAATGAGCAAACCAAATGACATCAGAACAGATGCAGAGCATACAACATGTATGTGTGTGTGTTTGTACATCATGTATCACCAGTTACCACAGATATATTAATAAACTATGTCCTACAAAAAAATAACTTCAGTTTTAAATATTTAACAAAATGCCAGTGTGGTAATTTCCATAATAGACACCTAAACAGCAAAACTTAAATGATGCAAGTCCTTTCTTTCCTTCTCCTTTTAAAAACTGAATGTTAGGGGTGCCTGGGTAGCTCAGCTGGTTAAGCACCTGGCTTTGTCTCAGGTGATGATCTCGCAGTTCATGGGTTCGGGCCCCGCGTCAGGGTCTGTTCTGACAGCTAGCTCAGAGCCTAGAGCCTGCTTCAGCTTCTGTGTCTCCCTCTTTCTCTGACCCTCCCCTGCTCATGCCGTCTCTCTCTGTCTCTCAAAAATAAATAAAAAACATTTAAAATACAGTTGAATTTTCGTGAGGCACCTGGGTGGCTCCATCGATTAGGTGTCCACCTCTTGTTTTCAGCTCAGGTCATGCTCTCAGGTTATGTGAGATCAATCCCCACATCTGACAGCACGGAGCCTGCTTGGGATTCTCTCTCCCCCTCTCTCTGCCCCTCCCCAACTCACATGCCTGCATGTGCACACCTTCCCTCTCTAAATACATAAATAAACATTTAAAAAAAATTAAAATAGATGGGGCACCAGCGTGGTTCAGTTGGTTGAGCATTAGACTTTGGCTCAAGTCATGATCTCACGAGTTCATGGGTTCGGGCCCCGTGTCAGGCTCTGTGCTGATGGCTTGGAGTCTGGAACCTGCTTCAGATTCTGTGTCTCCCTCTCTCTGTGTCCCTCCCCTGCTCATTCTCTGTCACTCTCTGTCTCTCAAAAATAAATAAATGTTAACAAAAATTTAATAAAATTGAATATTAGCCTACAGGAAGTTTTATAATAGTTTTTCCTTTTACTTTTTTCTTATATGTTGAAGGAATTTGCCATCTTATGGAGTGGGTATTTTTGAGGAAATTCCACCTAATTGTTGTGGTAGAGTTTGTTCTCTCTATTGTGTAGCCTTTCTTGTCAACACACAAAGGAGGTCATACTTCTAGTACAAGGAAGAGGATTTCTGGAATTGGCAAAGGCACTTTATTTATTTGGAGGAAGATGGAAATCACGCATCCTGGAATGTAAGCCTTCGGTTAATTTAGACTGTTGTTTCTTAAATAGGTTACATTTCCATTCAGTACTAAAAATCCCAATGAAATATTTACCGTGCTTTAAATACATCTGATACATGACTATCTAGAAGCACATCAGAGTTCCTGCTTTTCCAAGTTTGTATTGGTGTTCATGTGCCAAAGAAGATCATCTGGAGCATGTAAAATTGCATTTGTTTTACCGAAAAATAAAAAAAATATGCTTCCTTGAGACTTTTTATTGGCATATCAATATGAAGGGAGATGAATCCGGGAGTTATCTAACTTTCTTCCATCTAACACCTCCAGTTAGTTGTTCAAATATTCTTTAAAATATTACATATAAATCAGGAGCCACCTCCTTCTAGGGACTGCAGTAAGAAGGAGAGAAGAGGGAGAGGGAGGGAAATGAAGGCAGGGACAAATAAAAGAAAGTTCTGGTCCTGGCTGCTACTTGTGCCATTTGGGTTTTGTTGCCAAGCTGCACAATTTGATAAATAAACACTTAATCTGATCTGACATGACAATGTCATTTTTGCAGACTGTTTCTGAAATCATTTTTAAAAAAATCATTCTATATCATGTTTATTGCACAGGATAATTACAAGAATTAATTAGATAACAAACTATGAAATATCTTGAGATCTTAAAAGAGGGTTTAAGATGAACATATGATTTTCAGTTTTTCCAAGTAGTCTATAATGAAATATCATGAAAGTTTTCTTTATGTAAAAATTTTGTTTATTTTATGATTTTAATCTTTTTTATTTTGTGAGAGACAGAGAGAGCACATGTGCGTGAGTAGGGCAGGGGCAGAGGGAAAGGGGAGAGAGAATCCCAAGCAGGTTCCTCAGTGACAGCTTGGCGCAGGGCTCAGTCTCATAAACCATGAGATCATGACCTGAGCAGAAATCAAGAGGTGGACACTTAACCGACTGGGACACCCAGGCATTCCTGCATTCATTTTAAATCAGTATTATCTAAGTGGGGCTATTACATAGATAGAATCAGAAAAGTAGTATCAGCATAGAGAATTATAAGTAAACACATTGCTTCTGAGTTTTAATTTCAACAATCACAGAGTTGTTCAACAAATTCTGAGTTAAATCAATTCTAAGTAAGACTTACCATCTGATTTGATGTTATTAGAGTGCTGATTTTTTTTTTTTTCTCAGTGAAGACTGCCATTTCTGTTTTTTATTTCAGGCTAAAACATCAGTTCACAAAGTACGTATCTATCTATGTGTGTTTGTGTGTGTATGTGCCATATAATATGCCCTGATGATAGGGCATCAGTAAAAAATGGTTATTGTTTTTCTACAATTAGTGTTCATTTTGGGCGCAAAGTGAACGCAACAGCTAGACGTCGTCTATTCTCTGTTCAGCCATAGCTTTAGGAACTGCTAGGAAATTAAAACTAAATGGAAATTGTGCTCTAAATGTGGAATTTTCATACATTTTAATCCTCCATGCTTTTCAAGAAAACTACTGGTAGAAATAAGACCAGAAGAATCATAGGGGTAGCACTTCCAATACCACAAAGTAACTCACCCTGTTCCAATCTTTCTGCTTTGTTTATTGTAGCTCTGATCTTTTGTCAGCATTTTAAGATCGCAAACTTTAGGTTGCTAAATTGATTTGTTCTGGGGGATGTCAGTTATCTACAGCCCCTGTTTTATAGGACATCAGCATACTTCACAGCCGCCTCCTGCTTATTTCAGAAGCAAATTATCCAGTCTCCTGACTATCCATTTTTCTATTATTTCTTTTTCCTTATTTAGACTTTTTTCATGCTGAAGTAAGTAACTTTCATATTTACAGTTTATTTACAAAATGAGTGATAATATTGATGTTGATTTGAGTGCTTTCTGTGAGCTAAACGCTGCTCTAAGCACATTACATGAATTTATAAATTTAATCCTCATAACAACTCTCTGAAATGAGTGCTGGTATTATCCTCAATTTATAGATTAAATAATTTTCCAGTGAAAGCACATTCAAACTATTGCTTTATATAATTCTCAAGCTACTCTGTGAAGTCAGTCTGCAAATAAGGAAACTGAATCTCATTCAGACATATATGATTTTGGTTGTCACCCCCCACCTTGAATCTGCTTTTTACCCTCTACGTTATCAAAGCAATTGATTAAAGACAAAAAAAAAATATGAGGTGTACATATTTAAGATACCTTAGTAATAAATGCAGGGAAGTTAAACCTATTTACAAGTTTCAATATCTTGATGGAACTCATAGATCAGATACAGTTGTTTAGCTCCTGTTCATCCATCTCCTTAAACTCAGGGTATTGACAATAAAACTAGGGAGATTGGGGTGAGGGGGCTGGGCACAGAAATTCGATAAATTAAGAGTGAACTTCTCAAAGCAGAATCGGATAAAGCTTCTGCAAAAATGGCAGCTTTTGTTTGTGGTGATATCCTATCCCCTTCCCAAGTGGCATTCTGGGTGACTGGTTTAGAAGTGATTTTCCAAAGGTTACACTGACCAGGATCCTTATTCTTCATTGGTGTTTGATCCCAAATAAAGCCAAGGAGAAAACTCTTTAAGGAAACTCTGGCATCCACCTGAAAGAAATTGTTGAGAGTAAAAATTGATGTCACCTTCCTGCCTACCCCTCATTTTGCCACCAGGAATAACGATTGGAAATTGCTCTGCCCTACACCCACGGGTACAGGGAATTCTGAACTGTTTTGTACTAAAGAGCTTGTAATGGCTGGCAGGCAAAACCTGGGCCACGCTACCTGAGGTAATCAACATCATTCCTTAACTAAAAGCATGAGGATCATTTAAGGATAAGCAGTCCTTAGAGAAAAGCACAATAATACAAACACAAAGGTGATTACATAGAAGAATTGGCCTGGAAAATGATACTGTTAGGAAGAGAAAAGAGGTTGAAGGGAAGAGTCTAGCTTATTTCATCAAAGAGATGCTGGAAAAGATTGCATTCAACAAACAAAAACAACTAAAATAGGCTTCTGTGTACAGAACTATCACACCACAAAATACTTTCTTCTTCAGTATACCCTCAAACCTTTGTGCCACTCAGTTTCTCATGCCTTTTCCCCGCTGTTGTTCCTCTCATTTTGTAGCAAGAGGCATCAAGACACTAAGCTGTAATTGTCAGTAATGAAAGCCAATGTTTAAAAATCAGCAAAAAATTGAGACTGTAGTCTCTATTCCTGGGTTTCTGCTCCTACCAAATGATCATGCGTGGAACAGGGAAGTTACAAATATCAAATTTATTGACATATCAGTGGAAGATACATCAGGACTCAAGAAGTTAAAATAATCTGAACCCATCAGCTCAGACCAATCATCCTTTTTATAACACAGTTCACCCTTTTGTGATCTTTTCCTTCATCCGTGCCAAAACCTCTCCCAAATTCTTTCCATGCTTTCTCTCAAAGTGAAACAAGGTAGCCAACGTGTTTCCTTATCATAATTGCCTGATTTATCTGTGGTTTTCATGTTATAATGTCATTAATATGGCAATGGAGCCCCTATGCAGTCTCATTATAGTGTCTGTTTTCCCAAGTGATTTCCTGAATTCACCGGCTAATACTTTTGATGATTCCTGCCAGACACACCTCATGTATTTTTCTCCTCCAATAAAATACATTTATCATTTAATCAGTATTAGTCCTAAGATGAGTTGCTAATATACAGTAGAAGGGCTGAAAAATAATATCCCAGAAATTGCAGAACTAAAAGTTAAGACAAAAATTATGAAAACAAAGTGGAGGAACAGGACCAGACATGAAGCACCTAACATTCATGTAATAGAAATCTTACTGTGGGGAAGAGCACTGGGTGTTGTATGGAAAACAACTTGACAATAAAATATTGAAAAAAAAAAAGAAATCTTACTGAAGAAAGGATACGACAAACTTTAGCAAAGGAAATAATAATAGGTCTGACAATTTCCCAGAGCTTAAGAAAAACATGAGTCTTCAATTAAAATAGCCCTCTAATTCCAACTATCTTCTAAAAAATACGTTAGTGCCTTCACTTCTCAGCTTATGCTTCAATGCCTATTGATTGAGATCCTGCCATAAAAGAGGAGTATCATTTACTTCATAACCTGTCACTTTTATTTATACATTCAAGTTGTTACCTTCATGTCCTTAAAGAATAATAGAAATACTGGATGATTTACTATCAGGCTACTCCCTTCCTAGAGCCTAGACTGAGAACTTGCTCAGATCATAGGGACAGTGAGACAAAGGACTTTAGAGTGGCTGTGGCCATCAGAAGAGTGAATAGCAGCCAAAAAATGTAGATGCCTACTACAGGAAAAGTTTTCACCAATCCCTTGAGACTCTATGTTCTACATTCATTTCTACATTCGTCTTTCATTTAATCCCTACTTTATTTCATCCATTTTCTGAGACTAATTCTAGGCCATGGAAGGGAGGGCGAGTATATTTTAGAAGTCCTGCAGTATTCATCATTATCTTAAAACTAATTTCTCTTTTTTAAGTTTATTATATTGAAATAGAGAGAGTGCTCACAATATATATATATATATATATATATATATATATATATATAGAGAGAGAGAGAGAGAGAGAGAGAGAGAGAGAGAGAGAGAGAGAGGGAGAGGGAGAGAACACCAGTGAGGGAGGGGCAGAGAGAAGGAGAGAGAATCCCAAGCAGGCTCCATGCTCCGCAGGCCACACGGGACTTGATCCAGCAACCATGTGATCATGATGGAAGCTGAACTCAAAAAAGTCAAATACTTAACTGACTGAGTCACTCAGGAACATCCCCCAAAAAAGTAATTTCTAATTCAAAGTCTTTTTTTCAAGTTTCCATTGTTAGATCCATCCTTCATATTCTTATATTGCAGTAGCTAAGACCCAGCCCTATAAGTTGAAGGCTTCCTAGTATGCAAAGACCTAGTAACTAGATTCTCTGATATAAATTCTAATATTGCTGTGCCAGGGTTTCCAAACTTGTTTTAAATATTCTCATCCTTTTCAACTGGGATTCTCACGATAAGTCACAAAGTGCATTTGAGCCCGTTTCTCTGTGAAATGAACAGATTTCACTAGGATCGCTATCATTTGATTCTATTATTGTGAGACATGTGTTTGAACTGTAGTTAATTTCCAGTTCAATCAGTTTTGGGGTAAAGAGCATAGATTGGGCTTTATTTGAGACCTGAAAGTGAAACAGATATAGATTTTGGTCTCTTGCTGCTGAACTCCATGCACTTTTCATTGTACCATTCTGCTTTTTTTTTTAACTCTGATCTCGGGAGCTGGTGTGACCAAGGCTAGCAATGCTTTCTTCTACCCTTTCTGCCCCATTCCCTCTGACTCATGGCATGACACATCCTGATACTCTTTCCTGCCTGAGCCAGGATGTGACCTCCGAGTTCTCCTCAAGGGAGGCACTACAAATGAATAGAGATTGGCATATAAGTGAAACTTGTTTTCCATGCTTTCTCTGGTGGCTTCCACCCTTGGAAGGAATTTTTGGACCAGTCTTCAGAGAGCGCTGCTTTATTGCAGTGTTGAACAGTAAGCTATTAAATATAATGCAACCAGCAAGATAAGTACTATATCGGAGTCGTTTGAACCATTAAACACAAACAAGAAGGCTGTAAAATCTTGGTTTTTTCTATTTGCTTTCTGATGGGAGAAGTTTAGCTACTTTTATCTGTTACTGAGGTACCTCCTTGTGAATAAAATGGTGTGTATATCCATTTTGCAGGTAAGAGGGTTGTGATTCATGTGCTTTTATAATCACCATTTAACTAACATCTGGAACAAAATGCTACAAATGGAACTTGTCCTTGTGTTGCAATTCCAAAAGTACATTGATGATTGTGTGTTTATGATTATGGGATGAGCCAGGGATGGTGAGAATGGAGTTGACCAGATGAGTGGTCCTCTCTACTGGAAACCTGGGCCAAATTTCTCCCTTCTGAGGCTGACCTGTATGGGTAGGCATCAAAATACCTTTGTGTCAGGCCCAATAAATGGGATGGGACAATCAATTATGTGTGTGCTCAGAGGAGAAATTGGGCACTTTCCATGTCAGAAATATTATGATGAGACACATTGTGTAAGACACAGTACATGTCACTCTCTTTGCAAGATTTTTTCATTTCTACCTATTAAGAATAATTGCTTATTTTTTCATGTTCTCTTCATAATTCCTTTTTTTATTTTTGCATTAATGCATAATGTTGGAGTAAGTTTGGATGAGGTCTACCTGTGTAGTAGTAGTCCCTGAAGGAATGGCTGTTTGGGGACAGTGATGGCTCTTTGAGACAGTGGCAAGTTCTTATTCTTGATTGTACCCTTGGAAACTACCAAAAAATTTCTTGGATCCAATACCACAACCCTGTTTCTCAAGGGCTATTCAGATAGTCGGCGCACTGTTTTTATTATTCCTTGCCTATGCTGAATATATGCTGATATTGCAATGATGATATCTCTACTTGCAGGAAGCAGCACTCAGATTTCATTGAATTTTATGCATTGTAAAAGGCCGATATAGCAAGGTGACGTTTGGTATGATCCCATCACAAATATTTTGCTCTATATGGGCTCCAGTATAGTCGTATGGAAAGTTTGCATGATCAGTGAGCATCACAAACTTCACATACTTCTTTCCATAATATCTTTGTTTGCCTACTTCAGTTTGAGGATCCTCTATACAAGACTGAATGTTCATTAACGTATTTATTGCACCTTTGAGAATTTTCATGAATTAGCAGCATGTGTTAGGCAGGGTCACTTGCAATATTGGCACTAATCCTTCATGATGGTCCCCTAGTTTTGAGGCCCCCTGGATGTCATCTTTAGAGTCCCAGGAGTTATTTAATGTGGATTGCGGTATTTCCTTTTGTGTCTTATGTATCAAAAATGTCTTTTTAACAAAAATCTTAGGAAATGTCAAAATACTGGCACTTAAAAAATGATTTTTTTTTTAAAAAAAGCACCAGGGGCACCTGGGTGGCTCAGTTGGTTAAGCGGCTGACTTCAGCTCAGATCATGATCTCACATTTGTGGGTTTGAGCCCTGCATCAGGCTCTGTGCTGACAGCTCAGAGCCTGGAGCCTGCTTCTGATCTGTGTCTTCCTCTCTCTCTGACCCTCCCCCATTCATGCTCTGTGTCTCTCTCTCTCAAAAATAATTTAAAAATGTTAAAAAAAATTTTAAATGATATTTTTACTTTTCATCATAATAGTACTTTGATAATTCTTTCTTAAACTGCAAAAAAGATTTTTAGTTTATGTGCTGTTGAAAACACCTGCCTCATTTATTGCTCCTTCAAATGAACTGACCTTTTTAAATTCAACTTTACATGAAACTGTATTTCTTTTTTAGTTAACTATGTAAGATGAAATTTTATCTTTTGCATTAAGGTATATAAAGGAAGCACTGCTATTTCATTTTGTTTTTTATCAAACTCTAAATTTGATTAAAATAGAATAAGTGATCACATGAAATGGGAAGAAATATTCTTAACTCTCAGTAACTTTAAATCTTTTCATTAAAATGTTGATATTTCCAAATATAAAGATTATCAAGAATATTGTCTCCTATCTACAAAATAATGTGTTTTTTTAAACATATTTTAACCCTTCCCCAGATTTACTCACTTTCTTGATCTAGAAAAGATTCTTTCTCATTCCATTTGGCAGTGCTGGAATCAACTAAAAAGATTGTGGGAAAATGATTTGAACAACTCTAAATATTATCTCAGATAATATTCTATTTCCTGTCTGCTTGAAATACAATTTTCTATCCTGTATTTTATCAACCATCAAACATCATCTTGGTCTCAAGGATCTGAATTCACAATAGATTTGTATAATTTGTTAGTCAGCTGTAAGAGAGGACACCAGTGTATAGTGTATATAGCATTTATATAAATGTCTCAAACATTTGCAGTGTTAAAAAACATGGATCTCAGAACATTTATCTGGCATGGAAATTGTAATATTCTGAATATTAAAGTATTAAGGCAGCACTATTGAGGTATTTCAGTTTCTTCAACTATTTTGGTCACTGCCATTGAATACAGATAAAAGGCTCTAGCACTTAAAATACTACAGTGAGTAAGGAGAGGATGAGGGTATTAGGAGAAAAAGATTCCGTTTAAAGAAATTGGAATATAGAGAAAAAACTTCAACCTGAATGTAACAGATGATGGTATTTTATATTCAAGTCAAAGAGCTTCCATTAAAAATGTGATTATCTTGTGTCATTGGTCAGACAAGCACAATTCCTACAAAGTCCCTTCATACGATTTACTGCATAGTGCCACTATTTTCTATATTAACATGATTTTCCCCACAATTTGATATTTTTAGATAATTAATTTCTATTACCAGGAAGTCTGGATTAGTATATAGTTTCAGAGATTCACTTTATAATTGTTTAAAAGTTCCCAAATAAATTTCTGGAAGATAGAATGTCAGAACTGTTAAAACCTAGTACTTATTTTAAGGAGGAAATTAACACTTTGGTCCTTTATTTGCCATGGAAAGAGATAATGACGTTCTCTAGGAAGATTAGAATCTAACCAAACAGTGTAGGCTATATATAGCATGCAAAGCCTTGTGCCATTTGTGAAAATGCTATCAAGGAGAAAACCCAATGACTGAGTTTCTGTACTGTATTTTTTAGGTACACAGATTTAATTTAGAGATTATGGTTTGAAAATAAAATTTACTGTATGAGTGTTTTTGGCTGATAAGAAATTGATTTTGTGACCTTGCTACACGTTAATTGAAATATCTGGCAATATGTCTTGACTAGATTTAAGAAACCATACGTACTTGGAACCATATATATTCCTTCATGTTAAACTAGCAAGTTAATCACTTTGTTACTCACATGAAAAAGAAACTACTTTTTGCTGGTGAGGTGTTTGAATAATCTCCCTGTATTGAATAACACGTGCGTTTTACATAATTGACATTATATTTAGTTGGTTGACTATTTTGAAGGTGGAGCCCTTTAAGTTATTTAGGAGTGGCATTATGTACAAATTAAATGCATTAATTTATATTTTTTAACATTTTAAAGGCCATATTTATGAAGTCAAAAATAAGAATGCATGTGCACATGAGCCCATTAAAACATAAATCTCATTTAATATTGATATAATTCCATAAATTTTAGAATGCAGTTTTTAAGAAGTTAAAATAGAATGACAGTGGTTATGTTGTTAGTGTCTTTAATAATTCTTATGTATAAGCTTATTTAACAAGTATTGACTCAGGTTGTGCTTACACAGGGAAGATAGATTACAGATAAGAGTTAAAACAAATAGTGCAATTTGGCAAATCTTTCCAAAAAATGCCCAAATATATAATTTCCATGAGATTTTTTTTTAAACTTAACCTGCCAGGTCACTTAGCTACACAAGAATTATCCAGCAAAGGGGATATCTCTATTTTATTTCTCTTTTGTGAATATAAGAACCAAATTTTGTGTCATGTTTATTCAGTAACATCATGCTGTTGGCACTCTGCTGAACAAGAATACTTCCAAAGTCTGAAATAATTTGCCATTAAAATATAATTAAGTTGTGTTTAACATTTAGAACTTGAAGAAAGAAATGTGGGGCCTTTTTGCACTTTTAAGAATTAGAGTTAACATATATGGACAACTATACCAATTTTGATGAGATTGAACAGAAGTTGAGGTGATCCTAACCCTCGTTTGATAGTTCTGTATTTAAAGCAATTTTTTGAAATAAAAGAATTGTGTATCCTTTGTGTCAGAAAGGTTCTTATGCCGCATTTCCTGATGCCATATGGAGGATAAGTTCTGAAGATAATTTCTGGACCTTTATAAACACAGAAACCTATTGAGAATACTAAAAAAAACTACAACAAATCTCTGTTGTACATGCAATGCAGGAAGGCAAGCAGATGCTTGATTATAGTGTTATGTTTGTTCAACTAATGTTATGTTCATTGCTGCAGTTTCATAATGGAATACCATGTGGAGAAGAATGGTTTTTTAAATGTGTTTGGGACTTTGAATTTCAGTTTATTAGTAGACAAATATGTCAGAAAATTTTCAGTAGAGGCATTAATTGTTGTTTTATAGTCAATGATCTCTTGATACTTATTCTTTGAAAAAAATAAGATGGTTGCTTTAAGAATAAATAAGTATAGAGTTAATCTGACTTTAAGCAAGGCTTTAGATTATAACCCATAGTAATTCCAGTATTCTGATAAGAAAACTTATGAGCTGTTAATTATTGGTGATACAATTTTAATAAAAGATTACAGTGATTCATAAATTGTGATCCAAGGACTTACTACTACTAATGCCTTAATATTTCCAGATCTATTCCTTTATTAAGGGGAAAAATTATCCTTATAACAACACTACAATCAAATGGAAGTATGATATACTTAGAGAGTAGAATTTTAAAAAAAATTTTGACATATGGTAAGTATTCAAAACTAGGATATCAAGTACAGATAATAAATATAGAAGAGAAAGGAATGACCGTAATTTATTTTGAAGTTGGTTTCAGAAGATGAAACGTTATAATGCAGACCCACTTTGAAACTATGAGCCTCAACGTTTAGGATTCAGACTCTATTGACAATGTCATCCAAGATTCCTCAGAAATAGAATTACGGCTTATTATGGGAAGCAAGGCCATGAAGGAAGCACCGCCTCTGAGGAAGGCTTTCCTGGGCTTCAATCCTTGTTCTGTCATTTACTCCTCGCTATCAGATTTGGACCAGTTTCTACATCTTTGCCATATAAACGGTTTTATCAATGTCAAAGAATTTTTGTAAGATTATAGAAGGTAAGACAAATGCAGCACTTAGTTATGACACTGGCCATATAGAAAGACATCTATAAGTGATAACTGTTACTAATGTAAATATGTCAGTCACCTCTCGTCAAATTGTTCGTGGAAGGTTCATTCTCTTTCTCCTTTCTCAAACCATCCAGGAAACCATGTTAAGATCATCTAGGCAGCTCGGTTCTGTGGATGACGTTACACATATAATACCAAAACGCTTCTCCTTTCCTCAGACTCTATGAACAACACATATGTGCACGTTGACACATATCTGGAATACGGGCATATTACTCCTTACTTATTAACAGTTTATTAATCCTTAGCTTATATCTTAGGCTTTTTTTTTCTGAAGAAAAACTTTAAAACACACAGACCACACACACACACACAAACCCTAAATAAAATTATTTTAAAATGTTCGGCTTTGGAAGCATTGTACCTAATGAATGATATAAAATTTACTAGGTTATAGGTTTAAAACATATAAATTTTCAGAAAACACTTTATTTGGTTTACTATGGCTATGTATCACTACTGACTAACAAATATACAAATATCATTACATTTTTATTGCTTGAAAAGAGTAGGGTTTACCTAAAAATGTGAACAAATCTGTTATCCAATTCTATATATATTTTGGTCTAACAAATATCTAACTATAAGATTAGCTATTTTGAAGTATATGAAGATAAATAGAAAAATAGATGATATTTATACATATATATCTGTTTTTAATTATTATTATGCAATTTTTAAAAAGACTTGCAGGATGCTTTGTTATAAAACTCATTAGAGTAGAGAACTATATATAATATGCATGTTTGTGTGTGCTTATATAATATGATATGTAATAAGCTCTTCATATATGTAATAAGATTATTAAGTATAATAAGATTTATTTTTCATTGAGTAGGTTCATTCTAAGAAAAATATAAGGGAAAGTAATTTTGCACAGCAGAAGGATTGAACAATTGACACACTTTATTTCAAAGATGGGAATTTGGTGTCTTACCTTTCAATATAATCTCCACGTAGATTCTTCAGCTCTGAGGGAAGTCATGGATCCACAGAGTAACCTCACGGGGTGGCACTTTCCAGGATTCTCAGTGTCTGGGAGAAGCGATGTGTGTTCACTGACAGAACCTGGGTGAGAGGAATGATTAGGATTACTCTACCATGATTCTGCTCTTCCGTGATTATCCAAGCATTCATCAGTGTAATACTTCTCATCCTGAATCAGGATAGATTTGAATGGAAACATGTCAAGACACCCTTATTTAGTCCAATAATATTTCTGAGTTACAACTTAACTCATGTCAACCCAGGATGACCAAATATTTATCCATTGCATTTGAACCCTATGTAATTTCTTGGAAATTTTCCCAATAGAAATGTAGGGAGGCTAAATACAAATTCAACTGATTAAGAATGAAAAGTCATCCCTCTCACCTGTTTTTTTAATGTCAAAACAGACTTTGTAGCACTTGACCAGTGGTGAAAATTCCCAATAGGTTCCCTTAAGTCTAAATTTACTCCTCTCACTTTTTTTTAAACCTGTTTTAAAGTATTATCAAGGATTTTGTGACCAATATAAGTTTTTAAAAGTGCCCTGAAATAGAGTGTTTAAACCCTTGATATAATAACATCTCTTTGTTTTCCATTACCTTTCATTTTATAATTTAGAAAGAAAGTACCAGGTTATACCTTAAATCTCTCTATTTTTAAATTTAATTTCTAATATATTTTATAGGTTTCCTTCTAATTCATCAATATTCTTGAATTACAGACACAAAAAACGCAGTTTGCCATTACAAAAACTATTTACAATTTTTAAAATATTTTTAAATTTATTTTTGAGAGAGAGAGAGTGCAAGCAGGTGAGGGGCAGAGAAAGAGGGAGACATAGAATCTGAGCTGTCAGCACAGAATATGACACAGGGTTCAAACCCACAAACTGTGAGGTCATGACCTAAGCTGAAGACAGACACACTTAACTGACTGAACCATTCAGGTGCCCCTAAAAAACCTATTTTAAGTGATAGGATAAATAGTACCTAAAAATAAATCTAAATCTAAATTTCTATTTCATAATTAGTGTACTTTTTTAACAATAGAGCAGTAAGACTGAATCAAATTGGATGCTAATTTATAATTTGTTTATATATACTTACAATTTATAATTTATTTATTACTATTCATAAATTCATGCATTCACTCACTCAGAATATACAGTTGAGAATTTATGATTTATTAGACACTTTTCAGGGTTAAATGTAAAGCAATGACCAAGCATGTGGCCTTTATGGATTCTAGAAGGATAAAGAAACATTAAAAACAAAATTACACAAATGATTACTTAATCATTTGAGTGGCTGAGTGTTCATAGAACCTTCATAAGAAGACAGTGTCCAAGGTGAGGATTGAGCTGGGAATGAAGTTGATGAAAATGTGTTTAAGGGTGGGAATGGTGGTAAGAATGATCATTCCATGCACTTATGAATGGTGTAATGAATGATAAAGAGCTGTAAGGGCCAAAATAAAAATAAGTTACAAGTTAGTAAAAGGCTGGAATTGTAGAAGATGTATCTAAAAAGTTGGTCTGTTTTCGTATGGTGTGGAGTACTGATTTATCCATAAAAATAGTTGGGTTATATTTTTAGATATTTACATTTCTGAAGATCACATTAATTTCTACATAAGAAATAAATTGGATGCCAGCAAAGTGTGGACAAAGTCTTGTAATGTAGAGCTAGTGCATTGGTTGGAGAAAGAGAATATTGGTTAGTTAAGATTAATGAAAGAAAACAGACAAAAGTAATATATAAAATGAAGAGACATATAGTTCTTAATGATGAATTGGATGGTCTATGTGAGAGATAGATGTGAAGGAACTCTCTTAGATTTATAGTATGAACAACTGGGTAGATGTTGATGAATTTGATGTTAAAAGGAAATATGATGTCAAAAGGAGAAAAGTGATTCATCTGTTTTGGACATGATATGACTGACATGCTCTTGATATATATAAGTTGCAGACAATAGTATATATTGGTTGAAAACTTAGAAAATTCTTGAATAGACAGAAAATTTTTGGAACCCTTAATAGAATGTTCATATTAATGGAAGCCATGGAAGCAGATATGATTACCTTTAGATAGAGACACCATAGAATGAAAATAAAGTTCATAAGAGACTCAAATCATTAATCAGTAGGAAAATAAAAATTGGCATAGAGTATTTAAAAATATGGTCTTAAAGTTAGAGAGAGTGTGTATGTTACCACTAAAGCTAAGGGAATGGGTATTTCAGGAGCAAAGGAAAGTTCACAATTTCAGACATTACCAAGAGGTCCAATGAAAATGGAAAAACACCTAGTAACTCTTTTAATAGAGAGATCAGTGATGACATTAGCATGAACTACTTTGGTGACTGCATCCAATCTAGAATAGGCTGAGCAGTGTATGAGAAATAAAGTCATTCTTTTAGGTAGTTTGGCTATGAAAGTAAACAGAAACACCAATAAGGAAAGTGACCAAATGTAAAGGCTCTTGGAAAGAATTAAGTAGAGAAAAAGTAGAAGATGAAAGAAAAGACTAGAAGAAACAGATTCAATGAAGACAAAAACAGATGGGGCCTCAGGCTCAGGAAAGCACCCCCAAGCTAAGTGAGGCTCTAGAGCAGGAAAAGATTATGCCTTAGTTGAAGGCACACTCACAAGTTTGGCTTCTAGAGTATCCTACCATGCTATTTCAAATTCTTGAGTGATGGGGATGAAAAAGGGAATAAATGTGGCTTGTCTAGGAAGATGCAGGAGTCTTGCAATATTGAAAAGAAAAGGATAGCAACAAAAACCTTATCCACATAAAATAACCAAGCAGTATCTGCCAGGACCTAGAGCAACATGCCGGAAGATGGTTCCAATGAGGCCATGTCTCCTATCTTCTCCCATAGATAATTATCATCATTTCTGACTTAAGTCAGTTCAAGCTGCTATAAAAAATATCATAGAGTGAGTGGATTATAAACAACAAACATTTCTGTCACACAGTTCTGAAGAATGGGAAGTCTATGGTCAATGTGCCCACATAATAGATGTCTGGTGAGAACACTTCTTGATGTGCAGATGGCCATTTTCTCTTTGTACCTTCATAAGGAAGAGAGGGAAAACTCTAGCCCCTTTATCTTCTTAAAAGGGCATCTATTCCATTTATTAGCATTCCACCCTCATGACCTACTTATCAAAAACCCCACCTCCAAATACAATCACAATGGGGATTAACATATGCATCTTGTGGGGATATAAATATTCAATCCATAGAGTATCTCTAATCAATATTGACTGAACATTGCTTTAGAATTGTTTCAGAACAGTATACTGTGCAATAACTATCAAATAATTAGAATTGGCAGGGAATCAGTGCCATTTAAATTGATAGTAAATTTGGGGGGATGCTGTGTTTATGCTGTAAGGTATAAGTTTACAGACAGCACATCCAATATATGTACATTTATTAATTATATTTATACTACTCTTCATTTTGAAACACCCCAAAATGGAATTGTAAAAAAGAAAAGATATAAATAAATGAAGAAATGTTAATAATATTTCCTGCGTACCCATGGATCATTTTGTACACACTTTGAGGTGCATTTCCCCCATGGTAATTTAGAAACAGCTGGTACTGATGGACCCCTCTTTGACAAGTATACCATGGTCGCCTGTCATATGCTTACTATGTGGCTATCTCAAATCATTCTTGGAAAATAGAGTTATTGTGCTGTTAAATATTGATTTAGATATTGAGATGTGCAGCTACTTTTAACTAATGTTCTTCATGTTAAAAAAAAAAGTTCATGTGAAATTGAAAGTTTACTATTAAAAATAGCACTGACAGCTCCTTCTAAAATATCATTTTTAAATGATACCATAGTGCCATAATTTATTTCATTTTGTTCCATGACACATGTATTGAGATTAAAGTCTCTTCAAAGCATCTTATTGCTACAGAACACCTCCCTTATGGTCAAATTCATTTTTAGACACTTTATCCAATCTCTTTGCCAAGATACATTTTTTTTCTATTCTAGATAATCTTTAGAGGTGTTAACTCAGATTGTTTGCAGTCATTTTGAATAGGACACCAGCTGCTTTTAGTTATGATGAGTCAACAACTTGGAAAATATTTGAATTTGAGTAGAAACATAGTTTGCATTTGGATCTCAGTTTTGTTTTATTAGTTGCAAAATATTATTTTATCTCTCCTCTTTTAAAAGTTTTAATGAGAGGGAAATAATACATACTGTTTTTAAAAAAATTAACATTTTTTGTTGTAGATTTCATTGCCAAAAAACAAAGTCAACTAGTCATTATTCTGCTGTATAAAAACTTAAATATGAATCATATTTTTCATATATTGCTTAAGTTTGGCCATTCATGTCTTCCACAATCTAAGCAGGGTTTTTTATGTGTAATTTTTATCTTTGTCTTTATTTTGATGGGAAATGAGAGATTGTTTAAAACTATCAACAAATCTGAAATTACCATTCAGGAAGCATATTATGTTAGTTGTGAGAAACAACTAACGGTCAAGGTTAAGATACTATTGTGAAATTTATCAAATAAGGAATAAACTCTGTGCTTCTTTTATTTATGAATATTTGTTTATAAATATTATTTTAGAATAATGTTTTCTTTGAGGTGCCAAGGTAGCTGAGTCAATTGAATGTCCGACTGTTGATTTCACCTCATGTCATGATCCCAGGATCATGGATTCTCTCCTCCCTCTGCCCCTCTCCTCTGCTTGCATGGTCTCTTCCTCTCTAAAAAAGTAAAAATAAAATAAAAATAAAATATAAATTAAGTAAAATAATAAAATAAAATAAATTTTTGTTTTTGTGTGTGATATATACTCATAAAAATTTAAGCCATTTGAAAAATATGAAGGAGAAAGCACAACATCGTTCAAATCTTATCCCTACCAAACCAAATTTTCTGTATTTAATGAACATTATTCTGTGGATCTTTTATGTGTACCTGCAAGGTATGTTATAGATAAGGGAAATAGTTGATAAGTTAGATAAAAGATAGGTAGATAGATAGATAGATAGATAGATAGATAGATAGATAGATGATAGATAGATAATAGACAGATAGATAGATAGATGATAGATAATGTAGATTTTATGACAGAATATTTTGTTCCTAAAAGGTGCCCACTCTCATTTTACTGGAAGTTAACCAAAAAAAAGGAAATGAAATGAAACTGAAAGAATTGCTGATTGCATATTTCTATTTTTAGCCACAAGATAATAAACTTTAAAAGAACTGCTAATGTAAGAAAAAAATGTGTAAGTAGAATCAGAGTGCTGAGATGATTTTTTTTAACCATTTGTTTTAATTTCAAACAGTACTGATTCACCCACTTCTGTAAAAGATGAATCCTTTGGGGTTCCTGGGTGGCTCAGTCAATTGAGCATCTGACTCTTGGTTTTGGCTCAGGTCTTGATCTTACAGTTCATGGGTTCAAGCCCCTTTTCAGACTCTGAGCTGACAGCCCAGAGCCTGCTTAGGATCCTCTCCTTCTCTGCCCCTGCCCATTCCCCTGCTCTCTCAAATTAAATAAACTTCAAAAAATAAAAAATGAATCAGTTATCATAGTAACACTTCCTTCTCCCTTCCTTTACCTTTTTACCTGCTTATTTTTTGCTTATACTATTTTTACTTTGTCAAAGCTTGTACTATTGATATTCTGTTCAACCACAGTTCCCATAGAAATTTAGTCTTGATTTTATGTTTAAAAGGTTTTAGTGCTTTCCCTGAGTAATTTTCACTATTGATTTTCCGTTTCAGGTGATTTAAGAATATCTCTAATTAGCTGAGTTTAATCATTGGAGATGTTTTTTCAAGAAGGTTTCTGTTCACTGGTATTTGCAGTGTTCCTTTACATTTGAAAATATCTAATTTTTTATACTTAAAAATACTCAAAAATTTTGTATGAACGTACTATTTTTAAGTCAAGTTGTCTTTTTATTAGAACTCCCTACACTACTCTCTATGTCTTCAGGTGCTGACATGCCAAAGATTCAGGTTAGTTTAACTTTGACCTCTCACAGATGACATGCCTCTTCTGTCCAGATGGCTACATTTGCAATTTATTCAGGTGGGCCTAGCACACATTTTCCTTCTCTGTTTCTTTTCTTTTAGTGGTATCCTTAATTTTTAGCTTATGTAATTAACTAAACAAGCCAAAGATAATCAGTATCTCTATGTCCCTCTCAAAAGAGGAGAACTTAAATATTTCAGTACCAATCATCTGCCTCTTGTCTGAATTGTTTCCATAATCCAGTATTTTAGTTTGCTGTTATTTTTCCTCCTTGCATTAGTCATTATTATTTTGCAATAATAAAAATAAGAAGAGCTACAACTTGCTTACTTTGTGCCAGGAACTGTTTTTGCAATCTTGGATTATATTAACTCATATAATCCTCATAACACCTGACTTTCAGATGTGGACTCTGATACATTGCCAGGCATCAGCCAGCTAATGACTGAATGGGATATAAAACATAGGCAGGATAGCTTCATAAAACATAATCTAAACCATTAGTCTATTGTCTCTTTCAGTGTACTGTTTATGTAGTAATGTTGCTTTAGATGTTTATTTATCCATCTCTTTTTCACCATTCCTTCACGTCTGCCATTCCATGTCCACCCTTCTGGGGTCAGTAATTTTTGCTGCCCTGAGGTTCACCATAGGTGATAAATTTTACAGTGTATATTTATCTGCAGATATTTATATTTTTCCCTGGCTCTATAATTCATGTAATATTCTGAGTCAGTAGATCTTTGTCAGTATATGATATATTATTTTCTAGTTGTCACCGGTAACAAGTCTGTTGTCACCTATCTTTGTAGGTCATCTATCTTTTCTGTACAGCAGTGTGTATTTTTCAGCTAGAGCTACCAGAACACAATACTATAGACTGAGAGGCTTAAACACAAGAATTTATTTTCTCACAGTTTTAGAAGTTAGGAGTCTGAGATCATGGGGTCTACATGGTCAGGCTCTGGTGAGGACTATCTTCCTGACTTGAAGACAGTCACCTTCTTTCTTTGTTCTTACATGGCAAAGAGAGAGAGACAATTTCTATGATGTTTCTTCTTAGAGGACACTGATCTCATCAGACTCTTATGACCTCATCTAACCCTAATTAACTTCCAAGAGCCCCATCTTCAAATATTATCCCATTAGAGGTTAGGACTTTAACATACAGAGTTTGTAGGATGCAAACATTTAGTCCATAACACTGTTTATAAGATCATCTGTTTATATGATCATCTCTACAGTTTCACTGTGTTGGGTTGAGGCTTAAATTTCCTTCCTTCCTTCCTTTCTTCCTTCCAACCTTCCTTCCTTCCTTTACTTTTTCTTGCTTGGAATTGTATTTCCCAAATTTAAATATTTTTGTCTTCAATTTTGTAAAATTTTGCTCTACTAGCTTTTAAAATGATGATTCTTTCGTTTACTCATTGAAATTCCAACCGAATGTTCTCTATCTTTCATGACTCAAATTGTGTTTTCATTTTACATCTTTTTTTGTGTATATATATTACAGACATATTTCTTCAGACATATCTATCAACATTTTCTTTACAAATGTATGCACTCTGTTGTGTAACTCATCCACTAAATTATTAACTTCAACTATTTTTGTTTTATTTTAGAACTTCTATTTGGTTCTTTTAAACTCTCTCTCTTAATCGAGCCCTGTTGGTTGCTTTCATGTATTTTAAATTCCATCTCTTTAATGTTTTAAATACAGCCATTTTATAAATTGCATCCAGTAATTACGTTTGTAAAAGCTTCTAACTTTGCTACTTAGTGTCGCTGCTGATCCTCACTAATGGTGGGGTTTTTGTATTTGTGTGTCTTTAGTATTAGTTGTGTAATTTATTTTAGCCAGTCTTTATCTGTGGGGATCTTGCAATGCTTATGCTAAGCTTCTTTCTGTGAAGGAAGAATATTAATTTGCTTCTCCCACCTGCCATATCCTTGTCAATATCACCTCAGAACAATTTTCTACTAATTTTTCAGCTTGGGGTTTCTGTAGCCACAGGTATGTAGTCATGAATTCTGAAATGACTTTTTTTTCCCCCTACACATTGCCTGAGGCAAGGAATACAGTGTTTTGTGTTACAGGTTTTTGTGAAGACCTTTTTAAAGTCAATTCTGTCACCAAGATTGTAACCCTTTAATGGACCTGAGAGTAAGCAATTATTTTAGTTCTGACTTCATGTTACACAGGTTCACTTCAATCTCCTCTCAAAGAAGTCATTACAAAATCATCACTTCCAAAAAGTTTTTTGAGACTTGGTTTTACATCCTAGTTTTGTCCTGGAAGACTTAGTTTTAACAGTACATTTATTTTTAATTGTCATATTACACCTGACACTTCTAGGTACCCTCTTGGAGAATGGTGTTGAAATTATCAAGTCTGACATAATTGGAATTTAAAAAATCAAAATTTATTGTAAGCCATCTTATGACCACAAAGAAAGGTTGCCCAAGGAAAAAAACATTAATTTTATGGATGACAGAACAGGAGGAGGAAAGAACCTTGATGACATGATTGTGCTACTAGACTAATCAACCCGGTAGCTGCTCAACTGCTGCACTTTTTCTTTTCTGAGATAATTGATTGCCTTGTGGTTTAAGCCACTTTGAAATAGCTTTTCTGTTACTCAAAGTACCTTTCATGATCTATAATCAGTTTGTTTGCTTTGATTTCTCAGCTGTTCTCACCTATGCCTTGATTGTAAGGCTCTAACTGGTGTGAGTTGTTGGCCAGACTTTCATGGAAGAATGTTAACACAAGAAGTTGTCTGTCTCTAACAAAAATGGCAAACATATTTTGTTCTGGTGTTTGCAAATATGGGAAATATACGTGAGATTTTCAAAGTAGAAAATCTCTTAAATTTAAGGAAGATTATGCAATGAGCAAGAAAAAAATTCAAAAAGATAATATTTAATGTAAACCTTAGAGAAGAAAATTATACCATAATATTTCTTAAAAGTGAAATTTAGAGAATTACAATTATATAATATGATTCATATACTTTAAAAGAGTAAAAGATCATCATTACTACTTCAAATACTACTACTACTAACAACTAACGTTTACCGAGCACCTACTAAATGCAATAATTCACTCGTAATATCCTTATTGATCCCATGAAATAGGTGTTTTTATTTTAGCCATTTTATAGGTAAAAATAATTGTCACAGTTTAACTTTTATACCTGAATCAGCAGTGGGATAAATTGGCACAAAAAAATTGGAAACATCACGAAGGGAATGACAATAATATAATCATGGCTTCACTACAACCAATTTGTCTATATTAGTCACTTCGTATTAATCTGTTTTATTTTCAGCAGATGTTTTTTATTCTGTCCTTTTTGAAGTTTTCATGATAACAGGACTGCTTTTGGGAGGGGACAGGAGAAAAAAATTAGAAGGCTGCTATAGAAAGAGGCTGGTGCCTTTGGAAAGAATTGCAAGAATTGTCATAAAGAGTAATACAATTTTGGAAAATGACTATTAAAACTGAGACAAAAGGTAGTACTCAGGGCTCCAAGAATAGTTGATACTGTTCAAGCTACTGTTTACCTGGTGGAAATTAACCTGCTATTCTCAGGCTTGAACAATGAGGGTACAAGAGGAAATAGATTTAAACTCTAGCAATAGGAAGTTAGGTTACATTTAGGGAGAGATGTTTAGGGTGAAAGGTGTTAAGTACTGGAATGAATACAAAGAGAAGCTGCCATATCTACTTTTACAAACAATATCGTTTTTTATTTCTCCAGGATGATTTAAACATGAGAGATGAACTCAGCGACCTTTCTGGTTCATTCCCAGCCTTGTAATTCTGTGAAGAAATAAAATATTTCTTCAGAACTGTTCATAAATTTCATTTGGCTTCAGTTAGTATTCTCAATGGTAAACTAGTTACTAAAGATTTCTTCTGAATTTTCTGACCTTACTATATAAATAAAGCTTTTACTCCTCGGTGGCTGTAAAATTTTCTGTTTTAAGAATATTAAGTAAAACTCTTTTAATTATTGGAGTCAGGACTATTTTTCGATGAAACACTCAAATGGACTTGATTTATAGGTCTCTCCTGAAGATAATGTTATATTGTAAGAAGCAGTGTTTTGTTTCAACTAAATTCTTAGCTGGAAAAGTATGAAGTACTGGAAAGATGTCCTTCTCTTCAGAAGGAATGTCAAATGAACAAGTCATACAGTAAATAAAAAAGATCAGATCTCAAGGCGAATGTGCACATTGCAAGGGGGTAGCCCGTGAGGGAGAAGAAGCCTTCCAGTGTTCCACACAAGCATGTGTGCCCCCCCCCCCCCCGCCGCCATACATGAGCAGATGGGTCAGAAAATGACAAACTCTGAGCTGTGTCCTTAAACCTTAGTATTCTTTATTCAAGTGAATTTAAGAAAAAATGCTATGTTGGAAGCAATGTGTTTAATGGTTCTGAAAATGAGAGCCTGAGTTGTCTGAAAATCTTCAAGCACTTCATAGATCAGAAACACTGGGTGCGAGGTTAGGTTGAGCAGGTGGATACAGCCAAGGGCTGGCTGGTGAAGGAGCATCAGCACCAAGCTGTGGGCAATGGACTTACGTAGCAAACCATAGGGTTTGAAGTTAATTTTGTAAACAAAAGCTTTTTAAGTTGTGAAAGGAAATGAAATGTGAAATGTGAAGGGGTCTGTATCTGTCATGACTGTGAACAGTGTTTATTATATTTTGAGGGTCAGATTAACCACTTACAAATTACCAGGAAAGTTGGTTTTATTTTCTTCAGAGAGGCAAGCCCCATTGAAGAGATAACTGTGCAGCGTCCAGAGAGGGCTGTGATGTTTTCTTGATTTAAGTTAGGCACCTTTATAGATGTGTTTTCCTTAAATTTAACTCAAAATTAATTCTAAATATTGCTGCCGCTAGTGGTAAATAGTATTAACAGTCCAAAACTACTAAAATTTAAAACACCAATATTAGTTATCAATCAATCAATTAGTATACATGCTGTCCTATACTAAAAGACACTAATACCATACCATTATATCGATGTTAAAATAGCGACAAAACATGGATAAGATCTTTGGCATTAGATTAACTCGTATTTGAGTCCTGACTCCAAACTTTCCAGCTCGGTAAACATTGAAAAATCAACCTCTTTGATTCTAATTTCTAACTGGTGAACTAGAACTAATAAAATCCAACCCACAGGAATTTTTGTAAGAATCGATTGAAATAACACATGTAAAGCAGTTACAGATTTCAGCACCTGGAAAGTACTTGATAAATGTTAGTCAGGTCTTGTGCATATTTGTAAAAATACTGTAAGGTTTCTCAGGGAATCCATCTCAGAGGGAAGTATATTTCATATAGACTGAAGAGTAAGGTTATGAGAAAAAAAATGATAATGAAAACAAATATCTGGCAACAATGGCCTAAGGAATTACATGAGAGAGAAATTGAAACATTGATTATTCAGGCAATTTTCTACTTGGAAATTGTAACTTTTCATCCCCATGTTCCTGTGGGCAAAGTACTGCCTCTCACTCTTAGAGTGTCAGCTATAAGGAAGGCCGTGCATTTTTAATGCAAAAATAGTTGCATGGATGGGAGGATCAGTTATGCCAGTGGAAGATCTATGTAGAACCTTTGAGAAGGCAAGAAAACCCATCAGGAGTCAGTTCCCCAAGCTCCAGAAATCTAGGGCCTGACAAGAGTCAGAAATGTAGATCACAATGGGTGCTCTTAAACTGGAAGAAAATTGGAATACTGAAGATTCGACACATGACTTAAGGTTGAAGAGCCAGATAGAAGTCTTGTTATTTTGTTTTTTGTTTTGTTTTGTTTTGTTTTGTTTTTTTCTTTTAATGTTTATTTTTGAGAGAGGGAGAGAGCGCACGTGCGTGAGTGTGGGAGTGGCAGGAAGAGAGGGAGACACAGAAGCCAAAGCAGGCTCCAGGCTCTGAGCTGTTAGCACAGAATCCATTGTGGGGCTTGAACTCATGAGCTGTGAGATCATGACTTGAACCGAAGTTGGAGCCAACCAATTGATCTACTCAGGTGCCCCAAAGTCTTGTTATTTTGGATGCCAAAGAAGCTGAACCCCAAACTTTTTCTACATTGCCAAAGTAAATGGAAGGATAGAGCAGAAGGCTGAAGAGCTATGGAAATATACAGCGTCACAAAAATCGCTGGGGAGAATACTATTAATTTGAGTATTAACTTTAAAATGTTAATTATTTGTTGAATTATTTTTTATTTAATGAATTTCTATTCTGGCCTAGTGGCTTATATTTCTTTGCTAGTATTTTCTACTACCAATATGTAATAGGGGTGACTGGTATTTTGATTAATTCCAGGTAAAATTCACATCTATGTATACACTGGATTCATTAGCATAAATAGTCTATAGCTAGATTCCAGACTTGCCAGATGAAAAACAGCGCTTACACTCCAAACTGCTCAGCAATATACACACAGTGGTACCGCTAGTATCACTACTGCTTCTCCACACACATGTATTTGTATATGGATCTGTTTATAAGTTCTGTGTTTGATTTCATTGGTCCATTTGTCTATGATTATCACATGGTCTTAAATACTGAGCTTTATATTAGTCTCTGCTATTAGACTCATCTCACGTTATTTTCTTCAAGAGTACCTTAGAAGTATTTAGCTATTCTCAGTTTTAATCAACTTTATTGTGATATAATTTTCATACAATATTCATCCATTTTAAACTTATCTGAGGAGTTTTGATAAATTTATAAAGCCCTATAACCAATACTAGAGTCCATTTATAGAACATTTCCATCACTCCAAAAAGTGTTCACTTAATCCATCAGTCAGTCTTGTCCCTAACCCCAAGCCAGGTTTGAGACAACTCTTGCTCAAATTTTTGTCTTCATAGACTAGAATTACCTAATTAAAGAGATATATATATATTACATATATATACTACATATACATACCACACATATATATATATACACACACACATATATATAGTGTACACACACACACACATATATATATATATATATATATATGCATATGGCTTCTTTTCCACATCATAATTTTGAGAATTCATCCATGTTGTAGGATGTGTCAGTAGTTCCATTTTTTTTTTCTGAGAAATATTCACCATTTATTAATTATTCACTGTTGATGGACATTGGAGTTCTTTATTGTTTGGGGCCATTATGAATAAAACTTCTATGAACATTCATATACAGTATCAGTGTGGAAATTTTCTCTTGAGTAAATGCCTAGAAATAGAATTGCTAGTTCATTTGGGAAGTATATGTTTAAGTCTATCAGAAACTGACAAAATGTCTTGCAAAATGGTTGAACCACTTTACTTTCCCGTAGATAATGTATGAGAGATCCAGTTGTTCTACATCCTCATAGTCATTTGGTAGGGGCCATCATTTAATTTGACTTTTCCCATAGATATTGAATGCTTCTCATTGTGGCTTTAATTTGCATTTCCCAAGTTACTAATGAAGTTAAGCATCTTTCCTGCGCTTCTTTGCATTCCCTATCTTTGGTGCGGTATCTGTTCAAATATTTTGCCTAAAGTTATTGAGTTGCTTTCTTTTTTTTTTTCTTAAATTAACTCCTTTTTTCTAAGTTTATTTTTTAACTAAATTTTTTTCTTTAATGCTTTTATTTATTTTTGAGAGAGAGAGAGACACAGCATGAGCCAGGGGAGAGTCAGAGAGAGAGGGAGATATAGACTCTGAAGCAGGCTCCAGGCTCTGAGCTAGCTGTCCACACAGAGCCTGACGTGGGGCTCGAACCCACGAACCGTGAGATCATGACCTGAGCCGAAGTCGGACGCTTACCCGACTGAGCCACCCAGGCACCCCTATTTATTTATTATTGAGAGAAAAGAGAGAGGCAGAGAGATGTGAAGAGAGTGAATCCCAAGCAGGTTGCACATGGTCAATGTGGATCCTGATATGGGGCTCAGACTCCTGAATTGTGAGATCATGACCTGAACCAAAATCAAGACTTAGACTACTAATCTACTGAGCTACCCAGGCACCCGAGTTGCTTTCTTACTAAAGAATTTTTAAGGTTTTTTTTTTTTTAGTAGATTATGGATATGTCTTTCTTGAGATACAAGCTTTGCAAAAATTTTCTCCCAGCCTATGACTTTATATTTTTAAATGTGATTGTTTGGTTTAGCAGTTTGATCTTTGATGGATTCTGCTTTTTGTGCTATATCTAAAAAACATTTTTATAACAGAAGTCACAGATTCATCCTTTGTTTGGTTTTACATTGTGATCTATAATCCATTTAGGTTAATATTTACACATGGTATAAGGTATGAATTAAAGTGTTTTTGTTTTTGTTTCTATAACATATGAATATCCAAATATTTTATCACTGTTTTTTAAAAAGACTATTCTTTCCAAATAGATGATTGTATAATTTGCCAATAAAGACAGTTTTAATTCTTTTTTCCAACCTAAATACCTTAAAACAAAACTCAGATTAAAACAAAAACAGACATGCAGGTTATTTTTTACATTAGATATTGGAGATTTTATCTCTGAAGTTTTTTTTTTTGATATCCCATGCCTGCATGTAATTTATTTTATTTTATTACTTTTTTAACATTTATTAAAAAAATTTTTTTTACATTTATTTATTTTTGAGAGACAGAGAGATGGATCATGAACAGGGGAGGGGCAGAGAGAGAAAGAGACACAGAACCTGAAGCAGACTCCAGGCTCTGAGCTAGTGGTCAGCACAGAGCCCAAGGTGGGGCTCGAACTCACGAACTGCCAGATCATGATCTGAGCCAAAGTCGGACACTCAACTGACTAAGCCACCCAGGCACCCCAACATTTACTTATTTTTGAGAGACTGTGTGTGTGTGTTGAGAGAGAGAGAGAGAGAGAGAGAGAGAGAGAGAGAGACAGAGGATCTGAAGCAGGTTCCACACTATGAGTACAGAGTCCAATGCGGGGCTTGAACCCACAAACTATGAGATCCTGACCTGAAATCAAGAGTCAGCTGCTTAACCAACTGAGCCAGTCATGTGCCCCTCCATGTCTATATGTAATTTTGAACATGTGGGGGAAACTGCTGAAACTTAACAGTGTTAAACATTCTACCTAATTTCTTGTTTTCCATCTGGCCTGTGGGAACAGAAACTTGCTGTGTGAGAAAGGGGTACTGTGGTTTTATCCTTTCGGATGGTTCTTTCTTCACATGCAGCACGAATCAGTACTTAGCTGAATCCTCAAGGTGAAACTTTGCAGTCCTTTAGGTGTTTTTCTCTCTGTAGCTTTTCTTTCCTTTCTTCCTTCCTTCTTCCCTTTCGTTCCTATCCTGTGAACCCTAATACCCTGGTCTTCTGAGATTAGATCCATCTGCTCAGCTCAGAGAATTCATTAGGCTCCATCTGGGTCATGGGCAAGAAATTCTTTCAAGGCAGTAAGCTTGCCTAATTTTTTTAAACCCATCTCACAGGTATTAGTGTCTTTTGATATCTGTTTTCCAATGTCTTGAAAACCATTTTTTCACATATATTTTTGGTTTTGCTATTGTCTTTAAGGCTCATTATTTCCGACAAGAGAGTAAATCTGATCTCTTTTATTCATTTTCATCACTTTGTATTTTTATGTAAATTGAAAAAAATAGCTGATTAGCTCCATATAAAAGCTTGATTTGGGGAGCTGAGATTTTGTTTCAAAATGCAAGAATTATATATAAAAATAGTTTGAAATGGATAGCTATATAATAGTGAGGTAACCTGTCCATGAACATAGTATATTCTGGCTTGATAATAATTTGACATTTCTCAATAGTGGTTAGTCATCTTTGTAGACAGCTTGCACAGTTTTATTTGGGGGGGGTTGGGTTTTGTTGTTGTTGTTTGTTTTGTTTAGGTTTTTTTTAGCTTATTTGCATATATTGTGACCTTTTGGTATTTTAACCGATATTTTAACTTTATTGCATATTTCTTATTGTTAAAAAGCTTATTGCTTTTATTGCTATGTAAAAGGAATGCAGTTGATATTTTTCTTATTTTGACTTAGTATCTAACGAGCTTGCTACATTTGTTTATATTTCTGATAATTTAATAAATCATCTACAATTTTATTTTTTTCTTTCAATACTTATTCCTTTTATTTCTTTTATTGCATCACTAGACCTCCAGTACAATGACAGATAGAGGTAATAAAAGCAGACATTCTTATATCTAATGTCAAAGAAAAAATTTTCTTTTATCATTAAATATTGTGTTTTTCTCTTTATCTCTTTTTTTTCTAACATATAAAAATTTTCTTTAGGAACAGATGTTAAAATTTATGGTCTTTCTTCATTAAGATGGTCATGCCATTTTTTTTCTTTATACCACTAGTGTGATAAATTTAATTGATTTTCAGTTGTTCAACAATCTTTATATTGCTGGAATAAATCAGCCACCATGCATTACCCATTTTTTGAGTTTTACTAGATGAGATTTGTTGCTATTTGTTTTGATATTTTGCATCAATGTTTATGAATAAATTTGAACTATAATCTTTCTTTTTCATAACATCCTTGTTCAGGCTTCTAGATTTTTAGATTATTCTGGCTTCTTATTATTAGTTACATAGAATTGCATCTTTTCTGTTCTTTGAAAGAATTTTTGAAATGGCATTATTTCTTTATATCCTCCAGATGGTACACCATACACAGCCTAGTGTTTTGTTTTTGTGGAAAACTTTAATTACAGATTCAATTTCTTTAATAGTTAATTCTATATTTCTTTTCCATGCTTGTTTTTATTTATAATAGGAGAGATATTGCAGATATTGGAGAAAGAATGGTCTTTTCAGCAAATGGTGATAAAACAATTTGATATCCATGTCGAAAAATGAAAAGCATGTACATGCACACTATTTACAGCATATATGACATTTTCAGTTGAATTGTACATCTTTAGATGACATTAAAATCAGAACAGCTTGTAGAATATTGTAGAAGATTAGGAAGCTAGAAGGTTAGAAGATTAGGAGGTTAGGAAATGATTTATTTTATTGGAAAGAATAGTAGTAACCATAAAAGTAAATATAAATGAAACTAGATTAATCTGTTTTCATCAAATTACATCATTAGTGAAAAGGCAAGCCAAGGGTACCTAGGTGGCTCAGTCCATGAAGCATCTGACTCGATTTCAGTTCAGGTCATGATCTCAAGGTTCATGGGTTCCAGCCCTGTGTCCGGGCTCTGCACTGATGCACTGACTCTGCTGAATCTCAAGCAGGCTCTGAGATTCTTTCTCCTTCTCTTGGCTCCTACCCCATTTTCTCTCTCTACTCTCTCTCTCTCTCTCTCTCTTTCTCTCTCTCAAAATAAATAAATAAACTTAGAAAGTGAAGGAAAAGAAAAGGCAAGCTATATAGTGGGAGAAGATAAATGCAACACATGTAATCTATCAATGACTTTTATATAGAACATATATAAAAACTTCTGCAAAATAATAATAAGGCAAAGAGCCCAGTAGAAAATGGGTAACAGACTTGAGTAAGCAGGCCATGAACAGATATATCCAAATGCCCTGGAAACATAAGAAAAATGCTCATATTTGTTAATATTTACAGAGATTAAGGGTAAACAATGATAAGTTAATACTACATAATTACCAGGATGGGTAAAATTTCAAAAGATTGTCAATATCAAATATTAATGAAATTTGGGAACAGTGAGACACTGCTAATATGTATATAGGTTGATATAACTACCTTGGAAAAACAGTTTGGTATTATGTAGTATATTTGAAAATATGCATGCACTATCACCCATTCTACTACATAGACCTCAAAAGACATAAAGATATTTGTAGCAACAATATTTCTAATATTCAAAAATGCAAACAATTAAAATGACCATTATTGGTAGAATGATAAATCAATTGGAGTCTAGTCATATGATGGAATAATTATTAAATAGAATCATAAAAATAAATAAGGCAAAGATAGATATATATAGATATAGATAAAGTCATATGAGTGAATCTCACAAGTACAATTTTGAGTAAAAGTAAACAAATTAAATTTAAAAACCAGACAAAATAGAATATATATTGTGTTACAAACTTCAGGACCTGGCAAATGGGTGTAGTGTTTAGGTTACCACTCTTGTACAGTGAAATTACAAAGAAGATTAGCAATGTGATTTCATAAAATTCAAGATAGTTGTTACCTCTAGGACTGAATTGGCACAGTGATTAGGAGGAGGTACAGGCGGGGGGGGGTGTCTTATGAGATGCTGTTAATGTTCTATTTTTCAACCTGACTTTATTATGTAATATTTCCTTTATGAAAAACCCTGACGAATGCATCTTTACTTTGTTCATCTTTCTATATGTGGGTATAATAAAGATTCTTTGTGCCAAAAAAGTTTTAAAACCTTATAATTCTATAAACATATTCTTTTCACACTCAAACATCAGGTCTTTCTGACTCATTATCTACATCTGAGCTTCTCTAACTATCCATCTGCATAACATAAGGCATATCAGATTTTTT
This sequence comes from Suricata suricatta, assembly GCF_006229205.1. Lineage (NCBI taxonomy): Eukaryota > Metazoa > Chordata > Mammalia > Carnivora > Herpestidae > Suricata > Suricata suricatta. The sequence goes on from NC_043707.1 coordinate 77,850,334, forward strand.
ATTTGTAAAACAAGAATGTGATATTAGTGTAGGATTATCTTCTTCCTGCTATGAAATTTGACAACTTTATTTGCTCATTGTTTTGGTGTTTTAACTATAGATTTTCACCATCATTGTTTTTGTGTTATAATTGTCATATCATTAATTTGTCATGAGATATTTATTCTAAGTAATAATTAACATTTTCCCCATCAGAGTTACAACTCAGAAACCATTTCAGATCTACTTTTCAGAGTTATATCCAGAAACAAACAGTGGTCAAGACTGAAGATTACTTGATAATCACATAAGTTTCCAATTTCAAGTCTGTGCTGGAAAAAAAAAGTTAATTAATTCATTTTTTCACTGTGATTGTAATAGAATCTGAAAAACAATGTTGTCACCTGCCCACTACAGTCTATGTTAGTTTTGCTGGTGTTTCTTCACCATACAAAATAGGTAGCAGGCAGAATAATGGCCTTCAAGGACATCCATGCCCTAATTCTCAGAACTTCTGAATATGTCATGTAACATGGAAGGAAGAAACCAAATTTGCAGATGGAATTAAGGTTGCTAATCATGTGACCTTAAAATAGAGCAGTTAGCCTAGACTGTCTGGGTGGGTCCCACTGTAATCTCTCGTGTTCTAAAATGTGGAAGAAGGTGGCAGAATGTATCAGTTTCAGAGTGAAAAAATTTGAGACAGACTCAACTAGCTATTCCTGGCTTTGACAGTGAAAGTGAGGCATGAATGCTGGCTGTTTCTAGAAGCCTGAAAGGCAAGAAAATGGATTCTGCCCTAGAGCTTCTTGGAGAAAACTCAGTCCCACTGACACATGTTAGCCCACTTGAACTCACTTCGGCCTCCAACCTCTAAAGCTGTAAGATAATAAATTTGTGTTGTTGAAAGCCAGCAACTTTGTGGTAACTAGTTATAGCAGTAAAAGGAAATTAATACAGCAATACTGTTTCCTTGGGTTTAATACCATATAAAAATGAAAGGCATCGTGGATATATTTCTATTATTTTTATTATTTTTTAACCTCCTAAAATTTTGGAGTCATATTTTTAAAAGAGACACTATAAAAGCTAGATGGTATGAATGAGTTGCCAATAAATACCTGAAAAAGTAGAAGAAAATAGATCTAAAATTAATAGGTACTAAAATTCACCTGTGTCCACAAGAAGACATAACACAGGCTTGGGTTTTCTCCATAATTTCATAGGTAATTAATAAATAATAATTTAAAAACAGACTAATTGCCCCCAAATTAGAAATCTGGTAGAATACTTTTCAGTAAAGATGACTTGGAATATGATAAAGAGACTTGTGTTTGTGTATATATTTGAGAGAATATTAGGAAAGGTAGCAACACAGGAGAGGAGGTCTATGGTTGTGCATTCTAGTAAGGGGTGCTTGAAGGAGATGGGTGTGTGTGTGTGTGTGTGTGTGTGTGTGTGTGTGTGTTCAGTATACTGATCAAGAAAAAAAGAATGTATTTTTCTTTAAAGATTATTATCAAAAAAAAGTCTCAATAATCCAATAATGAAATTGAAGTTAATGCTCATGAATACCCAAAGATTTCCTCAGTTGCTCCAATTTGTTAAATTAGTCAAAACTCCTCTTAGGATTTTGAAAAGAAAAATTATAGAATATGGATGCATATGAGTAAACAACATGAAACAAAAACCCTGTAGCAATAATGGATACTTTAGTACAGTTTACAGTGGAGAAAGATAATAACCAGGTCAATTTATCATAACGATTTTAGGTGGCAAAACTTATTGAAAAATGTGTTTTTCTATATAATGTTAATATAGATAGACTCCCTTCTTATTTCTGTTGTCACTGAACTATTTTCATGTGTGTTACATCAGGCATCACTTAGGAGAAATTGATATAAATTACATTTTTTTCAAATTGTATTTTTCAACATATTGTACTTGCTCATAAAATACCCCTTATTTGTAACTTTAAGTATAGTCATAGAAATATCTTTTTTTTAATTTTTCTTAAAAATTGTTTAAATGTTTATTTGTATTTGAGAAAGAGAGAGAGAGAGAGACAGTGCATGAGTGGGAGACAGGCAGGGAGAGATGGAGACATAGAATCCGAAGCAGGCTCCAGACTCTGAGCTGTCAGCACAGAGCCCGACTCAGGGCTCAAACCCATGAGCAGAGCCATGAGATTATAACCTGAACCACAGTGGGATGCTCAACTGACTGAGCTACCCAGATGCCCCAATACAAATATCTTTAAAACCATAAGTGCTTATGTGAGGGTTTTTAAATAATATTTTTAATTATAAGCAGAAGACTCACTTGGAATCCTTTGTTTCCTTATAACTGAAGGTAATCTCTCTACATAGCTTATATATAATGCTTATGTGGATATGAGAAGGAGCTAATAGATATTTCTTCTGTTAGATGAAGCAAAAATAAACTCAATTAAAAAAGATATAAAATGGATAACAAAAGGAGTTCTTAGTTTAACTCTTAGCATCTAAACCAAAACCAGGAACCTGTTTTTAAAAATGCTTTGAAACCAACTCAAAGCAAGGGGTGTGGGGAGGAAGAGGAAGAAAACTAAATCTGGAATTAAGTAGAGAAAACTTGATATTTGAGAGAAAATGCAAATGCTAACAACCTAAGGGTGCCACCTGTCTGACTTCCTTTAAAACCACAGAAATATGTGCTTTGCAACCGAATCCAGTCTGATGCTGGTAGCCGAGAGGCCCCCACCCGGTGGGAGCAGGGTCCATTGGCAATCTTATTTCCCAACCACACTTCCCACCCTTCTGGTGCTGAACTGGCGAGGCGGTGACAACAGATGGAGTATCGCTGTGGTACAAAAAACATTTGAGGGGAAACATGTGCAGATGTATTTTGGCCATGAAACTATGTGAAAGGTCTTACAATTTGAGAAATTAATTATAAAACAGAACCTTTGTGAGGGATTTGAGAAAGTTTTGGCAGTTAGCAGTTACATTTGTAAAATCAAATAGCCAACACCTTTCTCTCGTTTTTTAAATAATAAATTTTATTTCCAACATGTTTCTTTTCTCATTTTACCAACTTGTATCAATGTAATAGTGCGAATGTATACAGTCTTTAATTATAATGCTTTACTATAGAAATGAAACTTTTTTTAACATAAATTCCTCATGTTTTGGACTTTATTCTTTTTAACATATTTGTAATTTCCATTTGTTCTAAATTTGCTACACTAGACAACTTATAAGTCAATAAAAATCTATAATGAAACCTACTAATTCTATTTTTTAAATTAGGCGATGATTTTTGTTTTCATTTACTGTCTTAATGAAGATTTGACCATAAATAATAAACCTAAGATTCATACTGAGCAAAAATTCAAACTTTTTCACCATGACAATATGATATGGTGATAAATAAGGGCTTTACATAACAGAGGTAGGATTCCATAACCTAAGCAGTGGGTTAAAAGTAATTGTTTTCATTTCTACATATTTATTCCAAAATTAGCATGTTTTATTATTTGTGATATTTATATAGCACTTCCAGTGTGTCAGGTACTACCTGAATATATTTAATGTTTTTTTTCTTTTTGTCCTTATTTTTTTAAAGCAATTTTGGTTTCATAGCAAATGGAGAGGAATGGAAATGTCCATATTCCCCCTAAGCCCACAGGCTCCTCCATTACCAACAACATCTGCACTCCAGCGGTACATTTGTTACAACTGGTGAACCTATGTGGACACATTGGCCCAAAGTCCACAGTTTACAGTACAATGTAAAATGTATAATGAAACGTGTCTGCCATTAGAGTGCCATACAGACCATTTTTACGGCTCGGGAATCCTCTTTGCTCTGCCTGTTCTTCCCTCTCTCCTCTTTAATGGATTTTTAATCCTCACAATAACCCAAGTGGACATCCTTGATTCCATTTTGCTGGGGGGGGGGGAATTAAACTTTGGACATGTCATGTAAGATTCAAACCCTGTCTTGTGTGACTCTTCATCTGTGTTTTTGCCAATTTCATAATGGCCCTTTTCAAGCAGGATTTCAAATAACAGGGGTTTGGGGGTTTTTTGTTTGTTTGTTTGTTTTTGGTTCTATGCTATCATTACAGTCAAGCTGAAATAAACTTTCCTATCTCACTGGAGAATAATTCTTTAGTCACCATGTTCATCGGAAATAATAAAAGTCTTGCCTAAAATTTTACAGTGTCAGATTTAAAACCCAGCTCTGACAGACTAATGTTGTGTCCTGCTGTGTGCTGTCTAACATCTCTGTGCCTTCAGTGCTTTCATCTATAACATTGGGCAATTATACTTCAAAGTTTTGTTTTGTATTTAAATGACACAGTAATGTAACTGCCTGGCATATAATAAATGCTCGATCAATGTTAGCAAGTACTTTCTTATTATAAGAGACAGATGGGGCGTCTGGGTTGGTCAGTCCATTAAGCCTCTGACTCTTGATTTCAGCTCATGTCACGATCTCATGGTGGTGAGATGGAGCCCCACATCAGGCTCTGCACTGAGCATGGGGCCTGCTTAAGAGTCTCCATTTCTCTGTCTGTCTCCTTCTGCCTCTCTTGCAACTCACGCATACTCTCACTTTAAAAGTAACAAAAAAGAGATCAATGTAAATGGGTCCTGTAGTTTTAATACTTATAATCTCTTGTTCTTTCCAGCTATTGATCTTTGGAGTAGGTTATTTGTTTTTCAATATATTTTAAGTGTTTATTTATTTCTCAAAAGGTGAGAGAGAGGATGAGATTGGGGTAAGGGAGAGAGCGGACCAGAGAATTGGAAGCAGGCTCTGCTTATATACCATGAGATCATGACCTGAGCTGAAACCAAGAGTCAGAGGCTTAACCGACTGTGCCACCCAGGTGCGTTAGAAGTTTATTTAAAGAAGATTGTAGTCATACTTGATCTTGGCACATCATTTTATTGTTTGCTATAAAATTGTTGGGATGTGAGATAAGGAAGTGCTCCATTATTTTCCCTTAAATTAACCCTGAATGTTTGGGTATCTCTGGGAGTACTATAAAAACTGAAATGTTGGCATGTTATTCTATATTATTTATATTTTTAGGTCAGCCTGCAAGGTTTGTCAGCTATAAACAAACATTTACAAGGAGTTAGTATTCCAAAGGAGATATCCTTTTCTAGCACAGTTAAAATTGAATCCTCAGTTAATTTTTCACTTATATTTTATTTTTATAACAAAGTATTATACAGATGATGGTTTTTTGAGTCACAGTTAAGTGTGATGGTTATAAAGATTTTTAAAAATACAACAATTTTAGATTTCACATTAAAACAGGAATCTCCCCAAATTTTATTTTTATCAGAACTCTGGATTTTATCAGAACTCTGGACTAAGTAATCATAAGCAGCAATTATATTTTTATATTATAACTTAGGTGAATTCTTATTTTAGAGATTAAAATACTTAGGAATAAAATAGCTTCAAAATTGTGCTTATTTAAGTACACTTATATTCACTACTGCATTTGTTGCTAAAAACATTTCTACAGAAATTTAGAAAGTATATTATTAATGCACTTTGTGCATGAAAAAACGGAGACACAAAATAGAACTAAGTGACTTGCCTGAAATAACACAACTGTTTGTAAATAAATCCACAACTGGGGCTTATCTTCTCAACTCAAAGCCTTTGTAAAAGATTTTAACACAGCGAAAAGCAGAATGCTATTCTGATTACATGTCCTTCTGCTACCAGAATATCTAGTATGAGTCATTTAGCCAGAACCACGATGTTCCCGTTTTCAGTAAGTCTGCACAACAGAGTCATTAGGCATAACTAAGTGCTCTCACAGCCATCTGTAAATGGGCTCTGAAAGAAACAACTTTGATACTATAACAGAAAACATCACAGAGGCAGAAACAGTATTTTATTTGATGAGTTTAACTATATCTCAACTAATAAATTGGTTGTCATCCCTGCCCAGCATAGAGATAAGAGGGATGAGGACATGTAGATGCCCTTTTGGCTTGCCAATTTGCAATTATCTCATGACAGAACACAGTTTTACTGTGATTGATGAAACATTTTAGGTGGGGGGAAGGTCTTAAATGGAAAAATTTTATTAGGTTTTAAAATGACACCGCTAACAATAGTGCTGGGGAAAAATAAACATGAATACATTTTAAGTAGATAGCAGGAATGCAACCTAATCCAAACTGCCTGGAATGTCCTTGCTGTTTTCACTTACTTTTGCATCACGTATAGGGATGTAAACAACTTAATTCTGAGGTTATTTTTGCAACCTTTTCTGCTTTGTACTTTGATCAGAAATAGTGTCTGAAATAAAAATGAGATACCTCTAAGACTTCAGTGGCTTGTCATAAAAGGATGCTATTAAACATTAAAAAAATGCAGTAACTGCATACTCTGAGCTAGAAATGCACTAGAGTGATAAGGAAATGTACATTACACAGTAATATCAGGATCACTCTGATCTTGAACATTCATTTTCAAGTTGGACAAAGTTTTTGAATCAGTCTCCCTTGCTCTTAAGTGTTCGTATCTCAAGTTATATAATCAGTTTTACCATCCCATATTGGGTCAGATCACTGGTCCAGAAAATAAGACATCAGCTCTTTTCCCAGAGTCAGTACTATTAGCTAAATCATCTTCACACTGCTCAGTGTACCTAACCAGTGGTATAAGGCTACAAAACTGATGGAGGAAAGCAATTTCTGACTGACCCTTAAGGCAATTATTTTGCACTGGAAGCGTGATATCTGATTACAGCTAGTATCATTTTCAATTTAAATAGCTATAAATTACTCACACCTTTTTTTGAATCACAACAAGTTTTAAATCAATGAACTCTTCTGAGAATGGAAAAAATGTCCATATGTTTATTATATGCCCCATAAAACAGTGTTTCTTTACATGCTTTAATTATTTCTTAGGGCTGTGATTTTATTATGTGTAAATTTATTTTTATTTTTTCTTACAAAGAGATCCCATAAAACAGTCAAGTGACCGATGATTTGAGACCAGCCAGACATAAATGATAAAATAATGCTTTTGTGATATGCCTTATGACTAAAGCAGATTTGTCTTAAAATTTAAACAAATGTCATATTTAATCCTGCTGATATGAAAACTATGAATACATGATTTCTTTTTCAAAGTCCCAAACTAGATCTCAAATATCCAAATCCAATTAGAGGGTTCTCTCTTGCTAAAGAGACTTCGGAAGGCAAAGAAAGATAATCTTGGCAGCCCTCTGGAAGTGAGGCTACTCCTAAGTAGGGTCAGAGGAACTTGGGATCTGGTGGAAGGATGGGTACACAAAGCAGCGGAGTGGGGTTAGGGCAAAGGAAATATGGAGTATGAACCATCTCCTGTGTTGTGGTTTGAACATAGTATGATTTATACCTCTTACAAGCCCCATCCTAAGTTTTAAACAGTTGTCGATAAAAAGTGAGTGACATACTCAGATCTGGATGCAAATAAGAAGACTCCAAATTGTGATCTCCTCATTGAATGAGGATTTATTGTGCATCTTTTGTTTACTAGCTATATATAAATGTCTGAAAAATACAAATATCAATAATTTATGGTCTTTTTCCTTGACAATCTCACAATTTAAAATCGAGGACCTATTTGTAGAGAATTCATCAACTTATAATAATAAAATATGGGAACCCTATCCTAAGAATCATAAGATAGGAAACAAGCTTTTATGTATATCACAGTTTTGCACGTCAAGTTTTCTTGAGGAATGGTAGCTTCCGTGGAAACTTTTCTTAAGCAGATTAGCACAATATTTTGCATTAATCAAAATTTGTCATTTGATTAGTTTTATGTGGCCATAGAATTTTGAATATGCCCTCACCATTATTGTACTTATTTTGAGCATATTGAGATATCTGTGAGATATGCTAGGATATGTCACCAAAGAGATGGAAAAATCATTGAAATGAAATTTCTGTTTCTTTCAACAACTAAATGCTATGTATGTTACATTTATATACACATCTATACATATGTGTATAGCTATATTCATTATTAAACAAAAATACATAAATGACATTACACTATAATTTTTGAAGAATGTTTTTATATGATTTATGGCCAATATCTAAAGAAAAAGGTGTCATTCTGACATTGTCAAGATAAAATTTATGCTTGGATGGAGAAGATAGGGAGATAAAGAATCAACAATATCTTCAACATGGATCTTCTGCACAAGGACTTGTGAAACAATGATGTAGATAAAAAGAACTTGGGGGAGGCAAAATGGTTGTCATCTTTGAAGAGGAAGCTAATCAACTAAGAGTTTCCAAATTTAATTGAGGGAATTGTTGGGAGACATTAGGAATATCCAGTAGCTATTGAATTAAAATGCAGAAAGAGATCAAGGATGGAAGGGGAAAAAAAAATGTAGGAGTGTCCTGAGGGGTATTAGTTGAAAACACAGAATGAATACAATCTCTAAGAAAGACAAAGGGCTGCTAACTGAGGCATTTTAGGGATGCTTAATGTTTATTGCAGAGAGCCTGAAATCCCACCTGTGCTTCACTCGCTGGGCTCTGTACTATGATTAAGGGATTTGAAAAATAAATGATAAGTTTTGATCTACCAAAAATTAAAAATAAGACAGATTTGACCATTAAACAAATACTATTTTTTAATATTAGTCTGATAGCAAGATGCATCTATGGGCTGATAGAGAAATAAGTTGTGAACTTTTTGCCATTTCTTTCTCAGATATTAACATAGTCATAGCTCTAGGAATGGATAACAAATTGTACAAGACTAGGTGAAGTTGGGGTCATCGATGTAGGCATCAGGAAAGAATATCACTTAGTCATGGGACAAGCAAAATTCTAGTGTAACTAACAAAACAAAACAAAACAAAAACAAACAAAACAAAACAAAAAAGCTACAGACAAAACTGATAGTTTTGCATGTCAGTGCCATTTGTCACACCTAAATGTGGTAAATATTGAGATCATGGTTATAATCACATATTATGGAAGGCAGCAGATCATCATTATACTATGTATAGTTGGATGACAAAAGTAAATTTTGTCAAGACAAGAGATTCTTGCTCCCCTACATTCATTCCTGGTACTCATCATCAAATCCATATTTTTGTGCTGGACTAAAATTAGCTAACCATACTTCCTTTCTGCAGTGTGCTTTATTTGCCCACTGTACCCCATTCTCACCTTGATCAAAGTAATATCAACTCTATGAACCTCTTACGTCCCTACTCTTAGTTTTCTATTTCAGTAAATATAAGAACCCTAATTATCTCTTATTCTACACATTCATAGTCATATAGTCATCATCCATTTGCATTTATGTATTGTATGGCTCAGTGTCTACCATTATCAAACCTCAAATGAGACCTGTCTACAAAATACATTATTATTTGATTGATATTGTGAATGTTTGCTTCACACAGAATACGTGGGTGGTGATCTCCTCTCGGAATCCATGCATTTCTACAAATGTTTCGCACTCTCGTGAGGGAAAGATTTCTTTAGCTGGTTAGGGAACAATTGGATTGGTTTTCTTATCCCAGTAACGGACACATGCTACCTGACTGCCTCTCAGTTATGTCGGTGAGAATCTGATACTTTTCTCATCATGTTCCCATGTTAACTGGCAACATTTTTTTGTAACTGAGAGTTTGTAAGATTTTTCTATTATTGATTTGATTTTCCCCTTGAATATGTATTACTTTAATGATTAGAAACAAAAATCAATGAAACTAGTTTCTCAAAAAGTCTTTCATAACCATCACTTAAGTACCAGAAAGACTATATGAGTATTATTCATCTTTATAGTTATGGTTAATAGATACAACACAATGAAAAAAATTAGACTCCTTGATTCATAATTTGAAATAAATGTATGAAGATTTTCATCCCACCCTCTAAAGCCAATGAGCAAGAGATGTGGTTTCCAGTGTGTAGAGAAATAACATGGCTTGTTTTCTTTCTTTTTGCCTACTCTGCTTATACTTGGTTTTGCTTGTTTGTCCTAAAATTGTAAGATTTAATAGATGGAGGCAGAGAGGAGAGGAAAGAAAGAGACCAAGTTATGGAGCCAAGAAAGCCCTTTATTGGGATCTGCAATTCCCAGGCAAGGTTCCGTGACTCTGGGAGTGGGGAGTCAGGGAAGTCATGCCTGGTACGGGAGGGCAAGGTGTTTTATGTGTGCAAGAGTTCTGAGTTTCATCTCGGGTGGCCAGATAGCCAAGTAAGGGCATTTTTGGACCGTGGCAAGATGGTATTGGCTGTTTCCTTTTTGCAGGGTGAGGGGATACTGGAATTCCATGGTAGGCTATATTCCAAAGGATGTGAGACATTCCAGTTTGAGACATTCCAGATCAGAGAGTGAGGGGTCGTCAGTCCCTGGCAGTGCCTGGAACTATTCTCTGACCCACAGTAAAATGGCCGCTCGGTCACCCTCCTAAGGTAACTCTTACAAAAATGTGTGTTTTAATAACTATGACAAAGAGAGGACCAAAAAATCATCATAGCATAAAATGGGAACATTTTCTAAAGTGCTACATTTCCTTCAGAAAATAAGTAAATTCAAAAACAGCAACAAAAGACCATTCTATACTTTGGAAGAGGGGGATGTATATCCTTGGCAAAATTCCTGATCTGTATTTGAAGGCATACTTTTCCTTTCAAAAACCTTGAAATGATACTTGTTGCTTCAAACAGTTTAAAAAAACAGTTTAAAAACCTGAGCTGGGTGGCTCAGTCAGGTAAGCGTCTGACTTCTGCTCAGGTCATGATCTAGCAGTTCCTGAGTTCCAGCCTTGCATTCGGCTCTGTGCTGACAGCTCAGAGCCTGGAGCCATCTTCGGATTCTGTGTCTCCCTGGCTTTCTGTCCCTTCCCTGATCACACTCTCTCTCTCCCTCAAAATAAATAAACATTAAAAACTATTTTGAAAAAAATTTAAAAAAAAACAGTTTCATTAAAGAAACTTTTTAACCTAATGAACACCCAATGGAAAAACTTGATTCTTATGTAATTCTACTTTCTTTAGCATGATAATTCTAACATTTTGCATTTGGTGTATTATCAGACCTTTCCTGTACTAAATTGGACTTTTTAAATCGCTGGTCATGGGAAACATGAGTTTTACCATGTGTTTTGTAATCAACGATGGAAAAGTGAGAACTATCTCCTCAATACTAGATTTATTTTTTAATTTTTTTATCTATCTTCTTAATTCTGCAAACATGAGTCCATGTATGTGGAAGGGTGGGTTTATGTGTGTATCGCATTTTTAACTGCGCTTAAAGATTCAGGTGCAGAATATTCCTAGAGGGGAAGAAAGATCTAATTCTCTGTCTTCCCTTTCTTTGTCTCATATAGAGGATGTAATGACATCATTTCAGTGTGGAAACAGTAACTCCCGTTTTTTTATCTTTCCCTTTTTTCTTGCTTATGTTCTTACCTATATGCTTACCTTAATATTCCCAAGATAAGTACAAACTGAAGAAAGTCCATAATTGAGGAGGCTAATAATGATGATTTTTCTCAGTTCATTCGACAGTTGGGTATGAGAAGACTATTGATTGCCAGTGCTACTGGACACAGACAATTCTGGCAGGCTGCTTGGGGAGAAATAGAAAGAAAAAAAAAAAACCTCTCTCATTGCTTCACCTTTGACATAGAGGGCCTGTTTCACAAGGAACATAATAGTTATAGTCATTTTAGTGTTCAACTTTACAGAGCAATACTGGAGATCATGACCAGAGGGAAAATGTGTGTAAGAGTGATGCTCTCTTAAGGTTCTGTGGCTTTCACATTGTTAGAATTCATTTGAGCCTTGCCAATAATATCTCAAGTGCTTGGAAAAGAGGACACTATTTTCTCTTTTTTAATTATTTTTTTCCTGACTGAGTCAGTGGATTAAAAAAATGGAATAGAAACTAAACTCATGCTCAGCTTCTGGAATGGCAGTGTCTTACAAACCCAGTAAAACTTAATTATACAGAAAGCCATATAATTATATGATTTGTTGCCAAAAATGTGTCTTTGCCTGGATAGTCCATAGCACTCTTGAATTTGGAGAATTAGACGCCCATTAATTATGCCTTGTTTAGAAGAATGCTTTATGGCGAAGTACACGTCACTCTCCGTTGCAGAGATGGAAGGTAGAGCCGGATATCTTCAGCATAAAAACTGTATACAACAGCCTTTCTTTCTAAACGGTGTGATTTAGCAGATCTGAGGTTTAGTTTTATCATAAGTAAAATAGAGATAATACCAATCATTGTGTTATTGTAACAGTTAAATAAAATGAGCCATCCAGCAGAATGCATGAGAAATACTTCCCGTCTTCTTTCAGATTATTAAGGTATAAATCACACTGGTCTAGTTTTTAATGTAACCCCATAATAACAAAATGAAGAGCTAACCACCAGCCACAGGAACATGTTTCCCCCAAATATGCTGAGAGACAATTTTTCTAACATATCCATCTGTCTATTATTTTAAACTCCTGTGTGGTTTTCAGGTAAATTGGACTGAACCATGTGGAACTCCAAAGATTTTTCTGGCCAACACCAGGAACAGAAATAAGTTAAAAGGGTTCTTTAGTCCTTGTTTTCTACTCTCACATCCTAACCTCTGGACCATATTACTCAGAAGCAAACCCAGGTAACAGCATATAAGAAACAACAATAACAATAAAGGAAAAACAAGAGTGCAATAGTGCCACAGCAACACTCATGAAAACGATGGAGATCGAAGCAGGTGGAGTCAGGAGAGTGGATCCACCTGAAGAGAAGTGCTAAGAATGACAGCAGGCTTGCTTCTGGCTCTAGAGCTGAGCAAATGCCAGGCTCTTGATTCTGATGCATCCTCTGGAAAAGGAGGGAGCCTTGAGTTTCACTTGGTGATTAAATAATCCATGGCTATACAGTTGACTGCCCAACTGTTAATACTCCTATCTAAATGTCCTAAAGGCACCTCAGTCTTTCCTTGTCCAAAAGCAAACTCCCTTCTTAGCCCCAACGAAGCTCTTGCTCTGCTTCCCCTCTCCTGGTAAGTGGATCTGTTTATCAGCAAAATTCCTCCGAGTTGGAACCTGGGAGTCATCCCTACTTCCATGGTCTACAATGAACTCTTGTCCTATTAGTCTCCAATCCTCACAAATATTTTAAAAATTATTTTATTAAGAAAAATCCAAACCCACAAAAGTAAAAATAATAAAAAATAATATAATATAATAACATAAACTAGAAAATCTTTATATTATTCTTATTAAACATATAAGAATTATATTATTAATTTTTAATTATTTAATTATATTCTAATTATATTATTACCACAATTTTTTTAAGTTTAAAGTTTATTCATTTATTGTGTGAGAGAGAAAGAGCACAAGCAGGGAAGGGGCAGGGAGAGAGAGGGAGAGAGAGAATCCCAAGTAGGCTCCATGCTGTCAGCACAGAGCTTGATATGGGGTTTGATCTCATGAACTGTGGGATCATGACCTGAGCCAAAACCAAGATTCATATGCTTAACCAACTGAGCAACCCAGATGCCCCTACAATTTTCATTTCATACCTAATCTAGTTTAATCTGAACCACATTTCTTCCTCTCCCCACATCACTGATTTTTAACACCTAAATATTTCTGACATATAGCCTACCCCACTTTCTCCTCTTTTCTGCTTTGGTTAGTTCTTCATGTCTTGTAGTGTCCTGGGTCTACCTGAATCCCAGCTAATTTTCCATGTGTTTCCAAAACTGTTTTGAAATTCAAACCTAATCTGATTTCTCTATCACATAAACCTGATGATGGCTATTTTCTTACCCACTGAATATAGTCCCAAGTTCTTAGCAAAAGTTTTCTCAGTTCAAGCCATGCCTACCTGCACAGACTCTTGCTCTCCATCCTCTCCCCCCATACCCAGTGGTCAACAATATAGCTCTCCTGTAGAGTATGCTGCTTGTGCAGGACTCCAGGCATTTGGGTAATCCTTTGAAAGGATTATTGGGGGCCCCTTTCTCTGTCTAAATTATTATTTTTTTTTTGAGAAAGAGACAGAGAGAGGAGAAAATGAGTGGGGGAGGGGCAGAGTGAGAAAGGAACAGAGGATCCAAAGCAGGCTCTGTGCTAACAGCAGAGAGTCCACGGGGCGCCTGGGTGGCTCAATCAGTTAAGCGGCTGACTTTGGCTCAGGTCACAGTCTCATGGCTTGTGGGTTCGAGCCCCACATCAGGCTCTGAGCTATCAGAGCCTGCTTCAGATTCTGTGTCTTCCTCTTTCTCTAACCCTCTCCCGCTCATTTTCTACTTCTCTCTCTGTCTTAATAATAAAACATTAAAAAATTAAGAAAAAAAAAAGCAGAGAGTCCAATGTGGGGCTTGATCTCACAAACTGTGAGTCAAGAAGCTTAACTGACTGAGCCACCCAGGCCCCCTGGTTTGTCTAAATTCTTATACTTCATTGCCTGTTTCCAGCTTCTCCTCCTCTTCTAAACCTTCCCTATAAATAACCTTTTCCCTTCTATCCTGAAAACTTGCCCAGGAAACCATTCTCTTGAATTACCACTGCATGGCTGAATGCCTCTTGCATTTGTTGCACACACTACATTCTAATAATTTGGGTTTTTGTACATCTTCTCTCCAGGAACCGTGGACCCTGCTATGTCACAGGCTGTGAGCATGCCTTTGTTTTTGTAGTGCTCAACTCAATGTGTTAGACATGAACCACTAAGAATTTTTGCTGGAAAAGTCTTAATATTTCTCCTTAACAGTTTTTATAAATTTTAAAAAATTTTATCTCCAGCTTAATGGTGTTACAATGAAATTTTCAAGTGATATTCTAATCTAAATATTTATTTTATTATCCCACAAGATTTAATGTAGAGTTACAGAGAATGGGTAACATATAACTGTAAGTTGATTTGAATGATGGAAGTAAGAGCACCCGTCCAGAGAAACTTTCTCCTTGAGAATTAATTATTATGAAGCTGGACACTGGAAAGTTTAAGGCTATTTAAATACTTCAAATTTATATATTCCTTCACAAAGTTAATTTCTTGCCTATCTCCACTATCTTGGGGGAAGAGAGGAGGCTACTTTCAGATAAGTGCTATTTTACGAAACAAGATTTGACTGGGACCATTAGGGAATTAGTCCTTATTGTATATCCAGGCCAGTAGATTGGGAGAGAGATAACAAAATACTTTTATTTCCCAATTCTTGATAAGAAAGCTAAGAGGTCAAGTGCTGAAAACTACACAGTAGAGAAAGACACAAAACTCATTGTTAATCTCTCTCTCTCTCTCTCTCTCTCTCTCTCTCTTTTTGCCTATTAATAATGTCACCCAAGACTTTTAAAAATGTGTTGAGGTCCAATAACGTATTGCCATGTTTAATTTATTTTTAGAAACATAATCAGTTGATATAGTATCTCATTTTCTTGGACTCTTACCAATACCTCAGACCTAGCGAGGCCTTTTTCTCTGTATTTTTGCATATCATTTTTCAGCTATAGACCACAAGGGATGAAATCTTCATCGTTCTCTATATTACCAATAACTTATCTGAGAGCACAATTTCTTTTAAAGTTAATATAAACTTCTCCCAGTATGCTGTAGAAGGAGTCAAATTTTGAGATAAAAAATTGAAACTTTTATTTTAATAAGAACTCAATTATATGCTCCTGTGTTAACTTGCTTCAGAATGTGAACTCTGACAGCAGGGCACATATCCTGACTTTTTGATTAATTTTTACTTATTTCCCAGTATAGACCGTACTCGCATTTGGGAACTAGGAAACTCCATAAATATTTGAGTAACTAAATGATTGAATCAAACCCAGTGTTATGAAATATTTTTTCTTTAACTTGATTTAGATGATTGTGTTCAATCTGTGAGCTACTCTCAGTTAACTTTAATAAACTTGGTTTTGTATATGCATACATAAACAGATGTGCTCGCTCCCTGAGCATATATGTGCATTTTATCATTAGAGTTGTGTAATACATCTGTGTGCAGAATAAATTAATAATTAAATACACACATGTTAATAAAGTATTAATTCTTCAGCCTGCTTTATATAAAGCCATTCAGAAATTCTCTGACTTTATTATCAGGTTGTCAGCAACTTTCCTCAACTCCTCCAGCCGCCATATGCTTTAGCTAAGGGTTGACAAATGTCTAGCCAATTGCTACACATGAACAAAGTGTTTTAAATATACTTTTTGAATTTGTAAAAATTTTAATCCTTTAGGTAATTTGTGTACTTTCCAGTGCCTTATGCCATACAGCCTTCTGTTATCTGGCACCTGGTGGCGTCACCTACGCGGCCTTTAGAGCTTAGGGGACCTCAGTCTTTGTTCTTACCTGTCTCTGAGTTGCTGACCTCTCGGGGTGAGTTCAAAACTCTCGCTGCTCTGTCCTATTTATACAAGAATAAATCAGGTATTATGCTAGGGACTAGAGCTTTCAGTGAACAAGGGATTAGAGAGAGATGCCTATTAAGGTAAGGTTAAAAAAAAAAAGGCTGATGCGCACGCGTGCACACACACACACACACACACACACACACATCTTAGGTACAAGGCCTGACCTAGCCCTGCTCTAGAGAGTAGAGACAATGTTCTTGCTTCTCACAGGCTGCCTGCTTTTTCTCTTGAACTGATTTTTTTTTAAGCAGTTCAAATGGTAGTATGCCCATTGTAGAAATTTGGGCGTGTCCTCAGAGGAAAAGACCTTTCAAGTGCTGTTTGCTTCCTTTGTTTTAGGGACAGGCCTGCCTTGGGCCTAGGAAAGGGGTCTAACATGGAGTCCCACCAGCCTTACTGTGAAATAGGTCTGATTGTAGGACATCTCATATTTGTTGAGCTTTGTACCTTATCGTTAACGCCAAAATCAGGTCTCAAATATTCGAAAATCTGTTTACGGAAATATTTTTTTAAGTAAATTGTATATTTCCATATCATAAAATGAAATAACACCATTTGTTGATATTTCAGCAAACTTAAATAACATGTAATTCTTAGGGGGAAACATGTTAATATAATGGTACAGTATAAAGCCATATACAAAACTAGAAATTTTGCATCTGAATTATGTTTCAACTAGAAATGCCTCAAGGGATGAGTGGTTATCTTTGTGTAATGGGGTTACAAATGATTTTTCTTTTCTTTCCTTCTCAGCATTCTTTCAAAGAATTATAATGAGCAGCATTAAATTACTGAAATTTTAAAAACTGAATTATGGGAAAACTAATTTTCAGAACTCATATTAGAGATTCTTTTTTGTAAACATTTATTTATTTATTTTTGAGAGAGAGTGAGTCTGTGAGAGAGAGAGAGAGAGAGGCAGAGAGGAAAAGAGAGAGAGAATCTTAAGCAGCCTCCTCACTGTGAGGGCAGAGTCCAGTGCAGGGCTTGAACTCACAAAACGTGAGATCATGACCTGAACTGAAATCAAAAGTCAGATGCGCAGCTGACTGAGCTACCAAGGCGCCCCTACCAAAGTCTTTATTATTATAGATGTGTAAGAATAAGTGATTAGAACTGATTCCCAGACTTTGGAAGCTCCCTTCTACATAGAGAAGGGATGACATTACATGCTAATGGCCAAGTAACTGTTAAGAATTTTAAGCAGAGTGTAAACAAATTTCTAGCAATTAAAATGGTAGAAGTAATATTTTTTACACAATATAGAGATTAGCAGCCTGTATATACTGCTTAAAACATGCTAAGCTCTACTCTAAGCATTATCTGAACATCAATTTCTTGAATCCTTTTGACAATCTTTTGAGTTACTCACAATGTATTTTCCATTTTACAGTAATCTTTCTATCACAGTCACTAGCACATAATAAACACTCAATAAATGGTAGTTGTTAGCACTATGAACTCTTTTTATAATGTATTTTAAAAAAATGGGATTGCTTCAACATTCAGAATGGTCCAGGCTTGAATCACTGTGCCACTTTTTAGTTGTATGCCTTTGGGTGAGGTAATCCAACTTTTTATATTTCAGTTTTGTTTGTAAAATAGGAATGATGCCTGCATCATAAGCTTTATGTGAGTATTAAAGATGTGTGTCAGGTAATGTATGCGAAGGGTTTAGTATGGTACCTGGTTCATTGGCAGACTTCAGTGAATGGTTGTAACGTTAATCATACAACCCTGTCTTATAAGGTGTTCTCCTGGGGGCTCCTGGGTGGCTCAGCTGGTTAAGCTTCCGACTTGAGTTTGGCTGAGGTCATGATCTCAGGGTTGTGAGACCAAGACCGCCTCAGGCTCTGTGCTGAGTGCAGAGCCATGTTTAAGATTCTCTCTCGGTCTCTCTCTCCCTCCCTCTCCCGATCGCTTTTTCTCCCTCTCTCTTCCACTACACTCCATTCTGTCTCTAAAATAAAAAAATTTTAAAAATCATTTTAAAAAAGGTGTTCTCCTGAAAACTACAAGGCAGGAAACTACCCTGCAGTTACATGGGAGTTGAAAAGACATCAATGGCATTATTTTCTTCTCTTTCCAAAACATCTTTTAATAGTTTCATAATATTGGGGCCCCTGGGTGGCTCAGTTCAGTCTCAAGGTTTGTGGGTTTGAGTGATAGATGACTTCTATAGGCATGGCCATGACTCTCTTATGGTCTATTCGATGCTAGCTCCCTACCTGGATCAGTACAGAGAGTTTGGAAGCCCTCTGGGTGGTGGAAGCTATTACATAGGACAAGCCTGTGTCCCTGAACCATAGTGGAAAAATTACTTGAACACTAACCATGGTCTCTGACTAGAGCAGTAAATAATGTTTTTATTGTACTAAGCCATTACATGTTTGGATACATTTATAGCAGTTAGGCTATTATACTTAATATAATAAGTCAAAGTGACAAAGAATATAAGTGAGATTTGCAAATCTTCCCTGACCTGTCCATAGAAGTCATTTTTGAAAAAAGAGATGAATTTAGCTTTAGTTGTCTACTATACGTTAGCTTCTATACTTACATTCTTAATGTTTGAAAATGAGGAAGTGGAAATAAAACGTAAGTTAAAAATGGAATGCAGGGGAGCCTGCATGGCTTAGTTAGTTAAGCTTCCGATGTTTGATCTCGGCTCAAGTCATGATCTCACGGTTTGTGAGTTCGAGCTCCATGTCCAGCTACACACTGGCAGTATGGAACCTGCTTGGGATTCTTTCTCTTTCCCTCTCTCTCTGCCCCTCCCCTGTTAGCTCTCTCTCGCCCTCTCTCACTCGCTCTCTGTCTCTCTCTCTCTTTCTCTTTCAAAATAAATAAATAAACTTGAAAAAATAGAATTTAAATAAAATTTCCATTTTCTTCCTGAAATCACTACCTCAATACCATTCCATCTTGCAAAACAGACCCATAATTCATTTGATAAATTCCTATTATACATTTTGGCATTTTTAAATAATTCTCACATTGGCAGCAGGATGCAACGGTTAAGAGAACAGGCTTTGGAACCAAACTCCCTGGCTCTGCAACTAAATAGCTGTGTGATGTTGGCAAGTTACTTCCCTCTCTAGTCCTTATTTTCTTCAGCAGTTAGAGAGCATAACTGCCGGAGCCGCTCAAACTGCCCGCAGTTTGAAGAACTGACGACACCGGGATTCATTGCAGAGACTTTTATTGGTTCTTTTCTTCCTTCTTCTTTCTTTTTTTCTTGCGCAAAGCACCCTCCCTCATATATGTACCGTACAGGCTACGCGGCCGCTCATGATTGGCTGACAGCAACAGGGCTAACCAATTTCATGGCTTTGCATTGGTCGTACACTTACCGCGGTATCTGGCTGGGAGGTGGGTACACCAGAGGCAGGCAGGCCATACTTTGTCCTGTGCTTGGGCGGATTGCCAAGGCGCCATCTTGCCTCTGCCTCCCACGCATAACAATGGCACCTACTTCCTAGAGCTCATGTAAGGATTCAATGAATTCATATTTATAAAACATTTGGAAAATGCACCAACTCTTAGTCATCACTATATGTCTCCAATAGCCTGTGTGTGAATTAAATGTTACACAATTCATTCTTTAAAGAGAAATTAAATTTGGTTTGATTAAAATAGAGGGTAAAAATCAAAGACATTTTTCCAACTTATTTTTATAATTCCCCTATGATTTCTCTCTGTGCTGCCCAATTAGGCTTCCCTCTACCTTCAGAAATGTTTCAGTTGCTTTATGCTTGCATCTTTGCCTAACATTCTGCCTTCCTGTTAGTGACCTTTTTTCTCTCTACCCAATACTTAGCTATCCTACATTGGCCAGTTTGGGTCCATTAGTGTCCAAGAACCACCTTGACAAACTAGGACAAACTTGGAAGCTCAAAACAACACATATGTAGCCTTCACAGTTCTGGAGGCTAGAAGTCCAAAATCAAGATGTCAGAAGGACCATGTTCCCTCCAAAGGGTCTAGAGAAGAATCCTTTCTTGTCTCTTTCAAGTGGTTGCCAACTGTTCTGGCATTCCTTGTCTTGCAGCTATATCCTTTCAAGCTCTTCCTCTGATTTCATGTAGCTTTTTCCTCTGTGTCTTCATGTCTACATTTCCTATATAATTTATTTTAAGGATATCGATCACTGGATTAGGGTCCACCTAGTCAACAAGACTTGAACATATTTTTTTGCGAGACATAATTCAAACCACAACAAGCTTTAGTGTCACTTGAAAATATTTTCTTTTTCTTCCAGCCCATCATGATCACTTCTGAAAAGCACTTATTTTCAGATTCATTTACTTGACAGATTATATCAATTTGCTTTCTAATTTTTATAAAGGGCTTATGAACCTATATATTTTCTGACAAATTGTACTAAAATACTATTAGGTAAAACCCCTGGACCATGATATAATTTTTTTTTATTTGTATACTCTTCTATAGGACAATAAAATTCACATAATAATGAAAAACACATTAATGAATAAGTGAAGAAATCTACTAATGCAAAATTCTTCTAGAGATTAAGTAATAAAGATACATGGTACATGATTAGAACATGTCAATTTGTAATCTCTGATTTTTTAACTTAAAAATTAGTATATATATATTTACATTATTATAATGAAATTACATATAAAATTTGGAAAATGTCATCACAATATACATTTGATAACTAAGTTCAGTATTTCAGAAATAAGAGATTCTGGGGCCCTCAATGGCTCAGTCAGGTAAGCATCTGAATTCAACCTAGGTCATGATCTCCCAGTTTGTAAGTTCAAGCCCCGCATCAGGCTCTGTGCTGACAGCTCTGAGGCTGGAGCCTGCTTTGGATTCTGTGTCTCCCTCTCTCTCTGCCCCTCCCCTGCTCATGCTTTCTTTCTCTCTCCCTCAAAAATAAATAAACAAAAAGAAAGAAAAAAAAGAAGTAAGAGATTTTATTTTGCTTTGCAATAACAAAGAAGGTTTCCCATTATAAATAAGAATAACACAGGGCAGAATATGGCTCGGACTGTTAATTTTTTCCTAGAAATTGACACTGCATCTCCTTATACTGTTTAAGAGTCACAATTTGCAAAAATTGGTGGGAAATATTAGAAATTAAGTTCAATTATATAAAGATAATGCTTTAAATTGTTATGTCCCTAGATGATAACGAGTGTGGAAATTTGACCCAGCCCTGCGGTGAAAATGCCAACTGCACGAACACAGAGGGAGGTTACTACTGTATGTGTGTGGCTGGTTTCAGATCCAGCAGCAACCAAGACAGGTTTATCACAAACGACGGAACCCTCTGCATAGGTAAGTTTGACTCCCTGCCTTAAAATTTGTACCTCTCTCTTCTTGTTTATAACATTTAAACCAAATCCTGCCAGTCTTTGAGTGTACCCTAGTTGTGCAATACTTTTAGAGACTTCAATAATCCCTTTAGTCCACTAACACTGTGTCATCAGTTACTATGGAATATTTATCTAACGATGTAAGGAAAAAAGTTAAGAGAGAAAATCAAGCAGTTCATAAGAAAAAAATCATGTAAGTATGAAATCTAGCGTGATGACAAGCCACAGAATAAATATGTACACTTTAAAATAATATGTGAACCCAAGACAACTATCATTTACATGGCAAGATATTGATGCTTTATAAATATGCAGTCTGAGGTGGGCTCTACATTTTCTCAGAAAATGTTCAGAAAGGCATTAGTTATAAAAGAATTGTTCTAGGGACACCTGGGAGGCTCAGTCCGTTAAGCATCCGAGTCTTGATTTCAGTTCAGGTCTCGTGGTCGTCAGATAGAGCCTCGCGTCGGACCCTGTGCTGACAGTGCGGAGCCTGCTTGGATTCTCTCTCTCCCTTTCTCTGCCTCTCCCCTGTTCTCGCTTTCTCTCTCTCTCTCAAAATAAATAAATAAACATTTAAAAGAATTATTCCACTTTGTCAGGTAAAAGGTAGTTACACTTAGATCTACATTGGGTTTTTCTGAACACTCGAGTCCTATTTAGAAAATTGTTTCAGGTTTACTGAAATGTTCTCTGGAATGATAACAATTTCAATTAAGTCCCTAAGTGAAATATTATTCTGAGACTGAAGAGAGTATCTAGAAGTTTTTTTAAATGTCCTTCTGTTGTAGTTTGGTCATGCATTCGATATATCAGATCCTGTAGAATTTGGATTAAAGTCTGTGAAAAAAAGATTGTTTAGGAAATTCAAAAAGATGAACAATTTTCAGAGGCAAATTCTCTGGGGCCAAAGATTTTAGCTTTGAAAGTAAGTTATAAAACATCTTGATCATGGTTTATACAAAACTGTCCAATTTGCCAACAATTAGTGTAAGTAATTATGGTTGATACTAATCTGCAGAATTAATATATGAATTGAGACCTGAGAGTGAAGTCACATGGCCAGGAAAAGTTCATGACTGTATGCAATGTGGACAAGTGTAATGTGCTATGTCTACTTTACATGTTAGATAAAAGAGAAATACCCAGGCTAATCTAGATCACACTAAAGCCTTTGATTCGTTGCCTACTGAGATTCTCATTAGTAAGCTAAAGACAAGTCTGGCTATGTTCTTATTAACACACGAGAAGTTAGGAGACAATGCTCAAAGAAACTTTATCAGTGAAGTGTCTCATGTACCTATGGTTCCTAACATTTACTCCACTATATAAACAGAAAAGAATTTCTTCTCCTCACTTGATCTCTAAGATAAGTGAGGGCTGCTTCCGATTCACACGTTTAGGATAAAAGGAGGATTAGAACCCCAATCTTGTATCCGGAAAGCCACAGGAGGCCAAAGCAGGTGGCCATCTATATCTTAAGCATTGGCCTAAATCTTGCAAGTGCTTTGCAAAAGTTTAAGTATGAGACAATAGGACTGTTTTTGTTGAATGATAATTTCACTTTTAGTGTTTGCAGCAAAAATTTTTATTGGAAAACAGCTTTACAGTATATTCCATACACAGTCTATGAAGCTCTCCCCAGAAAACTTGTGTCACTATTTGATACTCTCAAACCTCTGCTCTTTTTACTGATCTTCTTAGAATGTTATGCATATGTGTATTTTAGCTTTAGGAGTTAATGTTCTAATTATGTAGCTCTGTAAGCTTTACTAGAAATGTTCCAGTTAGTGAAGAAATATACACAACATCTTAATCACTGGAATTTAATTTTAACTATGCTGTCCATTCCCTCTTGTCTCTGGAAGACATCTGTCTTTTCTTCTGATCATTTTTACTTTTAATATGCTTCAATTCACAAAATACTGTATTTGTCTTTCTGTTTATGTTCCTTACAGGTAGAGAATTCCTATATTAGAAAAAATTGAATCACAGACACAGAGAAAACACATACACACACAGTTGATTGAATGCCAACGTTTCATGGAGTTATAACGTATTTGTAATTTACGACTCTTTCTCCCAATACTCATTTATTATTGAGATACTGTGGAAGGGCCCTAAGTTTTGGCTAATTCCCTTTTTAGTTATTTTAAGCAATCAGTAAACACAAGAACTATATTAAAACCCAGTACCCAATATCGAGTCCTTCAGTTTCTACCTGTTTCATTTGATGGATTATTCACTGAAAAACCCATTCTCTGGAAAATTGTTATTTCTCACCAGTTTTGTTGTCCTTATGGATTAAGCTTTTTTGAGAAGTAGAACAGCTGTATCTTTTTTTTCTCTAGTCCTATAGTAATTTTCATTGTGCACTATAATAATCTTCAGGGACTTTGAACAGAGAACTATAATTCTGTTTCCTTTTACATTAGTATATCACCTTGTACTGTATTACCTCTGATTTGAAAGTTTACCTGATCCTTAAATTCAACATGTCTGGTAATCATTGTTGTTAAGAACCTCTATAAATAGATAATGAATTACTCCAATTCAGGGCAAGGAATGACCCAAGCAAAATTCTTTACTTTTAGTCTCTATTCAATAACTATTGGCCACAGATAAGATAGTTTTGTTGCAAAAGGATTTGGGGGAGATTTAGCATCCTGTATATTTGTTTTCCCTTGGAATTACAGGAATACAGAATTTCAGATTCCCAGCCCTGTAGAGACCTGATTCTAGACTCACATTTCACAAATGGGAAAAACGAGGCATCCAATAGCAAAGTGGCTCTCCCAAGGCCAAAGGAGTAGAACCTAAGAGCTTCACATTTACTATGTGCTTGAGAGCAAGCGTTTACTGGGTGTAATTTTTTATGTCACATTACCTTGGGTATGCCAATACTTTCAGACTTTTTCCTGGCTTTGGATAATATTAACATTCAGTTTTGTCTTTGCAAATTACTTTCAGTGATTGAACATTTTATCTTTTCTTTGTAGTCTGTGAGTTAAACATTAGACAATTCAGTTATTGATGAAAATTATAAGAATCAAAACAATCATATGATCATGTTTTGAAAGAAGATTATGATAAAATAGTGCTGGGTTGGCTCATTGCAGACATGGAAAACAAGTATAACCTCACTAATGAAAAAGTATCAAGCGAATTTTAATGTGTAAAACAAGCAAATGATTGTTATGATGTGTTACGTTTGGCAAAATCACCTTATTAGTATTAAGCCTAGTGTTAGGTTGGTGGTGAAAAAAAGTGGATCAGTTATAAAATATGGTATGCCAATTCCAACCTGACTGAAATAATTACATAGTAGCTATTTAACTATTATTAAGATGAGGTGGGGGTTCATTTCCCCTTTTGCATCTGTGGGGAGTACCAAGACATGGCAACCTAATGAGACACTCGTTGTCAATCTGTTTTCTCCAAGCCTACATATACACAGGGCTCCTGCTATTAAGAAAACACGCAGTATAAATAGAATCACTGGGCCTATTATATCTTGGGCACTACTTCAAAACACCTTCACATACATTTCCTCATTTGTTTTAAAACAGAACTCTTCTGAAGTAAAAGTTATTTTGATAGTATTACCCCAAATCATAAAACTAATGAGTATTATAGCTGGTATTTGAGTTAAGATCTTCCACAGGGCCTTTACCTGTAAGAAGAAGGACACATAGCGTTTTTATTAGATATCAGCTAATGAGGCTCTGCAAGAGAATGCTAAAGAAGTCAGTGTAGGTCTTGCTGCAAAAGAACAATCACGTTCATTTTGCTGAACCAGTTGCATCTCATTTGGGCACGGCATTCTTTTGATATGTTGTGATTCTCTCTACATGACTAGGTAGCGGGGGGCAGAGAGTGACATCCCAAAAATAGTAGAAGCTTTTTGACTACTGTGGTACAAAGCCGGTTGTAGTCACACACTCCATTATGAGGTAGGTTCGATTCCATAAACTCGATTACTGAGGCACAGAGTGAGAAGGATATTAAATTCAGCAAACCTCACTTCCACATTTTAGTAAATAAGTTACAAAAACAAAAAGCATAAGCAAGAAAGTGTAAACAATTTGGAAAACAGTCCTTTGCTGGGATGATTAAGATTTGCAAAGCATTACTTTGGTAAGTTAATTAATATTATTGTATAACATTTGGAGTCAGAATATAAACATTTGCATAATGCTAATCTTGAATGCTGGCCTCCCAAGATACAACCTCCTTACTATTTTTATGGATTACTGTTTTGTCACTTGGTGAATTTAGAAGTTGAAATACCCTACATGGTCCACAGCTGACATTCTGGGATAATAACTAGGAAAGTGAGGTGGTAGGAAGGCTTGAACTAGAGCAGAGATCCCAGCAAGTACCATAGGCATAGAAAATGCACAAGGAAAAATGGAAACACCATCAGTTATGAGCACCAAGATTGTATATACCTGTGTCCAAAATGCATGAGAGTGGGTGGAAATTGAATTTGCGAAGATTTGTATGCTGCTTAGACATTGGGTTTGGGACAAAGCTACCAAGAAAAGTTGCACCTTTAAACATTTTTAAAATTAAGAGAGATCAACACCCCATTTCCTGTTAGCCATATGAGGCATCTAAAATATGAAACATGGGCATGGGGTGCCTAGGTGGCTCAGTTGGTTAAGCATTTGACTTTAGCTCAGGTCATGATCTTGTGGTTCATGAGTTCTAGCCCCACTTCGGGCTCTGTGCTTAAAGCTCAGAGCCTGGAGCCTGCTTTGGATTCTGTGTCTCCCTCTCTCCCTGCCCCTCCCCTGCTCACACACTCACTCTCTCTCTCTCAAAAATAAATAAACATTAAAAAAAACCATAAAATAAAATAAAATAAAAATATGAAACATGAGCATTCAGAAAACAAATGTTTCTTATTCATGAAAGAAACGGTTCTATTTATGTATATCACATGGGTCTGTTCACATCTCCACTGGGGTGAAGTCCCCATTTGGATACAGTCCATGCTATTTCTTCAGCCTTGCTCCAGAAAAAAAAAATGCTCTTTAGTTTTTGTATATATTTTTTCTCACTTCATTGATTTTATGAAAAATAATAACGCTAGTCTGCACTTCTACCTGGCTTCTTTTCTTTACCCTAACCTGCAATCATTTAGTGGATGGTTCACCATATCTTAAGAGTCAATCTGCTTTTGTTCATCACCTACTTTATTTTCTGTCTTTGGGTGTGTGTGTGTGTGTGCACATGCGTGCATGTGTGTAGAGCGGCAGTCTTTAAACACACATACACAGAAATGAGAGGAAGATGTTGAGGTTTCCAGGACAATATTCCTGTTTCTTTAAAGGTAGTATACTTGGACTTCTGGGTCAGACTGATTACGAATAGATTTGGCAGAAGAATAAGGAACTTGCTTTTTTTTTTTTTTAGGGCTGTGAATTGTCTTCTTAAATCTCATGCCATTGCCTTTCTAGCTAATAGAAATTTCTTTCAGAACTATGGAGCGGTTTACTGTCAGTTCCAGGTTTGGGTGGCTCAATTTTTAATGGTATTCTGTGCCTTCATTACCTTTTCGAAGTGAGAGGTTAGGATCAGCTACTTTTAAGATAGCTGGCTAGATGTTCTTTTAAATTGGACCATGATTACTCCCCCCTTTTCTATGGAAAACAGTATTGTGGCACTCTGTTAGGTTTTTTTAATCAAATTTTCTACTTAAGATTACAGGCTTATTCATTAATCTAACACAGAATATCTCTAAGATGTCAGAGCCAGACTGGGAATACAAAAATCTTTGCATGAGTTTAAGGTAATGATCTGGACTCTTCAGTTCCTTGGAAGCATTCCCTATTGGAACTCTGCCTACTGGCAGAGTATATATACTGCATTTATAACTTCAAGACATAGTTCACTGCAGTATGTGAAATTTTAAATTAAGAATATAAATTATGTGAGCTTAAAACCTAACATTTTTTTGTGACTTTGATATACGGCTACTGAAAATCTAAGTCTTAATTCTGCACAATTTGTTACTTTATCTATGATGCCTGTGTATTAAGAACCATAGTAAAATATAACCTGGACGAAAGTAATAAATAAGTTGTGGTAAAACGTAAGGGAGTTACAGCACACATTCTGCTAATTCTTAGGATAACTGACATACAAAAATGAAGCTTTGGAAAGAAAGTGGGCTATTCTTTTTTACCCTATAGGTTACCCTAAATTGAGTGTACTGTAATACCACAAAACAAGGAATTTTAGATGTATTTAACAAATTGGCTTTTTATTAAATTAGGACTAAGTGTTAAAATTGTCAATTATGGAAATTAATTTAGTGGCTTTGGAGATGAATCATTCTATTCAGAAAATAATTCAAGAGTTTGGTTGGTCCATGAACGACATTTTTTAACTTTCAAAATGGATTGGCCAAATCAGGGTTTTAAAAAAATTGATAGGGGGCTAAGTTTGCTCTGTCATTTTCCAAATGATGGAATTTTCCTTGCTTTCTTGTAAAATTTGATATGAGTTCACTAACTGCACCTAATATTGTATCAGCGAGGTAGCAACGGTGTAAGCAGTAAATAAAAAATTTAATGTTTTAAATATTTCCAGATATAGATGAGTGCAGTGGACCTGCTGCCTGTGGTGATCATGCGGTGTGTGAAAACGTGGATGGAGGGTATAATTGCTCCTGCAAGGAAGGTTATCAGACATCCACAGGAAAATCACAGTTCACGCCTAATGATGGCACTTACTGCCAAGGTAAATTATACTGTGAAATGTTATGTATTATCAAAGAACTGTATAAAATATAATACTGCACAGTAGTGAAGTATGCAAAGAACTACATCGTCTAAGAAATTTGCCAGTATCCCTTTAAATTGTCTATAAAATGAAATAAGAAAATGGTATTGCTTTATTTAGTGGAAAAGATAGACCATATGCTTCATGTACTTAACATACTTTATTCCACAGGGTGACTACACTCTTCCATTTTTCCATAAAATAGTGTGTACTTTAATGAATAAAAACTAAATAGATAAAACTAAATAAAGAAAAATAAACAAATGCAATGAAAGTAAACATTGTGTATTTTATTGAGTAAGATTTTTGAAATAATGAAAAGTAAATACACATTAATGAATAAAACAAAAAATGAAAACAAAACTCAAGTGTTAGGAATGTGTTTTTAATATTTAACTAAGGGAGCAAAATTATTAGAATTAACATAATCATCTTAGAAAAAAGTATTTTTAAAAATTTGCTGTATAGTCTGTTTTCTTTTTCTACAGAAAATGTGAGTTCAGACTGCCATCTAGATAATGCCTGTGTTGCTGCAAACATTGATAGAACATTAACAAAAGTAAGTAAACTAATTGGATTCAGAATTTAGTATATTTTGACATTTTGGTTTCTGTTAAAATCTTTCCTACATCACATTTTAAAAAAGATGAACAATCAGGGAACCTGGGTGGCTGAGTCAGTTAAGTATCCAACTCCAGCTCAGGTCATGATCTCACAGTTCATGAGATCAAGTACAGTATCGGGATCCACGCTGACAATGTGGAGCCTGCTTGGGACTCTCTCTGTCCTTCTCTCTCTGCCCCTTCCCCACGCTAGCACTGTCCCCCTCTCTCAATCAAAATAAATAAACATTAAAAAAAAAGTAATGACCAGTTGATCTGCTTCTAGCGTCTAAAGTATTTATATAATTTGTTTGAGTCATAGAAAGGAGCAATCTGAAAAATGCCCAAAACATTAAAGACTTTTAGATACTTAACATATATTACTTTTTAGTATACTGGAAATATTTTTCTCAACATACAAAGGAAGGTGATGAATAAAATAGTAAAAACATACTTTGACCCCAGGCCCATTCCCACATTTGAAGAAGACATAATGAATGCAACTAGATTTTGTACTTCAAAGGAAATATTTCAAAAAGTAAATAAAGTAGGACAGTCACAAAATTATTGTCATGTGATTGAAAGTGTAGTTCTCAACATGACTAATAATCAACTAAAAGCAAATTTCCAATGTATCACATTGTAAAGAATTTTCTCTGGTTGATTAAAATCTAATTCGAATTAAGTAACAATTTATCATCATTTCTAATAGCTAATGTTTAAAGGTTATTAGTTTGAGCATGCTGTTTCATTTCCAAAGTAATTTCTGTGCTTTTTATTTGCTAACCCTTTGTAAATAATTTCAAGTTTCAGTGCTGTATGTTATGGTTTAGTGTAGTCTGATAACTTACTAAAATATAGCACAAGAAAAACAAACTTAGGATAAATTTGACATTCTTGAAAAGCCCTTCTAGTACTCTAATTTGGTTTCTTTCTCATTTTTGTACAGATTAGACACATAAAAGAACCTGTGGCTTTGCTACAAGAAGTCTATAGAAATTCTGTGAAAGATCTTTCTCCAATGGATATAATTACATACATAGAAATATTATCTGAATCATCCCCTTTACTGGGTGACATGAACAGCACTAATTCAGCCAAGGACACTCTTTTTAATTCAACTCTTACGGTAAGTATATTGAGCTTTAATTCCATATAACCGACCTTTAAACTTTCTTTACATCTGTGTTTCATGTAAGATTCCAACATTTTTAAAAGACACACTATTTTTTTTCAACAGGAATTTCTAAAAACTGTGAATAATTTTGTTCAAAAGGACACATTTATAGTTTGGGACAAGTTACCTACGAATCGTAGAAGAACTCATCTTGCAAAACTGATGCATGCTACTGAACAGGCTACCTTACGGATAGCTCAGAACTTCCAAAAGACCACTCAGTTCGAGACTAATGCAAGTGATATAGGTAAGAAGCCAAGATCAATTTCAAAATAATAGTGTTTGCCAAACAAGCCATCCTAAAAAGGGAAAGAAAGTATTTAAAATACAGCTAATTAACTTGGCAGCTGTTTTATCAATGCAGAAATGAATGACAATGCACATTACAAGAGCCATATGAATGAAGTATGAATTAAAAGAATGAATAAGCCTCCTTCCTACCTTCTGCACCTCCTCTTATTCCTGAGCTATTTAAGTGCTCAGAGTAAAATATACTCCCTTGTCATTTTGAGTTAGTCATCCCAGGACTTGGTAGGGTTTACCTTAACCAAAGATAGTTCTAGACAGATTTTCTGATATAAAGCAATCAACATAGCAAATTAGAATGGTTCTTGCTTCAAGCAATCTTATACTTAGAACATTCAGCATCTTGAATCAAACTGAAGATGCCTATAAAGTTCTGAGGAAACAAAGTATATTTTATCATAATCACTGCATTCATGTATATTGTCTGGGTGACCTCTTGCTGAACAATAGTAAGTAAGCAAAAATGACTATCTCATATGATGATTTAACCACTTACTCAAAATTAAAGTAGCAAGCTTTATAAATATATATAGGGTCCTTGCATTTCTGTAATGTTCTTGCAGAAGAAAGATGAACCACCCCACGTAAGGAAATTATCACTCAAGAATTTAATTCAATCACTCTCCATATATAAATTATATTATAGATAGCATTTTCTAAAACATTGTGGTTGCTTGTCTTTGATTTAGTAATAGCTCCCTTGTGTATATATCTTGTCTTTTATTTAATTCAATAAAGAGTAAATTAAACCATGAATGCTATGGTGGAATCAAAAAGTTAAAACTTGAGTTTGATTTTTAAGATATAAAGTCCAAGCATATTCAGAATATGTTTGTTCTACCTGCCATAAAAAAAGTGAAATACAATAATGATGGATAACATTGTCCCTAACTAAACAAATAACATTGATTAAACTAATTTCAAATTTATTATTTTTATGGCTTCTGTTTCAGCTCTCAAAGCTTTCTATTTTGATTCAAATCACATGAAACATATTCATCCCCATATGAATGTGGATGGCGATTATATAAAGATATTTCCAAAGAGAAAAGCTGCCTATGATACATATGGTAAGATTTTGATAGTCTTACGTTCAATATGTCAGTGATTTGCAATAAATACTTATCATGCCTTTGATTGTATCATATGTACCCATGTGGTTTCCTATAGGAAATATTTGATGTTTCCATACAAAATTTCTGTATTTGTACTTGAGATTTTCATTGCAATATAAATACGTGGTGAGAATTTTAGCTGACAATATCTATATCCTTCTTGTCTAATGCCCAGTCTCTGAAACTGTCTGATATTGTTGAAATTCTGATGAAATATATAAAGGGACTGTCATTTTATTCCTTGTTTCGCAGCAGTCATAGGTGCTATAATTTGCATAGAATTCTTTTAGTATTTCTTCTTTACCAGTGCTTCATATTCCTTATCGGGAGACTGAATTTGTGATTGTGTGAGGAAGACAGATAATGTTCAGAAAGACAGAAAGTTGTTAGGCTTGGATTTCTTTCTCACTTGTCATTTCCTGGTCTTTGTACAGTAAACTTTTCAACTGGCAGGATTTCTTAGGATGGGGACAGAAAATACCAGTACTAGCAGGCAACTTGATAATTATCTAACTTAGTTTCCTCATTTTCTGGCTAATGGAATGAAGGCACAATGAAGTTAATGGATTTGTCCCCATTCACAACAAGTAATACAGAACCAGTACTAGTAGGAATAAAGTTAACAAAGAAATCAACCCTGACTAGCTTTTCCGTGTCATCTAACCTAGGCAAGCAAGCAGCATCTGCTCTCTTAATTCAATGCACTTAGAAAAAAAAAATCTCTGCCATAGAAGAATTGTCTTCATTTTCATACAGGTCAAAAGATAGTACCTAGAGAAAACATGAATTATAATGGATCCTCAAAGAATATGTGGGTGGTCATAAATAAAAATGAAAAGGATTTTTTAATAACACACATGTGGTTTCTTTTATAGACATCATTTCATAAATGGATGTGTCTTTATTTTTTTAACATTCTGCACATCCGTTCTCAGAAGAATATCTTTTAAAAAATTTGTATAACACTAGTATGGGATTTTTCCCTAATCTGTTGACATTGTCCTCTTTTTGTGTGTGTGTCACTTTTAATACAATAGTAAGGAACAGAAGGCCACAAAACAAAGAAAAAATAACTAGGCTGTATCTTGAACTCAAGGCTCTTACCTTATTACATCATATTCTAATTCACCAAGGACACATATAATTTTTAGGAGCAAATCCACAGATTGAAAATTGAAATTGAAATTTCAAAGACAATTCAAGTAGTGTTTAAAAGTTGAGAATAAAGCCATTGACAATACTTATTATAGTGACAGATGATGAAACTGTCCTGGAATTAATATCTCGAAGAGATCCTGTCTGTATGATAGCTTTGTTATATTTGAAGGTCACCCATGCAAACTCTGACACTTGAAAGAGACCATAATATCAGCTCTCAATAAAGCACAGGGAGAAAATTTGATTTCCGTAAGGACTGTATCTTAAAAATAAGGGCAAGTCTAACAAACTGATAAAATCTGCTCTGTAATATTTACATGTGATGATTCATTTACCGATAAAAATCCATTAGTAAAACACAGGCTTCAAGTTAAAATCTGCATATTGTCATTCATAGAAATATAAGGGAGGTTTATGGAGAAATAGGTAGATATTTAGTCTTTTTTATAGACTGAATTGTAGTTCTTGTCATTAGCAAATGAACCCTTCATTTATTGAATGAAGGTACATACCTGATAAAAGACTTGAAAGCTAGATCAGGCTGAGATTTAGTGAGAAATCATAAGAATTAGAAGAGGTTCAGACAAGGACAATGGACAAATACTGAAACAATACTCAGAACAGAAGTAACAATGGTTTTGGGAGCATTCTGTACCGCAAGAATCACATTTTATGACAAGTCAAATTTTGATGTTAAATATTTTCCTTGAGAAAGGAAAGGAATGATTAATAGATATTAAAAATCCAACTTATCATTTTGGGGCTTCGTTTGGTTTTGGACCACCCTTTACTGCAACTTCTGAGAAGTCACTGGGACCTGAACTGGTTCATCCACCAGACAGGGTCGAGTTGACCTAAAGGGTTTTCAGATCCTGCTTCAGGCCCTGGTTTGTCCACAGCCAAGGCTGGACCCTCACTCAGAGTCCTCATATTGTCACTAGCCAACCATGTGAGACTAACTTCATTTCTTTTTCGATATAAGTTTTCTTAAGCTGACAGTTCAGGAAAATTCTTTTATTTAATACACATAGATTTCAGCAACCTCTTAGCGATGTTTCTTTTCTTGTGATCTCTTTTTAGATATGACAGAAAACATGAATCATGGTATACTTTGGCAATGTCTAGCTCACATACCCATAACAGTATCCAAAAATATTATCCATTAGTATGATATTATGATGTGGAGAGACTTAGGTTTGTATCACGGTTCTTTTTTTGGAGGGTTTTCTCTTAATTAGCCTTGTTTCCAACTCTATTCCCAGGTTTCTTCAGCTTCATTAGCTCCAAAGAATGAATTGTGTATAAGCAAACACTGAAAATAGCTGCAGCATCCAAGGGGCTCAGGCTCAAATACATCAGAGAGATCTAGATTTTATCAGATCCATGAACAAAATTTTAAAAAGCAGTCATGATATAAAATAGCAGCTCCCGGGGCACCTGGGTGGCTCAGTGGGTTAAGCTTTGGACTCCTAATTTTGCCGCAGATCATGATCTCAAGGTTTGTGAGTCCGAGTCGCACATCAGGCTCTCTCAGTGCACAGCCTGCTAGGGATTCCATCTTCCTCTCTCTCTGCCCTTCCCCAACTTGCTCTCGCCCAAAACAAATAAAAATAAGCTTAAAATAGAAGATCGAAACAGCAGCCCCCAATAACTTCTTCAAGTTTTTTCTTCTTCAGAAGTTGACTCAGAAGTTTGCCTCATTCTTGGTGGCTTCACCAAAGTTCTCCACAAGATCTGGAACTTCATTCTCCTCCTCATCCTCTCTGGTAGCAAGTGGTGCTTCTCCAGCCACAGACTGTGTGGCCAGAGCTTCAGCCAGTCTGCTTACACTGGTCAGACTGTCTGCACCAAGTTGGTTTAACACACCCACCGGGTAGGATTTCTGCCAGCTGCCTCGTCTCAGCGTGGCCTGTGATGGTGGAAGGGTTTGCTGCCAGGGATGCCTGAACTTTAGGCTTATTAAAGTGGAACACTGGTCCTGGATTTGTGAACACCATCACTTCTTCAGTACCGAGGTATTGTTTACCCCTAGCTTCTCTAAGGAGAACTGAAGTTTTTTATCATCTGCGGTTGCAGATGATAAGCAAGCAGTTCCTTCATGCTTGTGAACCACCTTCTTTAAGCAAGCAGTTCCTTTCCCAGTGCACAGTTTAACGAGTCTCTCCTGGTTCAAGTTTCTTTCAGCTTGTGGGAGTGGAAATGGGACAGCGTGAGGGGTGTAGCGTTGGCAGTGTGGGGTCTTGGCAAGACCAGCTGAGATTAGGTGCATACACGCGGTGATGCAAGATGGAAGCCAGAGGGCACAGTTCTTTGGGGTTTTTTTAATGACATGATCAACATTGGTATTTGTGGTTTTGACTGATTGGTGCCTGTCACATTATTCGCCAGTGTCATAAATTTGAGGGAACAAATATAGAGTTCTTTGCAAGGTGTCCCAGTCATCTAAAGCAAACATGTAATGTTCCTAGTTAATAAATATGACAGTAATTATATGACCGTAGCACATTAAATTTTACAGAAGACTCGTGTTATTTAATTTGTCTTCACCTTATCCTAGTAAGTAGCTACAGTGAGTATTATTATTATCATTTTATAAGGGAAGCTGAGGTTCAAAGCAATTTATCCATAGCCACACAAGTAGGAGCAATGACTGAAACCAGAACTTTTGATTCCAAGAGTAAATTCAGAATGCAAAGTTCTAAATTTAGTGTCCATAGGGCACCTGGGTGGCTCAGTCGGTTAAGCCTCTGACTTCAGCTCAGGTCAGATCTCACGTTCGTGGGTTCAAGCCCCACATCGGGCTCTGTGCTGGCAGCTAGCTCAGAGCCTGGAGCCTGCTTCCGGTTCTGTGTCTCCTTCTCTCTCTCTGCCCCCCCCCCTCATGCTCTGTCTCTCTCTGTATCAAAAATAAATTTAAAAACATTAAAATAAATAAATTTAGTGTCCATAATTCTGTGCAACAAGTAGTGGAGGTGTATGATCTAAGCGGCAAGAGGAATTTTAAAAAGATAATTGATCTAGATTTTGAGTTGTTCACACACTTAAATCAGTAATAATGAACTGCTTCAAAAACCAAGACAATATGAGATCCATTAATATAGGTGTAGTGTCTAGGCTAGGGGAAAAATAGTCACATGATAATCTGTATTGATAAGGTTGCATTTCTCATGCTGGGTTATACATGGATCTACTGCATTTGGAGACTGTTAGGGGGCACAGATAAATGGCTGCCTGGCCAGGAAATAAATTTCTTGCCCCGAGACTGCATAACTATATGTTATCAATATTAAATAAGAAACATTTCAGAAGGCATGAGGTGGAACTCAATGGCATCTGACAACTTGTTTAATTCTAAACTTCCTGAATACTCTAAGTCAGTGATAATTTTCTTCCACTGTCTTTCTAATTCTTATATTTGCATAGCAAAGATAAAAAATTTTATCTTTTAAGTGAATACATTTCACATCTGTATTCTTAGGAGTTGGATATGCATTTATCTAGGACTATTTTTCTTCTAAATATAGCTTGTGCAAAGGGCAGGCTATAGTCCATGATCAGTTTCAGAGTCACAGAGGTCAAAGAATATGTCTTAATATGATTTGATTATATAGACATGGGCTTATTATGACCCACATATTAGTGTCCAGGTGTTTGTCTGACTGCCTTTGAGTAAAAATTTTGATGGTTAAATTCTTATGTTTGAAAGCTTAAATATGTATTTTTATAATAATTTCACTAAATGCACTTATTTGATTCATAGGCAATGTTGCAGTTGCATTTTTATATTATAAGAGTATTGGTCCCTTGTTTTCATCATCTGACAACTTCTTATTGAAACCTCAAAGCTATGATAATTCTGAAGAGGAAGAAAGAGTCATTTCTTCAGTGATTTCAGTCTCTATTAGCTCGAACCCACCCACACTGTATGAACTTGAAAAAATAACATTTACACTAAGTCACGTAAAGGTAAGCTGTTTTTCTGGTGACTTTTGGTTATGATTGTGAAACATTTGGAGAAGTGAACATTTTTATTGTGTCACTTTAATTATATGTGAATTCTTGAGTTTAAAAATTGAAATAAAAGAGTAAAGTAGTTTTACTCATTTTTCTATAAAATGGGGTTTTACTTTCATTGCTCTGTAAACTTTCTAATAAATATCAAGGAATTTTACACATTTGATTCTCTGAAATTAAGCTATATTTTAGTTTTATTTTTAATTACATCATTCATTTTGGAAGTCTCTGGACCTTTTATGAATGAGTTATAAAAATGAATCAGAGTCAAAGAGATAAATGTCATTTGGGTAATGACAGAGATGTTTGATTAATAATTGCCATTTGAAATAATGTTTGCCACAGGGATTTAGATGCTGATTAAAGTAAAATCACAGAGAAGTTTACTATTTCATAAAGAAATTAACTGAGACCATTTTACCCTTTTATTGTTATTCTAAATCTTTTTCAAGCTTCTATATAATTACAACTCTAATATAATAAACATTAGAAAAGCTATTTTTATAAACCTAAAAATGAATGAGGAAACTAAAATTATAGATTATTCGCTGCTTTTGATGATTTCCTGGACTTCCAATAGAATTTCAATCCTAGTGCCTGAATAAACTACCTTTAATGCTCCATTTGGAGAGTCTTGAAGCTGGACAGTGTATTTGCATGTTTATGGGATAGAGAGGGGACTAAAAGAACATATATGCTTACACACAATACAAATGTGTCACTTTAACTACAGACATCTAACATAAAAAGAAACTAAATGTATAGAAAATACAAGAAAATAGTAGCTCAAACTAAACATTTGTAGCCATTATGTTCGTGTAAAAGAAGATGTGAAATGTTTTAAGAATGGAAACAACATTTAGTTATTTTCAAATGCTGAATGACATTCTGACACTAGAAACAAAACATTGTTCTTTCACATAGTCTGATGGTTTTTCTGTACTTTTTAATAGTAGAATGTCTTGGCAGCTGAAGAAATGCCAAGGACAACCCAGTTCACCATCTCTGACACAATGACAAAACACAACACAACACAACGCAAACTTAAATAAAAATTCTTCACCAAAATTAATGGGAAAATTGATTGTCCTTAATCTTCCTCTGTGTTCAAATCTTTTATCCATTCGATTAATGATCACTATGAAATTTTATCACTTTCTTTGGACCACACACTTATTAATTCATGGTTTCCCTCTTCCTAAGGAAAAAATTTGAGTCCTATGTTTTTCCTAAAAAAAATAGAAGCTATCTCCTATATAACACCTTGTTTCCTGATTCCCTGATAATTTATTTGTAATTTTACCAATTAATATATACTTCTCAATTAAAGTAGTTGTCATAATAGTATTATGTTGTGCTTACTTAATATAAATATATGGTAAAGAGAACTCTATTTATTAAACAACCATCCTGTAGTCTATGTGACCAGACCCTATCTCTGATCTTGTCTTCAACTGTTCTTTATCTCATTTGCTCTACCCTAACTACCATTTCTTCTAGATGCTTCTGGAAGATTCCTATTCAGTTTCAACTCAGAGCTTTTTCATTTTCCATTCCAACTGGATCCTTCTGTTCCCCAGTCTTCGGGGTTTATACTCTCTAACTTCATTGAGGAATATGCTTTAATATCATCTCCTAAGACCTCCTCAGACCAACCTCAACTGCTTTCTTTTTCCTTACTCTGGTTTATTTTTCTTATTTAATCATTTTTCATCTCATGAGAATATAGAATCAATAATGCAAATAGTTTTCCTGTCTTGTTCAGTATTGTATTTTTAGTACTTGGGTCAATGACTAATATCCAGTATATACCCAATGGTTGCATGATAATTACGTGACATGCACTATTCTAAATGATCTCTTTTAATAATAAGTAATTCTCGCAACTACTTTTGTGACACGGAAATTGATAAAATATAGCATTGTTGTCATAACTTCAATCCCTCCGCAAAACAGTGGTATGCATTTATTAACATTGATTTTATACTTTACTTTTTAGGCATGGTGTTAATTATATTGACATACAAAATGGCATATTAAATATGACAAATGTGATACTAGATGTATATATATTTTCTCTTTTTTCCATCAGTAAAATGTTTCTTTCTCAGACCACAGATAAGTATAGGAGTCAGTGTGCATTTTGGAACTACTCATCTGACACCATGAATGGTAGTTGGTCTTTGGAGGGCTGTGAGCTGACCTTCTCAAATGACACCCATACCTCATGCCGCTGCAACCATCTGACACATTTTGCAATTTTGATGTCTTCTGGTCCTTCCATTGTAAGATAATTTTCCATTTTATATTTATAAACCTGCCGATTTTCTTCTTTTTTCTTGGTTATGTCAGTAAAGAGAATTAATTTTTTATGTTTCTTTGGGTGTAAATATCAGATTTAGTTAATTGATAAAGCCCCAACATTGTCATTTTTAATCTTTGCTTTCTTACCTGCAATAACCTAAAGATGTCTAGGACTTATCTAGTCTATAATAGCTAGTAGATTGTGTATTAAATATCTATCCATTGACTCTTATGTTGCTTTTGATGGGGATGGGGGTTGGGGAGAGGGGTAAATGGGTGCTGGGCATTGAGGAGGGCACTTGTGATGAGCACTGGGTGTTGAATGTAAGCGATGAACCATGGGAATCTACTCCAAAAGGCAAGAGCACATTTTATACACTGTATGTTAGCCAATTTGACAATAAATTATATTATAAATAAGTAAGTATGATATGGAAAAAGCTCACTTATACATTTTAATGTATTATGGTCTTTAAGGGCATTTGCTTTTGTCTTGAGGGTTTATTTTTATGGATTACAAATTAGGTAAAAATGTTTGACACCTGGCCAATAAGTATTAGCATATTTATACCTGATACATGTTTTAATAATATAGAACTCTACAAGATTTTTAGACATGAGATATCTCTCTACAGTGAATAGCTTCATGCTGTGTATCTCATCTTATTAGTATCTTTCTTTTATGTTATATAATTTCTTATTTTATATCTCTGAGTCATAAGTTTTGTTAAATATCAGGTTAGTTTCCATGTCTACTGAGAATTCATCAAATATAAAAAGTGGCCAAATAGATCTACCTAACCATAATGTCAGTCATAAAGACTTTTTTCCCCTGAATGTTAAGTGAGGAAAGAAGCCTCTACTCTGTATATAAAATATAAATATTCATCTGGTTAGAATAAAACCAACTTTTCCATTTCAAAGTCTTTCAACTTTACTATTTTGATGTTCTGTATATTTAGCATTTCTGATACCTTTGTTTAATGTGTTTTAGATGAATTGCTGCATAGAAATAAGACTTGTTATTACCATTGATAAATCTGTTTTAATTAACATTTTCACATTACAATAATGAATTGCCTTCCTAATATCATGAAACTGGTGATGATAACATTGTTAAACCATATACTAATATATACTATTCCCAGAAAAAAAATCACTAATTGCAGAACTTTTAAAGTGCTACATGATTTATATCAGTTTTCTGAATATTGAGCATTTTCAAAGGTACAAAATTTTTCTCATCTAAATTCACATTTGTACTTTTACATTTTTATGAACATTTGGATTAATGTTTCACCCAAAAAGGAAGTTCATTATATGTTGTAGTGCCTTTGACAAGTTACTGAGTTATTCTCTTAACAGCTTTATTATTATTTTCCCTTAGGGTATTAAAGATTATAATATTCTTACAAGGATCACTCAACTAGGAATAATTATCTCACTGATTTGCCTTGCCATATGCATTTTTACCTTCTGGTTCTTCAGTGAAATTCAAAGCACCAGAACGACAATTCACAAAAATCTCTGCTGTAACCTATTCCTTGCTGAACTTGTTTTCTTGGTTGGGATCAATATAAATAGTAATAAGGTATGTAGATCTCTCTTCTCTATTTTTATTTCCTAATATTTTTCTTTCCTAAATATAAATGTCATGGAATCATGAATTATAATTAAAAGTTTAATGAGCAAACATACTGTATATGTTGTTCCTAACTCTTTTCTAAGTTTGCTCATGTTAACATAACTAAAACCTGCTCTCAATTCCATTCAGAGCAGTGTCCCTTGTTATGATGAACCATTTGAACAAGTGAAAACTTTGCTACAAACTGAAGAAATAACTTGTTTGTTTGTTCATTTGTTTTGTTGTGTGCTTACCTGGGCATTAAACAAAGGCAAAAGGGACAGAGTAAGAATTGGAATTAAAAAGTTTTTCTTAACATAGGAACTAAACATAAAAGCAACTGGGTTCATAAGTCGAACTGTGAGAAATAGGCTCCACTTAGTCGTTGCACTTTCCTAACAGCCTGTTTCCTACTATTATTGATCTAGGGCCTTACCAGTTTCTATATTGTGTCAGTCTGGGTGCTCCTAGGGGCAGGCATTAAAGTGGAATTAAACATGCAGTCAATTAATTAGGCAGAATGGATGAGAGATAATGGGAAGAGAGAGACTGGAAAGTCATTAGACCAAGATGTAAGTCTGGCCCGGAGTAAAGGAAAGAAAGAAGGAAGGACAAGTAGATGGAAGTGTTTCCCACAGCAGTGCACTTTTCAGGGAAGTTCAGCATGGTTGTCAAGGAGTCCTTTGAGAAGACCTTGAGCCAAAGTCTGTGTCTCAAGAAAAGGAAGGTGATAGTAGCATCAGTCTGTGGGAAACGAACTTGGCAATGTCTTTCCTAGTGCCACTACTGGAGCTCTAGGTCAGTTGCTCTCCCTCCAGGTGGAGATTGGAGAAGTGTGTTCTCATGGTCCTAAAACATTAAATTGTCTCCATATTGGCATTCTTGTTAAAAAATCTTTCAAGTACTGACACCCCTAGGTACTAGGTTCTGACACTAAATATCTATTTTAAGTAGTATACACTAGACGGCCAACTTCTTAACTGTTTTGTTGTTGTTGTTGTTGTTGTTTTGCGAATTTTATATACCGCCCGCTATCCTCCTATGCCCACTTTTCCATCAGTTTCATCCCCCCATTAGCCTTACCCAAAACTATTCCTTAGCGTGTTTACTTTCAATTCTGTTTCACCTATCAAGTTCTTCCCATTTCCAAGACCTATTTCAATCTCAATTCCTCACTAAAGTAGGTCCCACATTTTAATTACCAGTGATCTCTCTGTTCCCAACCATATATAGTACCCCCTAATATAGTATGTAATCACATTATGCTTGGATTATACTCCTTTTTATTAAGCACAACAGTATGTAAGTATGAATTATGTTCCCTTTCCAGCAATAGATACTGTTAATTCTACTAATACAAAAGTGTGTAACTACTTCTTTTTCCATTATTTCTTCTAAGCTTAACTCCAATTCTATTTGTGAAGTAAATACTAATAAATAATATTTAACTGAAATCCATCTCAAATTTACCTGATAATCTTACAACTGACAGTGATTCCATAATGGATGCTTTTTTGTGAAATATATTATCCATTGTCCCTTTTGTAAATTCAATGTTTGCCACGATAATCAAGATATTTATTACATTTCATTTAACACGGTATTAACAATAATTTTCATTCCTTGATCATGAATATAAAACTAAGGCGAATAAAGGCATCTCCAAAACAGAAATCAACTTAAATCATAACACAGATATCACATTTACCTGTGATGTAGCCACAACCGATCCCATAATATAAATGTATAAAAGGGTAACTCTGGACAAGAGCAGTCACTCAAGTTCTATCACAGGATTGCTTCACATTGGTGAACTCACCTGCAAGTGGGGCTCGATGCAGACATTTTAATGTGATCAAGCATTCTTTCACGTGGCATAAATTATGGAGAAAGTCAGGATGTTATGTTACGCTAATGTTAAAGCAAACACTGCTTATTATGGTTCCTTTCTTTCTTTGATTTCCAGCTCTTCTGTTCAATCATTGCTGGGCTGCTGCATTATTTCTTTTTAGCTGCCTTTGCATGGATGTGCATTGAAGGCATACACCTCTATCTCATTGTTGTGGGCGTCATCTACAACAAGGGATTTTTGCACAAGAATTTTTATATCTTTGGCTATCTCAGCCCAGCTGTGGTAGTTGCATTTTCAGCATCACTAGGATACAGATATTATGGCACCACCAAAGTGTAAGTTAAAATGATCTCATAAGTATTTGAAATGCAATTCTGAATATGCGTTGTGTATCATTGAAAATGTTGCTTTGTGAAGTACATACAAACATATTTATAGATTTATTGTTTACTTTTCAGATGTTGGCTTAGCACAGAAAACAACTTTATTTGGAGTTTTATAGGACCAGCATGTCTAATCATTCTTGTACGTATATTTAAAGTTGGTTCAAGTTCTAAACAGTGATGATTAAAATTCTCAGCAATCGGGCATTACTCTGAGGGAAAACAATAATTTTGAGCACTTTACAGATATCCTTTTTTAACATTTTACACATATTGCATCAATATTGAGAAAAAATACATATATATACATCTCAAAATCAGAGGTATTAAAATTCATCTGCCTCTTCTGGAGGAGGATTATATTTATGCATAACATATAGGAAAAGCACTACTTATCAGTAGTGTCTCCTCACACTTCAAGACTGAGAGTTTGCCAGCCAGCTGAGAATCTGGCATTTCAGATGTTTACATGATTTAATCTTTTATCAATGATCAGTGATCTCTCAAGATTAGACTGTTATCTTCATAGTTTCATCATCTGTATGTACCCTGTCATCAAGAAAGTGATTTTAAACTAAATTGCGACGTCAGAGACAAGAACCCACTATTTCTCATGAACAGACAAGTTGTATATTGATATTCCCATTTCAGTGAGGAAGAGGGCCTTTTAATTCGTACTGGAAGTGGCCTTTCAAACCTACAAATTTGACCGGTGTTATGTGTTCCTTTCTAAATAAAGATATTTTTAGATGTCTCAAGAGCATTTCTAAGTGCTGTAAGTTTTCACAGCCATTCTGAGTATAATAGTCTGTCAATGAATATGGGAGGGCTGACAAGGCTCCAGAGTGGAATGACTTGTTGGTGGAGGAGCTGTAACAGTATGTTGGACAACTCTGTCACCCACGTTTTGACCATAAGCTAGCTATCCTTTTTGAATTTTTTTTCTCTCTTTCCCCTTGTGTTTTTATGCTTGTAAGGAAGCTGCTAAAGGGAGAAAGACTTGAAATGTAAAACAGTTTCCTCAGTGTTTATTTTTTAATGGTGTGGGGGAAACAGTACATTCAGAGGTGATATTTCTTAATCATCACAGAAAATTATTTCTAATTTTCAGTAAATCTAGTAATATAACAAGAAATCACTGGCTAGATTTCAGCTAAACTAATTTCATAGTTTATTGTAATTCTAAAATTTTCAACCCACATGAGAATATAGACTGAAGGTTACTCCTTTCCCATATTTTCATGCATTGCCCTGATAGGAGTTTTTTGTATAAACACACTCCCTGTATGTTCTGATTTTACTGGTTCCCTT
The DNA here is from genome assembly GCF_006229205.1 of Suricata suricatta. Classification (NCBI taxonomy): domain Eukaryota; kingdom Metazoa; phylum Chordata; class Mammalia; order Carnivora; family Herpestidae; genus Suricata; species Suricata suricatta. The sequence continues at coordinate 77,894,733 of NC_043707.1, forward strand.
TCTATAGAATGGGCCATGTCTAGTACTGTTTTGTACACGTGAAAGTTCTTTGGATCAGTAATTCTTCTAATTAAGGTAAAAACTAGTGAGCTAGAAATTACAGTGAAAACAAGAAGAACAGGAGTATCTTGCTCTTAAGTAAGAAACAGAAAGTGTTCCCTGAAATTGTGTTTTCACTTTTGCTTATGTAAGGGAAAAGAGAACGTTGAATCATCTTAAAGTCCACAGACTTTAGATGGGCTTATCTAAAAATGAGTCCTGCAAACTTTCCTAGAAGCCTAAATGAATAACGTCACACTGTCCTAGGCTGGAATTAATGAACCAATTTATCTTCCATAGTTTCAGTAGGATAATCATTCCATTTAACCAGAGGGTCAGGCTACTTAAGAAATGGATGAGGCACCTCAGCTTTACTCTAAAACTGAATAATGTTTATCTTTTCAGGATCTTTAAAAGCAGCAAAAATTTCTTAAATAATTACTGAATTAAAGTGAATTCATTTATTCCTGTTATTCCTGGTTTTCTGGGCTAATACTGGCTAAGTATTATCTTTGTTGTTGTTGTTGTTTGTTATAATCGTTTTATTCAGCTATATGTTGTTGTAATTCTTATTATTCTGCTATATGACACAGTGTTAAGTGAAACACATCCTGTTGTTCCAGAATAGTATACATCCCTAGTTCAGAGAGGAAGTAGAAGAAATATAGGGAATCAAACATCTGAAAAAGAGCCAGTAACAGTTTGGACCTGTCACTTCCCTTGGATTCGATCAGGGCCAGCTGTAGCCCCATAAGAGGACTGGAGACGAGGACTCCAGGGGTAGTGTCAGAATTGGGGGTCCTTGGCCTTTGGAGGAATGCAATGTTCTTTTTGAAAAGCTTTTGTTTTGCTGCCAATAAAGGTGTTAAGTGCCCCCCTATGTTTTGAAGACAAGTTGTAGACAAGTTGTGGATGAGTACTCCAATCAGGAATACAGTAAGAGTAAAATCATCATTCTGATCCCAGATTGAATTCCAACATGACTGATTTTTCATGTCTCCTTGATATCTAAGAGCAGAGTATAATAATCCAGTATCTAAGAGAGCTTGACATATGTCCCCTGACTTTGAGCCAAATCTTAACATAGAGACTAGACCTGCTTTTTTCAGAGTTTCCTGAAAGCTGAATGCTTACCAGAGTATCCTTTGACATCAAGGATGGAAGGGATTATTATATAGCATGCCTAGGCATAAAAAGATGAAGGAACATACACAACTTCAGCTATGCTGTAAAAGCAGGAAAGTGGACAAGAGAAGTGGACAAAGTTATAGGGTTGCCCAGAAGGTTGCCAGGTCAAAGAGAAGTTATGCACAACTCAGATAATGGGTTGAAGAAAGGTGATGTTAAATGAGGGCATGACTGCCCTTCTCTGAAGGATAGAAGAGGCCAAGAAGGAAAGGAAATACCATTAACACCAAGAAAATCACATATACCTCTAAGTGGTGGCCGTCATAGAAGCCAAGATTATCAGCAATAATAAGAACCAACCTAAACCAAAATGATGTCACGAAGCAGAGGAATTGAGCTTTAGCAGTGAAAGGACAGCATCTGAGAGGCAGCTATGCTGTTCCACACTCATCCGCATTGATCTACTGAATTGAAAGTCATCATCTTATGTTGGCGATACTCTGGCAGGATACCAGGCCATACAGTTAGGTTCTCCATGTTTATTGAGTGGTATGGGCATTATGGGAGAAAAGGAAATATAAGAATTATCCCCTGCCCACTTCGATGAGGCTGAAGCAAGATCAAACAAATGACAAAGGACAATATATAATAAAATATAAATGACTGATAAGATGTGGGAGAGATCAGTATGGACTATGATAATCATTCAACAAATCTTCATTGAGATGAATGAACTTGTTTGTAGAAGGGCAAGAAGCAAATTCTGCTTTACATGCAGCAGATTCTTAATGTGGATTTAAGTTTCTACCAAGAAGCCCCATAAACTTGCCCAATTTCCTTTGAAAATAAACAAAGAGCACAGACAAAATGGTCACCTTTGTGCATAAGATAATGCCAGAAATAGCAAAATTATCATCTGGTGTTAATAATATTTGATTATGTCATTTCATGGATTCATCACTTCTTAGACTGAATGTCATTAATGATGTATCAAATTTTTCCTCCATAAACTTATCCATTTCTCCTCTACTTTCAGAATAAAACTATTGCTATTGCTTCCTTAGATTCTAGTATTAATAATAAGAATTTCTTAACTTACAATTTACAAACTACTACTGACATAGCTGACACTCAATCTCCTTAAATCACACTCACATTGTTGTTATCTACCCCATGTTATAATTAACAAAAAATAGAATTTGACTCCAAATACTAAGTGATTGGCTCAAGGTTCTAAGTCTACAAAGAAATATTGATACTAGAACTTGAAACTAGCACCCACCTTCCTATTAACGTTGCCTCTTTTGCAGTTGTCTTATCACCTACCTTTCTGCTGCCATTCTCAATTTCATTTTCACCTTTCCATAATATACTGCCCCAAAGTCAGCTCAAACAATGGCAGCTATTAGAAAATAACATTAATGTTAAAGTCTATTATATTCCTGATGTTGACCTAATCATTCATCATGTTTTACCACATTTAATCTAATCCTTCAAACGGCTCAAAAATGGCTGCATATATGTGTATGCATTTTATTTGGTGTATGTATTTTATTTTGAAGTTGGAGAAATTGAGACTTAAAATGATTACACAACTTGCTTAACAGCTAGTAAGCAACTAAGCTGAAACTCACATTCATGAACCTGAATCCATGGCCTGCTTTCTTAATTCCAGGGCTGATATTTCCCTTCGTCTATCCTCCAAATTCTATGAGCTGGAATTCTATTTTCAGCCTTTTTCACGCTGCATATCCCCACAAAACAGCTCCTTCAAAAACTTTATCCTTGTTAGATATTCTTGGATATTTTCTTGCTCCTTTGCACTTCAATAATCCTACCACCTTGTGCACAGTTCTGCCTGAAATCTTATCACTAAGGACTTGATGAAAACCTTTCCAGATTTGTAACCAATCTCTCTCTCCAAAATACTACCATAGAATTTTTATTCAAACCCTCCATAGTACTTTTAATGTTCTGTTTTGTTACATATGGTAATTTTCTGTATGCATTATGCTACCCATCCCCCACATCCAAATTCCCAAACAGAGCTATGAGTTTCTTGATTTACTGACCATATCTTGCTCAATAATCAGTGTCATTGTGTTGCGTAATGTTAGGGGCCTCCATTTAGTAAACTGCAATCACTCTTTACTGAGCAACATTCACACTGCATTCTCTATGAACCCTAGACCATCGAACAGGCTCTTTCTGGTCAACCAGAATATAGAAGTTTTTCATAAGTCCTTATTAATTATCTGTATATTTTAATTAATCTGTTAGTAAAGACCCAGTAGGGGCGCCTGAGTGGCTCAGTCAGTTAAGCGTCCGACTTCAGCTCAGGTCATGATCTCACAGTTTGTGGGTTTGAGCCCTGCATCAGGCTCTGTGCTGACAGCTCAGATCCTGGAACCTGCTTCCGATTCTGTGTCTCCCTCTCTCTCTCTCTGACCCTCCCCTGTTCTCACTCTGTCTCTCTCTCAAAAATAAATTTTAAAAAAACATTTAAAAAAAGACCTAGAAAGAAGTGAGACAGGAAGAAACACCATGAGATCCTTCTTAAGCTGTGTGACTGCTCTGTGTCCTGGATTCCCAATACCTAAAATGAAGATATCAGTGCCAGCCCTATACGATAAGGCTATGTAAAAGCAAAAAGAAATGTTTCAGAAAAACATCCATTCTTTAAACTCAAAATACGGAAATGCACAGTAATTTGGAGGACAATTTTTGGCTCTCTTATTTATACTTTTTGTATTAGAAAATAGACTACTTTTAAAGTCATGGTTTGGACAGTAAAAAAAAAATTGTATGCAAGGGAATGTATGTTTGGTCAATACAGTGTATACGTGTGTATACATACGTATATATATGTGTGTGTGTGTGTGTGTGTACACACACATGTATGTATATGTATATATTTAAGCATAGATCTTAATTTTGAAAATATTGGTGAAGATATGACAGCACTTGTTTAATTACAGCCAGATAAGATTTAATATATGTGCCTGTTACTTTCTGGAATTTGTTAAAAGTCTCTAGAACACTCTGCCAGAGAAAATTTAACTGAAATTAAAACAAAGCATAAAATGTCTTAAGAAAAGCAATAAAAGTTTCATGGAATGAAAAGACAGGATAAAGACAAAATGTAAGTGAACCTTCAATTGTAAATAGATAATTAGTGGTGATTCTGTTATGCCTCACTTTTAAATAAGGGATACGATTAATTTGGTGACTTAACTCTAAACAAGCCTGGGAGGACTCTTACTCCAGAGTGGACATCTCTGTAGAACAATGGCAATAGTTTTCATTCATACACAGATTCCTTCCATTTCTTCTGTAGAGTAAGGACTAGGCCCTGCAAATGGCATGTGCTTGCTTTTATGAATGGAACCCTGGAGCAAGTCTGGTTTGGGAGTAAAATGTAAAATGCCTTTAAAATGTGTAAATGAGCAAGAAATGAATTGGATCAGCACTGGTGGCTTTTTCTACCCCCAGGTTTGTCCTTTCAAAGGAATATTCAGGCTTTTAATCTACTCTGATAAGTGTTAACGATTTAGGTAGTTGAGCAACAACATTCTCTGCATTGATCAAATGAAATAATTTCCTCAGGTGTTGACTCATTAATATTACGGATCTCTTAGAAATCTGAAGTATGAACCAGTGACCCCACAGATTCTATCTACGAATCGCTACCTTTAGAATGTTGATTGTAACTATACATAAAAAGCCCTAACGGCGCTTTTGAAAGATGGAGCTTCTAAATCTTTGTAAAGCAAGCTGCAAACTGAAGATAATTTCCATAATTCATTTCTTTCTTCAATATTTTTAATCTTTAATGCTGAATCCTTTCAACTAAAACTGCACAAGCGATTAGATTCAAGTACACAAATATAAAAAAGAGTTGGTGAAAATAATTTAACTTTTAAGTAGAAATTGAAGTGTCCCATAGACATGTTCAGTATTGAAGAATAAAATTTACTTGATTGAGGCAAATACTAATTAAGCTATGTCCAAATAAGGCATTTTCTTTTCAAAATGTGAGCTTTCATTTGAATTTAAATCACAGCTCTTATAATTGAGTGTTTCTATATTACTACTCCTAGCTCCTTCCTTTTAGGTTTGCCCAGAATTCCACTCAGCTCTTTGTAGTGGTCTCCTCTAATTGTTCCTTCTATGTTTGCAATCTCTTAATTCCCTTTCACCAGGAAATGCCTATTAAAACCTCCTCAGAAGTGAATCCCTCACATAACCCTTACACAACGGAGATGTCTATGTATGTTTATTATTGTGTGAGCTATTCCTATTACATTTTTTAATTTCACAAATTGTCCAAGCTTGAAAGAAATGCAAATATTATAAAACTATGTAAAGTAAAAAGTGGGTGTTTTATCCCACACTCATATTTTTCATAACCACTCTTTTTTTTAATATTTGCTCTCCCTCCTTCCAGACTTTTGGTATGTGTGTGTATATGTACACACACTCACACACACATATATACAAATTTAAGCAAAAAAATTTGATTACAAATAAAAAGACCTGAATCATTTATAACCTGCAATAATCATATTCATCTTTCTTTGTTATGATATGCAATTCTACCATTGTTATCATTACATTTTATGCTCTAATTTAATTTACCACCTATTGATGAACCTCTAATTTGTAGCTAATATTTTCTTGTTATAAATAATACTGCCTACACAGAGAATTCTTGATCCAATAAAGTTATATATATCCATTACATAAAATTGTTAAGAGATGCTTCTTAAAAGTAGAAAGGCAACAAGGCATGAATTTTTAAATTTACAAATTGTCACATAATATTTACTTCCATAGATATTTATGTGAGCAATATCTGAGAATGTCTCTTTTCTGACATTTTTGCTAACACTAGGTATTACTATTTGCTATCGTGTCTATGTAGCTACACTGGAATATATGAACCCAAGGGAAGGATTATGATAGACTAGGTTCTGCAACAAGGCACCAGGGACACTTTGGTTATCACCATCACTGGCTTCTACTCACCAGATGCCAGTAGCATGGCTGTGACCACTGCCTAGACGTGAAAACCAAAAATGTCTCCCGTACAACCAAACATCCCATGGGGAATGACATCCCCGATCCTCCTCCTTAGGAGCCACTAGTCTAGACTTGGACATTAAGCATCTTGCATAAGAGTGCATTTTGCAGCTTTCTTTAAACAACAAACATATTTTTAAAAAAAAAGAATTAAAATCATAATGTGGGCAGTGTCCTTTAGATAACCATTGAAGCTATATTAGAAACACTAACCATTGTTAATTTTAAATGTTATGGATAACATCGACATTTTAATTACATCTTTTAAATTAATGCCATCCTATTTGTTAGATGCATCTTTTGGTGACCTCTGTGGTTCAAGGCATTTTAAAATTCTAACCTTTTCTTCATATTATATATTAATAAGCATTTCAGTGCCTGTAACATTTTGTTATTTTTTTGTATTATTCCAACCTTCTTGGAACAATAGGTAGCTAGAATTTAAAAAAGAGAAAGTGGAGTTTAAAAAAAATAGTTAACATAAATAATACATTTGTAGTTTTCAACGCATTCTCATACACAGGAGTTATATTCTTACTGGAAAAGCCTTCACAGATAGTCTCCTCGGGATTTGTACTAAAAAAATTTATAAGAATTGAATAACCTTATAGAAATTAGAGATCCCAAAAGAATACTGAAAAACAAATATCCCTTAGGTCTCTCAAGCCCAATTAGGAAATAACTAGCCAAGGTGAAGGTCATCACTGGTATTTTTCTTTATAAATATAGCTTTACAGTGAGGGATGTTACATCATGATATAGTGAAAGTGAGTTGGTAAGACAAGGTATCATTAGAATTATTATTCACTTCACATTTGTATAGTCTTTTAATCTTTACAAAACCCTTTTAACACCTCAGTTAATCCTCACAAAAAGCTTTGGTAGTACAACAAAATATAAATAGTAATAGCATTTAGTAAGAGATAATGTTTTACTAGATTTTCACTAGATCTATTTATTATAACCTTGACTTATCTATTTATAAGTACCTATGGGGGTTCTGCTATTTGTAACTCTTTAAAGAAGTTCAATTCCTTGAGAACGGGTTACACTGAAGCAAATTATGTACATTCTTATGTAGGCAACAGATAAAACCTTTAAGCTTCTACTCACTAAGAATTCATAAAAATCCTTAAACTTGGCCAAAAGTTCAGTACATGTTCTGATCGTTCTTATACCTCTGATCTAACTCTGAGCCTAAAATAATGCCCTTGTCAAAGCTGGTCCGCAACAAAAGTGAGCCCTTCTTTCAATCAGTCTTTATTAGCACTTGCGGAGATCTTATTCTACACATGAGAAAATATTTAATCTTTCCTATAAGGATTTATTATAACCTTCGGTCTCCTTCAATATTCTCTGCAAAATACATATGACTCATTCTGAGAGAATGGACTATCTGGGTGGCTCTGTCTTGACTTCTGTTTCTCATATGTAAATATTGTCATGTCCAGTTCCAGATTTTTCCAAGAAAGGAACATTTAAAATTCCTTCTGATGAAGAAAGCATGCCTCCCAATGATATCTGATCAAAAAGAGAACCCAAGTTGTTCACTGTTAGAGCACATCCTTTAGTCATTAGAGCTTAATTCACACTTATTCAGGTAACAGCCACCATTTTGTCTGTATTTTAAATAAGCAAAAACTAAGGCTTAGCAAGCTTTGACAGTTTACTCAGGCTCACCCAGCTACTGAGAGGTAGAGGCAAACTCAGTTTTTCCAAATTCACCTTCTGCACGGTTTCACTATCACATATCCTTTCCTTTTGAAGCTTGCAGATTTTTGTTAAGTCCGTGAAGATCTTGTTCTCATTTTCCAGATTCTGGCAAACAGTTTTAGGATAACTTGTGAAAGACCCTGCAAATACAGAGTTTCAGAAAATTATTCACAAAATTTCAATTCTTTATTTTACTTAGTGAAGGTGTCCAAATAAATTATTTTATATATTGTTGTAAATGAAGGAAATCTTACCCCCTATAAATATCCCTTCCCCCATTTTGTTTGCTTTACCTGAATCTTGCCAAAAATATCCAACAACTAACCAAAATACCCTACCTAAAATCCTGACTCTATCAGACTATAGATCAGTATGTGGAATACAGATAGCATGGAGGTTTACTGTTCTATTAATTGACATTCATCAATAAGTAATTTCCAAAACCCTGTTTGACATCCTATTGCTCAAATTCCTTTTTCCATTTTCTCTCATTGAGAAGAAGATAAAAGATGAGTTTAATGCTTCACCCATTTTTAATTGTCCTGAATTTCATATTTCTAGTTAGAAGATTTATATTTTTTAGAAAAAAAAGTCCTTTGGGTTCTTTGAAAAATCATTATGATTTTATTTAACTAATATTACTCTATCAATATACATAGTATTATATCAAAATAAAAGTACAGGTAGTATGAAAAGAAGAAACTTGGGAAAAAGTAGATATGACACTTTGAATATTTCAGAATAGGTCAAAACTTTACAAGCATTAAAGCCCCAAATAAGGCTGCACTAGAAAAACTAAGGAGAGGTAAATGGAAATACATTGCTCTCAAAAAGCGTATTAGGTTGGCTCCATCAGTTAAGCAGTTAGGCATCCGACTTCGGCTCTGGTCATGATCTCATGGTTTTGTAGGTCAAGTGCCATGTTGTGCTCTGTGCAGACAACTCGGAGCCTGGAGCCTCCTTCAGATTCTGTGTTTCCCTCTCTCTCTTCCCCTCCCTTGCTTACGTTCTCTCTCTCTCTCAAAAATAAAAAATAAAAAATTTTAAATAAAAAAAATTGTATCAGTTTGACATACGTAAACAAACAATTCTAAGATAATATATTAGTATGCTTGAAGTAATATTTTGGAAAAGCAAATCTGAACATCTTTCCCCCATTTTTTTTTTTTACCTCTTTCTTGGCTTTATTGCTCTTGGGGTCAAATCTAAAACCTTCAACAAAGCCTACGGTAAGGGTGACCACATTTATTTACTTAACACCAAAATCTTTTTTAGGTTCACTTTTAGCAAAAGTAGGTAATGAAAAATCACTCAGATTGCTTACATTTTGTTGATGTACCCATAAAACACCTCCAATCAAAAACCTGTTTTCAAAAGTAATTTTTTCAACACAGCAACAATGATTTGACATGTGATGGACAGTGACGGCCATTTTGAAACCTCCTTCCATGAAGCTGTCCCTAACCTCCCATGCCTGAGGCTGATATTCAGCTGGAGGTGCTGTTTATGCTCTCTCTGAATAGGGTCTGGAGAGAGGTGGGATATTGCTGGTTATCGTCCACGTTTTAGCACACGTGAAAGTCAGAATGGTCATTGCACACGTGACTCACACAAGTGCCCCCAAGAGACCTGACAGCTGGGAGTGCAGCTTACCAAATCTACCAGGCTTATCTTTATAAGATGTAAACAAAAAAATCCCCGAACAGAACACTGGGCAACAGTTGTTAAAAATACGGTCCCCAGGGGCGCCTGGGTGGCTCAGTAGGTTAAGCGTCCGGCTTCGGCTCAGGTCATGATCTCACATTCGTGGGTTCCAGCCCTGCGTCGGGCTCTGTGCTGACAGCTAGCTCAGAGCCTGGAGCCTGCTTCAGATTCTGTGTCTCCCTCTCTCCCTGATCCTCTCCTGTTCCCACTGTGTCTCTCTGTCTCTCAAAAATAAATAAAGAACATAAAAAAATTAAAAAAAAAAGAAACTGCATTAAAAAATTTCTTTAAAAAAAAAATACCGTCCCCAGCTAACAGGGATAAAGTGGACACTTTACTTTGGGGACACTGCATGCTATGGCCACTGTCAGCCTCGTGTCACATGACCCTCCCATGGGATTTTGTGTTTTATGGGGTTGTTTTTTTGTTTTTTTGTTTTAATTTTTGAGAGACAGAGACAGTGTGAGCAGGGGAGGGTCAGAGAGAGAGGGAGACACAGAAGCTGAAGCAGGCTCCAGGCTCTGAGCTAGCTGTCAGCACAGAACCCAAGGGGGCTCGAACCCACGAGCCACGAGATCATGACCTGAGCCGAAGTCAGACGCTCAATCGACTGAGCCACTCAGGTGCCCCTGGATTTTGTGCTTTAATCACACTGTCTGCTTTACATTTTCTAAGAGGTTCTATGTACCTTCCCAGCTCAGGGCCTCTGCACTAAAATGCTTCCTGTCACTTCCCTGTGGCCGTCCCTTCATCTAGCTAATTCCTGTTTGTCTTTCAGGTACCAATTCAAACAACACTTTCTGAGGAAAGTCCTCCCTGACTCATTGATCTGCAGTGCACTTTTTTGTGTTATATGCCTTCATAGAAGCTCACTTAAAAAAAATACTTTCCTTAATATATAATTGCACATTTATTAGTGTGAATAACTGATTAATAATTGATTCATATGTTTCCTCCACTGGACTATAAGCCCTTTGAGAGTAAAGCTTTATAGATTTTCTCTCACTGTATTATTCTTGAGGTTTACCAGGTAGTTATCATTCAGGTAAACCATTGGGTAAATAAATAAATGATGTACCAAGCACAGTATTTAGTCAAAAATGTTCATTCCTTTTCCTCAAAGGAAATTTAAAGAAATTATCACCATCACAGAAATGGGATTATTTTGAGAGGACTTCTCCAAAGAGATAATATATGAAGCATTTCTTATAGCATGTCACTTTTCCTTCATTTCTTTTCTCCTTAGAAATGACTGTTCTATGTCTGTCTGCATCGATCTATCTATTTATGGTACGCTTTCACGCAGAATTCTAACACTGGCATTTTACCTCTAACTGAATAAAATGAGGTCTTGGCCAGATAATGTGAAAGGTTTTCAGAAGCCAACCGGTACAACGTGATGCTTTCTGTGCCCTGGATTTCTAACATGTACATGAAGATATTGATGCCAATTCTATATACAGAACTATAAAAAAAGAAATGAAATTAAAACAATAAAAGCATCCTTCAAAAGCTAAAAAAGGAAAATTTTTTGTAATTTAAGAGACATTCTTATGACTCTTCTATTTTTACCTTTAAAATTGGCAATAACATTAGATACAGCATTGAATTTAGTTGAGCAAGATATATTTTAAATGCTACATTACAATCAAATGATCTATATATGTTGGTGTGTTATGTGTGTATATATAATATATATAATACATATGTACATTTTTTTACTAACCTCTATCATCTTTTTCAGTAAATATACATAAGGAACATGTTTCTTTGCTTGTATCTTAACAAGGGAGATTTTATCACCGGGTTTTCATTGTCACATTAAATGGAACAACTGTTGTAAATGTTCTTCATATATAGTTTTTCTCATTCACTATTGTTCCTTTTCTGATATCTTACTATGGCTTCTAACCATCTACAGTTAAAACCAGCTAAAAAAAATAAGCCCATGGAATTCATTTACACCCACAAATCACTTTATCCTTCATGTTTATAGATTTCTAGTTCTCTCCACCTTTTGATTCCATTTTGAAGACAGTAAATTGCTCTTTCAAACACTGAACAAAAAGTTCAGCTATTGAAATACTCTTAATGGAAACATGTTAAAAATACAGAGTGAAGTTTTTAATGTCTAAGATGATTATATATCAAGATGGGATTTTTAGGGGCACCTTGGTTGCCTCAGTCGGCTAAGGGTCCAACTTTGACTCAGGTAATAATCTTAAGAGTTCGTAAGTTTGAGCCCCGTGTCAGGCTCTGTGCTGACAGCTTGGAGCCTGGAACCTGCTTTAGATCTGTGTGTGTGTCTCTCTCTCTGCCCCGCTCCCCACTCATGCTCTGTCTCTGTCTCTCTCTCTCAAAAATAAATAGACATTTACAAAAATATGGAATTTTTAGCCATAATAAAATGGACCAATTATTCAGCTGTTACTTGAGGGGATATGGGAAGATATTTTCCTAATGAGGTCATATTCTGCCTATTTGTGATGAAGACTGTTGTGACCTACCTGTGTGCCCATGATTGTGATTAATGAATATACATCATAAAATCCAGGGATCTGTGGTTTCTGTTAGATGCAAAATATTGCATATACTCCAAGGTATCTACCCATAAAATGAGGGAGTAACTTCATCCTTTCTCTCTATGCAAAATTATCCCTCAAGGGTCATTACATTTTGATAATGTATAATATATCCCTCAGTGTCTATTCCTGTATCTATTTATGGGTAAGAGATTTCTAAAAAGATATTGTTTTGTCAAGATCTTTATGATGTGAAACAAAACAAAGTATATTTCTTAAATGTTTAATCAAAATAATGGTAGAATACTCCTTTACATGGGCCATAAAGAATACCTGAGATTTAGGTATTCATCTTTGTATTCATTCAGCAAATATTTATTGAGCATCTTTTATATACCAGATATAGGTCTTGGGAATACGTCATGAATAAAACAGGGAAAAGTCCTTACCCTTATGAATCCTGAACTCTAGACCAGGAGTCAGCAAATGGTCACAGTCTGTTTATATATATATATACACACACATATATGTGTGTGTGTGTGTGTATGTATGTATGTACATATATATATCTTTACTGAGAAACATATTCACTTGTTTGTGTATTGTCCAAGGCTGCTTTAATGATATGGCAAAGTTCAGTGTTTGTAAGAGAAACCATATGGCCCTCAAAGCATAAGATCTTTACAACCTGTCTCTTTACCGAAAAAATTTCCTGACCTCTGTTCTACACTAGAGTGATTTAAGAGAAGATAGTTATCCTCTCCCATAAAATATCCCAGATATCATATTGGATTCATGAAGAATATGTTTCTTGTATTTAAGTTACCTGGTAATTTTATCTATGGATTGCCCTTTGAAATATTCCTACCTTTTCTATAAACCTTTGACAATACCCAGATTTTTGACCTGGAAATTTCACCTCTATCCTAGTGGAGAAACTAGTTGAAACGAGTGGAGTTTCAACAAAAAATGAGAAATTTTTTATATGAACAACAAATGTTTGACTTATTGTCAAATTATACTACATTATTGACTTATTGTTGAAGTATTTATTTTGCTAGCATTATTTTAGAGGATATTCCTGAAAGTGGAAAAAAATCATCTGTTTTCTATTGAGGTCATATTGCTTGAGATAAAGACTGAAAAGTATAAGTTCTGATATAAGGTGCTCTTTATAGGTCCAATGAGACTATCCCAAAATAATTTTTATCCAACTGTGGAGTAAATATGTTATATTTATCATTGGGCAGGTCAAATATTGAGACAGTTTGGAAGAACATATTTACATAAAACATAATCGCCATTAATGATAATAAGTGATGTTCCTTGAGAGCTTATATATTGAGCACTATTCTAAGTACTTTATGTAATTTAATGTAATATACATACCCCTTATGGTAAATACTAATATTATCCATATTTTACACAGAACAATAGCAAAATACAAAAAGTTACATAAATTGACCAGTAAATAAGTATCAGAGCTTTAACTTGAATCCGTGAAATGTGGCTCTGAGTCCATTTATCTTATTTATTTTGAAGATGCTTCTGTTGTTGTTTTTTAAGTGTTTATTTATTTGAGAGACAAAAAGCATGTGAGCAAGTGTGGGGCAGAGAGAGGGAGAGAGAGAATCCCAAGCAGGCTCAGTGCTCTCAGCACAGAACCCAATGTGGGGCTGGATCCCACAAACCTTGAGATCATGATGTGAACTGAAATCAAGGGTCCAACGCTTAACTAACTGAGCCACTCAGGTACCCCATATCTATTGCTCTTTTCATACTGTCAAATTATATAAGATAATGATCTCTAAATTTTTCAACTCAAGAGTAAAAAGTATGTACCTTAATAAACAGTTTACATGTTGAAAAATTGCATATATTTACTAGTTTCCTAATATGTTCTGTCAGAAAATATAAATTCAAAATTTTAAAGATAATACTTTAATAATCCTCACAAAAATATTATTAGATTTTTAAATGGAATATTGACTACATTTTAATACAGCAGTGTATTAAAAGTGTAGATCTAAGCTCAGCTTAACACGGTTTTAATGGTTATCGGAACTGATATGTCACCAAGAGGCATTAAATCTGCACTTTAGTGTGAATGTATAGCCAACAGATCACATTGAATGCTTTGTTCTAACATTCATTTCTTCAAATCTTCAGTAATGCTTTCTAATTGCACTTTGAAATAATATTACTAACAGGAATGTGTATTTAAACTTATAAATGAATGCATTTAAATTTGTGCCATATTATTTTCCAGATATTATTTCAGTTAACTTACTTCATCATGAAGGGCAAAGCTGTTTTCCAATGGTACATGACTTTTTAAAACTCTCACTAAGTAGAAAACATTAAAAGACTCTGAACATGTATTATTGACTCTAGAGAAATTGTGTTGAATTGATTATGACTTTAAATATGATTGAAAATTGTGGATCTAAATGCATATTTCAAATAGTCCTCTTAATAATTTGAATTTTTAAATGACATTTTATCAAATCTGAGTAGATCTTCATGTATTTTAATTTGGTTGACTTATGTGGACTTTCAGCTTTGCTAGGAAACAACTTACTCTGTGAGTAGAATAGTCACTTCTGTCATTGTCCCATGTGCATATCCTTTATCAGGATTAATTTTAACCCACAATGTACTTGGAGACACTTTAGGTCTTAATTTTTTACTTTGTTCGAGTTAGTTTGTTAAAATTACATAATGTGATATGAAAACCACTTAACAGGAACTCAATCTGTTGCAATAGGCCATAAAATAACAGCAGAGGCAAACCTCTCTACCTTTAGGAACACTCATCCCACTGAATGATTTGAGAGCACCAGTGTCATATGTATTTTAAATAGTAAATCCTGGGGCGCCTGAGTGGCTCAGTCAGTTAAGTGTCTGACTTCGGCTCAAGTCATGATCTCATGTTTTGTGGGTTCGAGCCCTGCATCATCCTCTGTGCTGACAGCTCAGAGCCTGGAGCCTGCTTCAGATTCTGTGTCTCCCTCTCTCTCTGATCCTTCCCTGCCCTCTCTTTAAAAATACAAATAAACACTAAAAAAATGATAAGCTTTAGTTTTCCTTGGAAAAATACCAATGGGAATTCTAATGTGCTCTTGCAATTCCCCAGTAGATTATTTAAAGCGTTTATTTAAATGGACCACATTTGAAGACTGTCACATTTCCAGATCCTTTGCTCACACAGAACCGTGAAGACAGGCTTCTCCATTAGGGGATCGCTGGCATAACACCCGAGATCCTACTCATGTTTCCAAGGCCTTCACCACTGGTGTCTTGACTACGTTGAATGAACACTAATGTCAGACAGCTAATCGTATCACTACTCATTACTGTGTTACTCTTCGACTTTTAACCACTTCTAAAATGAAGTAACTATTAGCAGTTAACATAATACATGTCTAAACAGTTGAGACTGTGAAATTTTCAATGTCAATTTAATTTTCTTTACCGGCCCTTCATCTGTGGCTTGGCTGTTTTGTAAAGGAGCTTAAGGGAATTATCCTCCCTCCTCGTCTACTGGTATGAATCTTTGCTCTGACGCTTCCTGCCTGTTTCACCTTGGACACATTATTTGACCTCTTTATGCCTCTGTTGCCCTATGTCTAAAATAAATTAATGATAATGATAATTTTAAGAATAATAAGAATTACCCCATAAAGTCTGTGTGAGGGTGAAATGAATTAAAAACAAAGAACACTGGCAATAATGTCCGACACACGGAAAATACTCATAATGTTTTTGTTATTGATTCGAGTCTCAGTGTTACAGCAATTTGTAACTACCTGCAAAATGCTTTTTATCCCAGAACAACTGTTCATCCAGTTGTAAACCCCAACAGCCAAGGCTTGGTGGGAGAGCATTACTATCTTCTAAAGAATCAATCTCAAGGAATTACTACCATGAATACTGTTACTATCTCAGTGTTCTAGGAAGTATACTCTCCTCTTATAATATTTAGAACCTATTTCAATATATTTATTATACTGTCAGATTGTTTCAGATGTTTCAGTATGTTTCAGGTAATTCCTAATATTTTTTCATAGGACTATATAGACTGCACTCCTATTTTTCTCTGGTCTCCTCCCTCCTGAGCCAAGGGTGGATAACCTGAGTTGAGGAGTATCTCACAGGTCTGTAGATATTTCCAAGGCTGCAAAATCTGAAGCTTCAGGAATGTGCAGTAAGATGAGGCTTGCGATGTTTGGAGAAAGACGCTTCTTGGCAGTCATATAGATATATATTGGGAAAGAAAGTTACTGCACTCCAGGATCCCGACAACTGGTCATTGTCATAATTTCTGTGAATTTTCACCAAATTTGAATTTTTTAATGTTTGTTTATTTTTGAGAGAGAGAGAAAGAGAGCAAGCAGGGGAAGAGAGAGGGAGAGAGAGGAAGACACAGAATCTGAGGCAGGCTCTAGGCTCTGAGCTGTCATCACAGAGCCTTGATGCAGGGATCAAACTCACAAACTGCAGGATCACGACCTGAGCCGAAGTTTGACACTTAACTGACTGAGCTACCCAAGCGCCCCTGGTTTTGTACTAATGCAATTTCACATCTAAGCTTTGAAAAATTTATTTGTAGCCATATTGCATTAACAGAAGTTTATTAACAGGTATCAGCTTAGCTGTCACCATGCATATTGAGGGGTTTCTAATGGGAAGGTCTGCCTGGCCTGGGTGTGCTCTTTACTGGGCTCAAAAATTTTATACGTGCTTTCATCCACTATATATTATATATTTTATCAGTCTCTGCACATACACACATGTTCTGGTTCCACAACAATTGCAGCATCTGAAATTTACCCCCTCTTCCTCTGAGATCTCTTTTCAAACTGTCATATATGGAGAGGGTGATGTCCTTGGGGTTTTCTACAAAGAAGCCAGTGTCCTCAGGTTACAAAAAGAATCAGATGTGAAAATAATTTTAAAGCTATGGAGTTGTGGTCACCATACAAAACCCAGGATGCTTAATTAATTGGAATTTCAGACAAACAACAAAGTATTTTAAAAATATGCCCCAAATATTGTATGGGAGATACTTACACTAAAAAATTATTTATCATATAACTGCAATTCAAATTTAACAGACATCTTGTCTTTTTACTACTGAGGCAACCCTATGAGAAGGGCGTGGCAAGGTGTGTGTTATACACAAAAAAATGTGACAAGAATTTGAAGGTATAAACTCTATTTCTGACTTACTGAAAGGGAAGTCATGTACTAGTTTTAATTTGTGTTGATCTTCTAAGTAACATAGAAACAGAATCCACAAATAAGTTTTTGTATAATTCATTATTCATTGCTTCTCTAGAACATCAGTAATAAATATGAGTCATTGATAAGTTAGTATTTATTTTAAACTGGATTTTAAATTTTTATTTAAAATATAAGAAACACAGTATTTTATAGGGTAGTTCATATATACATATATGTAATTTATATTTTATATTTACATGTCTTTTATCTTGCATTAGATTTCTGTTGCTGTCAAAACAAATTACCACAAATTTAGTGGCTTAAAGCAACACATCTCTTATTTCACAGTTCTGAAGGTCAAAAGTCTGGGTATAGCATGCTCAGCTGTTTCTTCTGCTGAGAGTTTCACTAGAGCTAATATTAAGGCATCGGCCATTCTGGAGGCTCTGGGAGAGAATTTGTTTCCACGCTTCTTCGGGTTGTTGGCCAAATTCAGTTCCATGCGATTGATTTCTTGCTGTTGGACAGAGGTCAGTCTCAATTTGTAGGGGCCTCCCACATTTCCTGACTGACTACCCTCTTGGTCTTCAGTTCTCTCTGACCTCCACTTCTGCCTCCCGGCTCCTGCCTCTCTGCTGTAGCACCTCGCTGCTAGATCTCTTCCGCCTTCCTCTTTCATTTCTAAGGGCTCACATGCTTACATTGGGACCAACAGGATAATCCCGGATAACTTAACATCCATCACTTCATTTTATCTGCACAATCCCTTCTGCTGTATTCACAGGTTTCAGACATTAGTCGTGCCCATTTTCTCAGAAAGGGGGGGACATTTTTTGCTTACCACATATTCCAATTTTTCTGATAATCTATGTAATTAGCATAGTAAGTAAGTAAGGGATTATTCCAATTAAGAAATAAAATCAGAATGAAGACAAAACTCTGACCACTTGATTCCAGTGTTGCTAGTAGATTTTTTTTTTTAATTAAGAGATGATATCTTTTCATTTTAAAGCTTTGATTGCAAACTACTGAGCCATTTTGCAGTGACCCAGGGACTGAGAACAGGTCATTGTTTTTTGTGATTTGTTTTTGTTTAATGCCCTCATGGTAGGCTAGTAGTAGAAACTCACCCTTTGTCCATGGCAGAAACAGATTAACTAGGCCAGTTAATTTAAAGGTAATAAAACTATTTGAAAGGACATAGTAGTTGTGATCATGACACATTCTTAAATGAACCAGATTCCGTTTGATATATATGAAAAATTAAAGCATAGGTCTAAAAGTGCTGTAAGAGAAATTTTCTCATTCTTTTTGGTGAGATCTGACATCAGCATATAGATGGCTTCATCAATTATTGAGAAAAAGACTAAGAAAAGAAAAATGACTGATTGGGATTCTTCATTTTAAAGTCTGAATTTGAAGCCCTTGGGTTGAATGTACCTGTAGGTCTAAATCTTTCAGAATTAGCTCATGCTCTTTCCCCAGCTTATCTATGTAAATTTCTTGTTTAAAAAAATAAGGTACTTAAAAAATTTTAATGCACTCTGTCAAACATCAGAGCATGTGTGCCAAGCTTTGAAGCCACTGCATATATCAGTGAAGGGAAGAAACAGATCTCTGTATAGATAATATTCCTTAAGATGAAGCTAGGGGAATGATTTTAAATTTAAAATACTACTTTCTCTCAAGGGTTAAGTTTTCATGACTTTGAGTGATTTTTTTCTTCTCAGCTATTTTCATTTTCTCTGTATTCTCAAGTGCAGCAATGAACTTCAGAGTTCTTGTTTGCCACCTAACGTGCTTGTCTTGCTTATTATTCCCAGAAAAGTATTAAGGACTCCTAATTGACAGGCTAAAACTTTTTTTTAAAAAACTGAAACAGAAACGCTAATGAATGACTTTGTTCAATCGCGGGTCATAAATTAGCCCCTGTGTGTTCATGGCACTAATATTTAGAAATAAATAAAAAGGGAACCGCAGCTGATAAAATCAGCACCTATTGGTAAACAGTAATGAGCAAGAGTGTGAATCATTTTAAAGGCACTGTTTTCTTCGTTAAGGTTCTTATTAATGATGTTCCTTATATTTTAGAGAATCGCTCAAGTATTCAAGTCTGTTTTCATGTAGCTGGAATTGCCTGTAAGCACAGTGTTAGTAGTACCTTTCCAGTTATTTAACCTAAAATGCAGGGATTTATCTAGCCTCCAAGTCATTACTTTTGGAATAATTGCAAACCATTTCTCATGATCAGAAATAACTTTTAATTCTATATAATCTTGGTTTGAGCTTTTGTTTTTATCTTATCTCAGACTATTTGTACTTATTCATAAAACATTGCCTCCTGAAAATATTTTTCCATACCATGTAGAATGCCATTGCAACTCAATTTCCACCTCTAAGTAAACAAAGTCATGTGCTTTTGGGTGATACTGATTCTTTACTTATGGTTTTTTTCACTCTATTTTAAAAAGGATTTAAAGTAGCTTATGTATTTATGTATTAAGAGAGCATGCAGGCAGTGTAAAAGCAACAAATATAAGTTTTTCCAGTTACCCCAAATCTGCTGAATATTATAATATGATGTTGCATTTGTCTCTGAGTTTTGTTAAAGAAAAAAAACTATTCTGACACTTGTTAAAATGGTAAAGAAGACTTTTTCAGGACTTCTTTGATAGACGTCAAAACTATTGCAATAGGGGAGAGAGATTCAGCTCAATTCTGAATACAATAAAGACAGCTGGGGATTTATAGTCAAGGATCAGGTTGTGTGTTGGGGGAAGGCGGTGTGTGGAAAATTACAAAGAGCAGATGGCAAGGGAAGGGAGAATTCTTGCTAAGTTTACTTTAACAGGACACTTGCTGAAATGCAAGCCAGTGTGATCAAATACCAAGGGTGTGGGTGAGAGATTTAATTAGATATTGAAAGTGACCAGATACCAAGGGTGGTAGGATCCTCTCTAAGCTGACCTAGCAGGATTCTTGATAAAACTGAACTCTGCAAATGGACACTGAAGCCCAAGGTTGAGACTTAGTTGAGAAGAGAGCTCAGAGGAGCCTGACTAAAGTCTGATCAAGGAGAATTGTCAGTGTTCTAATGACTGAGGCAAGGGAGGAATATGTTTGCATACAGAATTTTAATTGTCCAGAGCAGTAGAGAATACCACTATTGTCTATATTGCCATAGAATGGAACTCAGGCCTGATATTATCATTTGAGTTTCAGTTTTCAACAAAATATACTGGGAGGCAGTAAGTAACAAAGTGGCATTTAAACAGAGATGGCAAGGGAATTTGCCCTGGCAGTTCCTGAAAACCCAGAAAATACAACCACCCGAAGGCGCGCTGGTGTGCTGGAGGAAGGACAGAGAATCCAATGTGAATGTAGTGACGTGATCAAAGACAGAGAAGTAGGACGTGAGAGAAGAGGCATAGTGACACAAATCTAGAGGCCATTGTGAGCTCCTTTTGATTTAACTCTGAGCGATGAGAAGCCATCGGAGGGTTCTAAATAGAGACATGGTCTGACTTACATTTTAAAGGGATCAGTCTGAGTGCTGTAATGTGAGAATAGATTTTAGGAAGGTGAGGACAGAACCTGGGAGACCAATTAGGGGGCTTTTGCACTAGCCCCAGTGAGGCACAGTGTGGCCTCTCCCAGGAACGGCACAGTAAAGACAGTAAGTAGTAGTCATATTCCGGATCCGTTTTAAAGGTAGAGTATGGGTTCCCACCCTGGCCCTCAGGGCGGTAAATCGGGTGGTTCCTGAGGGAGGGAGAGAGAATAGGGCAGGAAGGGGAGCACAGAGAGTGAGGCAAGACAAGCGTTTCTGATCAAGCCCCCGTTTATTGAGAAAATATCCACACTTTTATAGGGTTTGGGGTGGGAAGCTGACCTGGTTCGGTTGCCAGGTAACAGAGTCAAATGATTATTAGAAAAAGGGAAACTGAAACTGAAATTTCAAACACAGCATCAAAAGGAGCGGAGCTCCCAGACTTGCATCTGCGATGCTGGGCAGGGGTACGATTAACACTGCATAAACCTAAATGCGGTTGATCTGTTGTTCAATTTGGCCTCTCCCGTCTGCCTGTCTCCAATCCCGGAGTTGGGAAATACACATCCCTGGTCTGTAGATGGTTAATCTTGTTTTTCTGGTCGCTCCCTACAGAGAGGCAGTGACACTTCCTGCCGATAAGCTGAATCTATGCAGCTTCCCACAGTAGAGGTGAAGGGTTTGCTGATGAATAAGCCTGATCTGCTAGAAGGATGAGGTAACTTTTTTCCTTGAGGTGAGGCAGATTGAAGCAAAAATATGTTCTTTGGAGGAAGAACAGCGCTTGGTTTTTGACATTTTCAACTCCTGATGCCTAGTAGGCATAGTGAAGCAGTCAGGTAGGGCGTTAAGGATAATATTTTGAGGGGCACCTGGGTGGCTCAGTCAGTTAAGCATCTGACTCTTGACCTCGGCTAAGGTCATGATCTCACCGACTGTGAGACAGAGCCCCACATCAGGCTCTGACAGCAGGGAGCCTGCTTGGGATTCTCGCTCTCCCTCTTTTTCTCTCTGCCTCTCCCCTGCTTGCACTCTGTCTCCCTCAAAATAAATAAACATGTTTTTAAAAGGATAATATCTTGAGCCATTGGGTCTGATAACCTAGGAAATGGGTGTGCATAGATAGGTGTGATGACTGAGAGAGACACTGAGCAATCACTTATTTTCTCTGGATTGCCCTCCTTTGGCTTCATTTGTCATTCAAGATTGGCTTTAGAAATCGTGTGATAGCTTGTCATTACCATATGTTTACTATGCAAACCATCACTGGGCACTAACTGAATACTGTTGTGCTTACAGATCGACTGGTCTTCTCTTCCATTATACTGTAAGTTCCTTAAGGACAAGGCTTAAAAGTGTTCTTGAGTGGAAATTAAAATCCTTTGCATTTAAGACAAAATCTAGTATTCAGCCCTGTCTACTTCACTCACCTCTTCTCATACTGCCCTACCCTTTGATTACTGTACTCCAGTCCCCTTTGCTAATTTATTCAAGGTATACCGTATCCTCAGTTCTCTCCAGCCTCACGGGTTCCTGGACCAGCTAATGCATTGTAATTTATTAGATCTTGGTTTAAATACTAAATCCTAAGAGAAGTACTTCCTGAAATAATCCACCTTCATTTTGTCTCTCCTAATAACCCAAATTTATGATTTGATAGCACTTATCACAGTTTGTAGATTTATAAGTATTTTTGTGATAATTAACAGTATAACTTTCTTAATAAGTTTATGAGAACAAAGAACAAGGTCTGCTTTGTTCATCAATATTCACCATCTCTCACCACTAGACCAGAGATATGGGCCCTTTATAAAATTTTAGAATACATGTAAAAAGCTTCATGTATTTGAATTAGTACCAATGAAAGTGGATAACATAGTCAACATGTTTGGGATATTTTTCATTACATAAAACCATAACACCATTTGATAAAAATATTTTAATCTGTCTTCTTTATAATTGGGAAAGTATAAAATTATGGAGTAGGAATTAGTTTCCTGCTGTCCAGCAACACCTGGTGTTTATAAATATGTAAACATTCTCCCATTGTACAGAAAAAATGTACTTTCCAGAAGTGGATCACCAGAGAGGAATAAGTTTACATACTTATAAAATGATGTGGAACAACATTTCAAATGTATATGTACTTCTGAGAAGATATAGCAGTATAAGCAACGATTTTTCAAATCTGTCTTACTGAAAACCATTTAAAACTTTATTTAATACTATAAATTACTCACAGGGAAAATTTATGCATCTAGAAAACAATTTTTTGTTACAGTTATCTCACAACTCTTTGTTGAGATAACATATTCAATATAAACACTCCATAAAATTATTTGAAAATATTCAAACCAATAATGGTTTATAAAATAGTTATTTAAAAAACATATGCATGTAATTATAAAAGTAAACACAATTGTCTCCAAATTTATTTAAAGAAACTATAGCTATAAAAGCCTAGAAAATGCTATGCATCCTTCCTACATAATTCATAAAATATTATTAAATATCATTTTAGTTAGTTATTTGAGCTAAGATAGGGTGAAACTGACAATTCAATCATTTTAATATGCTTTCCTTCCCCTCTGCAGTTGCTGAAGCTTTTTCTTTGTATGGAAGAATTGTTGTCATTAGAATTAGTTGATCATATAATTAGAAGTAATGGACATTTAGAAGCACAAAGAATGGAATAGCCCTCATTCCTCTAAGATTTTCTCTCAAGGACTTCTCCCAGGAGAAGTGACTATAGGAAATTATCTGACCCATTATTTCATACTGCTTTTTATAATAGTAATTAGTAGGTTTTGAGAAGTTATATAAGAATATATTAGAATATAGAGGAAAAAAGCCAATTTTTTCATAGTTATAAGCCCTTAAAATACTAGTATAAGAATTAGATTTAAAATATTGTACTTTACTATTCTTACAAAATAGCTTTTGAAAAAAATCTGCTTGGATTAATAAAATACAGTCAATATATGATTAACTTACAAATTATTTTTATAATATTTAATAATTTTAATTTTAATATTATCATGTTAAAGTAGATATACATTAAAATATATCCTTAATCTAGTCTCTGGCACTACAAATATGATTTAAAGGTTTCCAAAAATATGGGAAAGGGGAAATTTTCCATACATAGTCACTTTAAAAGGAGTGAAAATTGTGTATATTCTACTTAGCCAATAATAGGAAATATAAGTAATAGAATGATAAATGTTTATTAATAAAATGCATATGGCTTCAAATATTTCAATTGATATTTTGAAAGTTTCTGAGATTAAATCTAAGGAAAGGAAATTTCAGCATAAATATTAGGAGACGTCACTAGATGAATCCTAGAAATGAAAGTATATTCAAACATTTTCTAGCAATAGAAATTGAAGGGTTTTTTGGGGTTTTCTAATCCCTCTGATTTTTTTCCAGTTTATATTTTTAAAGGCTGACAGAATTATCACTAACACTTCTCCTTGAAGAAGCAGCACACAATTTAATGAAGAAAAATTTGACTTCTCAAATGTTCACAAAGTTTTTCAAACCAAAATTTAACTTAATATGCATATTAACTTATTATTGGCAGCAGCTGATACTCATCAATCTGTAGATGTGATCATACATCTGAAGAAGTTTCTTGAACAGGTTGTTTGTAATACAATTTGGCAAATTTTACTACCATTTGTACCAACAATTTCCAGTGATATTATAAAGATCAATCACAGATCAGTTTCTACCAGAGGGTTTATACTTTGTAATCTACATAAAAGTTCTATGATTTTCTAGTTTCCATCTTACTTGAAATCTTTACTATTTATTTCCTTTATATGTATTTAATTTACTATGAAAATTCTCTTCTTTGAAATTCATTTATTTTCTCAGGTTAATCTCTTGGCTTTTGGATTTATCATATACAAAGTTTTTCGTCACACTGCAGGGTTGAAACCAGAAGTTAGTTGCTATGAGAACATAAGGTAAATGTCTCTTCTACTCTATTTCTTTAGTAGTTAAAAGATTGAGTAACTTAAGGCACAAATAATTCTTGGAAGGGCTATTTTTTAAATAATTTTTTATAACTTTCTTCTACCGTGTTAAAAAACTTATTGTCAAATAGCATTTTAAATATGCTTAATAAGGCTATAATCACCACAGATTAAATGGTAAGTAGAGCCATCTTTTCTAACATAATCCCCTTTGAAGGAAAAGATGATGGCTGTGTTTTAAAGCAAAAATCAGCCTTAGTGATTTTCTTTGGAAAACATTCCTCGGAGCTTAGTAACTATGTTTCTTTCTTGTGACTCCTAGTTTGCATGCTGCCATGATTTCTCCTTCAACCCTCTCTTTAAAACTGATTTATTGAGACCTCGAAAATGGTTTGTTCAGGAAAAACTGAAGTGTACTATAGGGAACATTAGAAATGACTAACGTTTGTGTTGCTTGGAAACACTCTTATAGTTTCAATACCTTACACAAGATTTATAGTTAGGATTTAGCAAATGTTTGATCGATTACTTTCTTTTACTCCTCACCATTCATAGCTTCATGTAGTGTGCTGGTTTTAATAAAGTTGAAAATTACTCATTTTCTGAGGTATACTGCTAAAACATCTTCTGCAGTACAGAATGATTGGACAAAGAATGAGTAAGAAAATAATCATTAGTTGCCTCATTTTCAAAGCAATGTCCTCAGTAAGCAGGATTGAACATTGTTTTACCAAAAGTCATAGGCAATAAGTTGAAAATATGTCAGAACGAGTATGTGTACATATTTTTTTTTAATTTTTAAGAAAGCGGTATTCTGACATGAATTTTATTTTGAGGTAACTGTATTGTAACAGCAGGAAAAAAAATCTAGTTTTATATATTACACTTTCTTCTTTACTAAACCTGAAAGGAAAGCAGAAGCTTCCTTTGATGTCATTCATATGTACTGACCCAAGTCCACAGGGTATACTTTGCAAGGTTTCTTAGGGAAAATGCTCCCTAACAGATATATGTCTTACCTTCAGGAATTATTGCAACATTTGATTTTAGATCAAAGCACATGCACGACAGTATACTAGATAAAAGCATTTTAAGATTAAGGAAATTCTGGGATATTTGAGTGGCTCAGTCGGTTAAGTGTCCACCTTCAGCTCAGGTCATGATCTCACGGTTCTTGAGTTCAATCCATGCCTCAGGGTTTGTGCTGACAGCTCAAAACCTGGAGGCTGCTTCAGATTCTGTGTCTCCCTCTCTCTCTGCCCCTCCCCTACTCTCTCTTTCTCTCTCTCTTAAAAATAAGTAAGCATTTAAAAAATCTTTTAAGATTAAGGAAATTCCTTGAAAAATACCATACTTTAATAGCATTGCCTTCATTTTGGAAGTGCCTCCCTGTCACAGTGCACTAACACACCCTCAAGGCTGCCCCGTGTAAACAGCAAGACGTATCAGTTTCAAAATCCTTCTTGGTCTTTGCAGAAGACTTCTTAATTGTACCAAAAAACCATTTCCCACATAAGTTGAGGAGTTAGGGACATGTTGAGCCTATGTCATTGTCTCAACTGAAACATTTTAATTCCTTCACATACAGATCTTGTGCCAGAGGCGCCCTTGCTCTCCTGTTCCTTCTTGGCACCACCTGGATCTTCGGGGTCCTCCATGTCGTGCACGCGTCGGTGGTGACAGCTTACCTCTTCACCATCAGCAACGCCTTCCAGGGGATGTTCATTTTCTTATTCCTGTGTGTCTTATCTAGAAAAGTAAGCAGTTTCTTTTATTGCAGTTGTGGTCAAACCTATAGAATATTCATGTGCCATCAGTTACCAAATTGATAAAAATTCTTACTCTCATAGATTTGTGTTGTCTTTGTTGCCTAAATACTGTACATTTTTGTATCAAAATCACCAGAACATCTATCTCATTATATGGCTAGATGCTTTAAGAAAAAAACTTGCCCTTAGGAATGTAAGCATAGCTTACATTAATTGGAGCATATTCTGACAGATAATGAGAAATCATACTTTAGAAAACCAAATATAACAATTTAATGTGATTTGAAAATAATTTGATGTGACTGTTGCAATTATGTTTAACATTTCTTTTTTTTTTCTTTTTAGATACAAGAAGAATATTACAGATTGTTCAAAAATGTTCCTTGTTGTTTTGGATGTTTAAGGTAAAAATAGAGAACTATGGATAATGGTTGTGACACATAAGAAAGCCAAGATGTGGATGGCCAATGTGTAAAAATAACTTGAATTGATGATCTAATTATTAATTACTAGATAAGTAATTAAATCCATTTTTCTGTTTACAGTGTAGGAACTATAGATATGAGGCCATAATTATGCATCCTATAGCTGTAGTTTGCTTTCCCACATGACATAGTTAGTTATGTCAAAATAGTGTTGCAAATATTTGAAAAGTAATTGGTTTCTCCAGAGTGATATCACTGCGCCCAAGGAAAAGCTTTCTTTCTAACACAAGAAATATATGAATGTCCTGAAGGAAACCACGGGATTGATATTTTTGTGACTCATGTTGCCTTTGAAACTAGTCCCCTATCACCTTGGTAATGAGCTCTGTTACAGAAAGTGGAATATGAGAGAATGAAGGGGCAGAATGTAAAGCAGTAAAAAGGAAATGGCTATTATAACAATGAGATGCATTTTGAGTAAACCTGTTTTTTGTGTGAACTAAATGAGAAATTATACCTGAAATAATTGAACAAAAACATCTTACCATTGCATGAATTGTTCTGAACTTAAATTATAGTAAAACAGCTTAGACTTTTATTTCTTATATTAATTTTCTTTCCTAATATTAAAAAAAAACACAAAACTTCACAAATGAAAAGGCAAACAATTATGTTCTGTATTTTTTGGATTAACATTACAAGGAGGTATGTGCTGTTTCTATACTTATTTCATAGATTATAATTCAAATCCTTAATCAGAAATACATAAATGTGTCAAGCTATAATATTGTTCATGGCTGTAAATGTAAAAATAGTGTGTATATAAAAGTTGAAGTGTTCTATTCTATAACCTTTCAGTGTAGTGAAAATTATTGGATCTCATTAGGCTAGTATATTTGAGTTCTTTATTTCTTTTAATTTTGGAAATGTTATTGTTCACATTACAATATTCCCTTTTAACTTACTATTTTTAAAAGGGCATTGTAAATATGAAAGTATTCAGAAAGTGAATTGCTATTTTTTTTCTGTTCAGAAAAGTACACATTTAAAAGTGTTATTTATAACAAAAGAATCACTGGGAACTGTAGAAATGTTCACAGTGGATATATTTTCTGACAGTTTTCTAGTATCTATTAAAGCATATCTGCTTAAATGTATGGCTTCTATCTATCCTCAAATCTTATTAAAATGTAGAAGCAGTGATTTTATTTCAAAAATATGTAATTGTCTGCAACTACTTGTAGAAGTATGCCAACACACTAAATGCTGTGATTTTAATTTCTCCAGCTGTTAAAATGAAGTCTGTCAAAACTTGCTCTAACAAATAAAATGTTATCTAAATGAATACAGCTACTGCTTTGCTGAGTCATTTTTCACAAGAAAGATGAACTACCTGCCAATATGTCTTATACATTTTTAGAGACTCCGTGATAAATTTTCATTATATCATCTGATCTCTTATATGCTAAGCCTATGACCTATTATTATCATTGTCATTATAGAACAGGGTTATAAGAATGTGATATTGAAAAATGAATCTGTTCAATCAATATATACAAATGATGTATGTCAGGCAGAATAATAGCTCTCCCAATACTCTCACACCCTAATCTTCAGAATCTGCAACTACTATGTCAGGTTACATGGAGAGAAGAATTACGATCGCTCATCAGCTGACCTTGACATGGGGACATCATCCTGGATTATCTGGGCGGGCCCAATGTCACCACAAGGGTCCTTTAGAATGAAAGAGAGAGGAAGAAAAGAGAGCATGTCAGAGTGACACAGCCCGAGATGCTTTGACCAGCCGTTGCTGGCTTTGAAGACTTTCGCAGTCTACAAGTAAGGTATCTTCGCAGCCTCTAGAAGCTGA
This sequence comes from Suricata suricatta, assembly GCF_006229205.1. Taxonomy (NCBI): domain Eukaryota; kingdom Metazoa; phylum Chordata; class Mammalia; order Carnivora; family Herpestidae; genus Suricata; species Suricata suricatta. The sequence goes on from NC_043707.1 coordinate 77,923,747, forward strand.
AAAAGCCAAGGAAACAGACTCTTCCCTAGAGCCGCTAGAAGGAAGTTAGCCATGCTGATAGCTTTATTTCAGCCCAGGACAACCCATTTTGGACTTTTAACCTCCAGAACTGTAAGATAATAAATACATATGTTTTAAGCCACCAAGTTCATTGATAATTTCTCACAAGTTTATTGGTAACTTTTGATAATTTGTTATAGCTACCCAATTAGGGAATATTATGGAAATATGTAATGGCATCTTGAGAGATAACCAACTATTTATATCATTAGGGCAACCCTTAACTCTAGTGTCTTGTTTTTATCGACCCTCCCATAGGTCTTATTGGATAAAGCTTGTATTCTTTAGCATGCTGTTCACAACCTCCTTGGGAGCCTCCTGGGAGGCTTCTGAAACCATCCCCCTAAGTGGAGGACAGGGAGAACTGAAGAAAGAGGCTGGCCACTCCAGATTGGTAGGAGGCAGGTTCAATGAGCAAGAAAACTTGTCTTATGAGACTTCTCTTAGGTGACCACAAATAAGTAGATCTCTACACCTACCCATCTAATCTTAAAAGTTGACATAGAGACCCTAACTGGGTTCAGCCACATGTACCATCCAGGTAATCTCAGTGCCACATTCCAATCCCAAGACTGCTTTGTTGGAGCATCTTCTGGAAGCACAGAAGACAAGCAGAATGTACATTCCAAGGACAGTGAAGGGGTGAGGAGCCACCAATTGCCCATGTCCAGCTTGCAAGTCAACCACATGTCAAGTCTTCTTGATGATCTCCTCCAACAATAAGATTTCAGACCTTTCAGTTTTTACTTTTTTCCCTCTGAAAATTTCTCCAGTCACACCAAACTGTTTGTCTTTCCCAAAGCTTACTATGGTTTACCAAATTCTCAATTCCTAGAATTTTCTCCTTGTTAACTTCATTACTCTGACAAACATTATTTATCCCTAACGTAAGCTTCCCTATGAAACCTTCTTGGATCCACACAAGGGATTAATCACTTCCACTTTTGTGTCACCACTTTCTCTAGTACTTAACCTACTTTAATACTCATTACATTGTATTGCATGTATTTAGGCAGAACTCAGGACATTCATTGTACCTACTTTTGTTCTTCATTAAAGACAGGAACTTTTTTTCCATTTTGCTTCCTGAATCCAGGTTATTGCCCTCTGCTGCCTTATGATCATATGACTGATATAAGAGGGTCTGGACCATCTGAAGACTCTGGCCTTTTGCTTTAGGTATTCCACACTAGAAGCCCATTCAGTGAACTGGCTTTCTCAGGTAAAGTCCTGGATGCTTGTCTCTGTTAGAGAGTTCAGGGGAAGACATGACCCAGCAATCTCAAAATGGTGAAACGCAGCAGGCAGAGGAATTAAGCTACCAATGTAGCCTTGAGCTCAGAATATGGCTTTAATTAGTTTCCAGGAAAGATCTTCAGCAATTTGTAATGACCTTGCCAAACTACTAATAAAGTAGTGATTTATTTTCCATTTGGCTGTTATTCTTCATGTAACACTCACTTCCTTGTTTGATGGTGAGTGAGATAAAAATTAGGATTTTATTTTTTTAATTAAAAAAAATTTTTTAATGTTTATTTTTGAGAGAGAGAGACATAGAGCGTGAGCAGGGGAGGGTCAGAGAGAGAGGGAGACACAGAATCCTAAACAGACTCCAGGCTCTGATCTGTTAGCACAGAGCCTGACATGGGGCTCAAACCTATGAATTGTAAGATAATGATCTGAGCTGAAGTCGGCCACTTAACTGCCTGAGCCACCCAGGTGCCCCAAAATTAGGATTTTTAGACTCAATCTCCTCAACCTCTAAAATGTATCACAAATTTTGTTATATTTATTTACAAATTTTTCTTTTCTTGATAAATATGTGGGGATGAGAGGAGATTTAGGATCTCAAAAGATTTGGTCAAAGAATTTGATACTTTAAGGTTGGTCTCAAACAATGAGAAGAATGGACACCAAAGAAGTATAAGATAAATCTCCCATGAAAATTTGCTATTAACTAGACATAATAATGTCCCAATTTAAAAAAAAGTTGCTTGATTGATTACATTGTGTAAATATATTTACACACAATAGAAATCTATTTATATAAATGTATCTATACACAATATAACAATTAGGAAAAGTATTTTTTAAATCTGTCAGCAAATACTCCGGAACAATCTGCATGCTAGGCATAACCAGCACACCATGCCTACCAACTTGATAGCATCATCTCTTTAGTCCCTTTCAATTCAGGGTCACTCCCCTAAAATTAGACAATAATTTGACCTTTCTTAATTTTACTTACCATTCCTGTCTTCTCTGCCCTTATGCAGTAGAAGTCTTTTCTATGTACCAACATCATTCTCTCATTTCTCCAATAAGAAATCTTTGAAGAAAGCACAGCTTATGTTTCTAGAAAGAATACCCTTGTTCAAGTTTTTTCTTTATCTGGAATGTCTTCTCCCATGAGAATTCCACGCATCGTTCAAAATCTCCCTCTATGAAGCCTCTCTGATTGTTCCTTACTGATTTCCCCAATCTCCTACACCCATAGCACATAGAGAGTGTACAAGATAACATAGCGCCTGACAGGAGTCATTGTGAAATTGTCATGCAGTGTTCAAACTTAAAACTTCTAGGTTTTAAATGACAGATATGAGAGAAATAACTTAGAAAAGGCATTTAAAGGAGGAAAAAGATGATTTCTTCCTGAAATTTGCTACAGTTTTCAATTATTACACTGCATGATCTCACTGAATTTTCACAGTAACATATGCAATTCTATTTTCATTTTCCAGTGGAAAGTACTTGATATCACAATAGCTCGGAACTTGCAAAGTTAGTGTTCAAAGCCCAGCTCCTTCTGCTCCCCCATGTAAACTCCGGAACTTGCTCACAGAAGTTCCACCATTCCATGGCCATACTCATATAGTATGAGGACTGTATTTCTGTTTATAATTATGTTCTCTTGAGTGATGACGTGCTTTCTGACATGGCATTCTGACATGTCTTTTCTACATGCATATGCAACTTGAAATACACAATATCACAAGTTTTAAGGTGAAATGTTTTTCTTCTTTTCTCTTTGCTTGATTGCCATTTCCTTGCACATTTATTTCTGTCTCATCCCCACTCACACCCTCTACTAAGCAATTCACTTTAATTACCCATTATATATTCTTCCATATTGTTCTTCCTGTTTATATCATCATATTCAAATCATCAGTATAAGATCACAATATAAAAACATCTCTCCTACCTGTTTTCCTCACTTGGAAAGCTAACGGGTATAGCTCACTCATTCTTTTTGGTGACTAAATCATATTCAATATTGAGGATGGACCATAAATTGTACAGCTGATAGCCAATTTGCATTAATACAGTAATACATTGGAAGACTTCAGTATCTTACAGAAGTAATGTACTCTATGCCATATACTTTGGTTTTGTTGTCAAAAATACCAAATGCCAACAGCTATCTTTTTTCCTATGATAGGTGTGGGTTTATGCGGATAAGACAAAACACTTTCTTTGATGTAGAGGTTCCTTATTAGTTCTTGTAGGTATTCAGTGAAACCATACCAAGATTTGAGATCCACAAGTCTCCTTGAGCATTTTAAGTGAAAAGGATTTGAATTATTTACCCTAGACTGAAGGCTTGAGCAAACATTAAGATCAGTAGGCACTCTGAAAGTACAGAGCACTTTATTCGGTGTTTCATTCAGACGTGACGCACCGTAGGTTTGCGTGGTAGTTAATGAGAGATTGGTTTAGCGGCTGTGGATCTCTTCCGGTGCCAACGCACCACGATTCTAATTCAACCCCCCCACTCGGAGGCGTTGTAAATAAGATCTATAATGTATATTACAATTTTATGCACTCAAAAATAAGGGAAAAAATAATAGGTTTCTTTCAAAATTGTCCTAAAGAAACGTGGTTTCATTTCCTGTTGGGCTGCAATTTGCCATATATCAGAATCTAAGGGCCAGGCTGTTCAACCTGAAAATGATTATTTTCTTTCTTTTTCTTAATGTATCGGAAGTGGATCTAAAAGAACCTCCAGTATGCAGGGGGGCTAATTATCCTGGCAGTCCGTTAAGCTTTGGAAGTTTTAGGTGCTAAGAACAGAGCCCTGAAAAGGACTCCCCGCTATACAGCTGCCCGCTGCGAAGAAAGAAACCTGTGCTGCCATGCCTGAAAATTCTGTTCAAATTACCCTAAAATTCTCCTGGTTTTCTGTGCATCCTGGCTCCTGGAGAGCGGCACTGTTCTAGCGAGGTCATTTATTCTGTCACTTCAGGCCGCTCCGTGATCATGACAACTTCATCTTTCACTCAGTCTTACGCAGGACGCTTTTCTGCAAGACCTTCTGCGACCCCAGTGGGGAAAGTAATTATACAAAACAACCTTGTTTCCTGTTCCTCAAGTGCCTCCAGCGCCTCTGCAGAACCACCTCAATGCTCCTCAACTTGATCTTCCCACTCAGATCCATTTCTCAGATTCTGCTAAAGGAATGTGTAAGGACACAGCCACCTCTCCCGGAAGGACTTACCTTGCAGGGAGGCGCCGCATTGTCACGGATACGGGGACCAGATTTCGCAGTCAGGTTAACTGGGCTAGAGCTCTGTTTCTACCTCTGGTGAGACAGGATCTCAGGCGAGTTACAGCCGTGTGTTTTAGTTTCTCATCTCAGAAACGGAGACAACGACAGTACCTGTCTTAAATGCTGTTGTGAGAATTGTATCACTGGTATATGGAAGATAATGACTCTGGTGCTTAGCATATAGCGAGTGACATTGAAGGGTTAGCTATTGGTACTATAACCTGGGTGAACAGCTTTTGATTGTGCACCTATTAAGTGCCAGCAGCGGTTCTAGGTGTGTGGTAGGATTCACTGGTAAAACCAAATTAATAAAAAATAGACATCAATCTCTTGTGCAGAGTGAAGATTTCTACAGTATTGAGTGATCAGCCAGTTATATCTCAAACAACAAGGAAACAGTAAACATAAAAATCAGTAATGATAAAGTTACTGTCTCTATTTTCCACCATCTCCTTATTTGTCTTCCCAACTATCACCCTTCTGCATTCACAACCTCCAACCTGGAATTTCACTGCCACGCTCTGTGAAGCCGGTAGAATGGCAGAGAGAATTTCTAAGGCTTAACGTTATTGACCCATATCTTTGCAGTAGGGGTGCAGCCCAGGCCCCACACTGCTCTGTACATGTAAAGTCTCTGCCCCTATAGGACAATGTCCTACAATTTGATTAAAATAGCTTTCCTGTGCAAAGATGCATCAACATATTTTTACATAAATATAAATACTATCAGCATTTACGTGAACTTGAAAAATACAATCTCTTTAAACAGCAAAGATAATATTGTATTAGCACATCAGCAAAGATAATTTGTATTCTCAGCTTTACATATATTGCTTTAGATTTAAAAAAATGAGAAAAGAAATTTTGGGCATTATTTGGATACTTCATGTTCTTTGTTCGGGACACTTGCGTAGTCATTTGATTTGCTCTTGCTGAACATAAAACCATAGAAACCATGTTTCTTAAAACACAGTCTTGATTTCTTTAGAGGCAAAAGCAAATGAGCTATTTTAATGCTTGAGAAAAACAATAATACAGGAATCTTCGGTGGGAAAAGAAAAGATGTTCTTTAATAAATGCCTGTTACTCATAGGTAAGATGCATTTGGCTTTCCCTATTATTTATACTGTTTTGAGGTTCATTATTATTTCCTGAAAAAATAAAATGTCTTTGTTATTATATCAAAGTGATTTCTAGTGTCCATATTTAAGTAAACCAGATTTTGAAATTTTTGAGATAAATGAGTTAAGAATTCTTGGGGTGCCTGGATGGCTCAGTCGGTTAAGCCTCTGACTTCGGCTCAGGTCATGATCTCACGTTCATGGGTTCAAGCACAGAGCCTGAAGCCTGCTTCCAGTTCTGTCTCCCTCTCTCTCTGCTCCTCCCCGCTCAGGCTCTGTCTCTCTCTGTCTCAAAAATAAATTAAAAAAACATTAAAATTTTTTAAAGAATTCTATTAGTTAGTTATTTAGGAATTCAGAGATTTTATTTCATCTGTCTCCCTCATCTGCATACCTCATCATTCTGATACACAATGCCTCAGAGGTCAGAAACATAATTCTTTATTCTTCTCTGTGCTAAACCATAAGATATATTTAGTATTGGGTGATTTTTTTCTTTACCAAGTAGATTTGCAGGAAGAGCTTGAATAAGCCAAATACATAGCCAAACATGTTTTCTACTTGCAGAGACAAGTTGAATATGAAGCTCTCTTTTGCTCACCAAATCTCAATTTCCTAAGACTAGGAGTACAAGGTTGTTTCTTAACATGCTTCTATTTTCTTTATAAAATTCAAAAATGTAGATAAATTAATATATATACATGTGACTTGGACATGATGTGAATTTTATACACAAAGAATTATGTCCATTGAAACTTCTCAAAAAATGAATTTAAGGCGCTTTACACAGATGGATAAAATAGAAGCTAGATGGCATAAATGCAAAGCACATACTAGATAGAGTTGTGTCTAGGGAAAAACAAAGTTGCAGTCATAAAATGGAGATTAAAACTTTAAACATGAGTGCTTATTCATTCATGTTCTGTCCCATCATCCCTTGCCATGTAACACCACCACTCCAAAACGTGCCTTAAGAAATGATTTATTGTTTCTCACGTTTCTGTTGGTTGATTGGGCTCAACAAGGCAGCTCCCACCCAGGATTTCTCATGGAGCTGAAGCCTGACACTCACTGGGGCTACAGCTGTCTCCTACAGCGGCCACGGCCATCTCAAAAAGGGATGGCCGGCCAAGCACCCATTAATGGTCCCTCTGTGTCATTTGGGTTTCACACAACATGGGTTCTGAGGTCCTTGAGGGAGCATCCCCAAAGCAAGCATTCCTAGAAACCCCAGTAAAGACTGAAAGGCTTCTTACCGCCTAACCTCTGAAGTCATATGGTTTACTTCTACCAAAGTGGTCAGTTGCAAAGCCCACCCATACTTAAGGGGTTGAAGAAAGGGAACCAGGTTTTAATGGAGGAGTGGCAAGGTCACATTGCATAAGAGTGTATGGAAATGAAAAATATTATTGAGGTCATTTTGGGAAAATACAATCATAAGTTTTATGCTATGGCTAATATCTATATTTCATAATATTCTAACATTAGACCAAGCAGTGAATTTTATAGGACTGTTCCTCAAGTGTCCTTGAGCATATGCCAATGAAATCACACCAAAAATAAATTCATAAAAGCAAGAAAAGTCATAAAAGTTCCAAGTAATATAACCCAGATAACTATTTTTTGCTATTTTTAATGTTTTTTTTAATGTTTTTTTATTTATTTTTGAGAGACAGAGAGAGAGAGAGAGAGAGCACAAGCAGGGGAAGGTCAGAGAGAGAGGGAGACACAGAATCTGAAGCAGGCTCCAGGCTCTGAGCTAGCTGTCAGCACAGAGCCTGACACGGGGCTCAAACCCACAAACGGTGAGATCATGACCTGAGCTGAAGCCGGACGCTCAACCGACTGAGCCACCTAGGCGCCCTATTTTTTGCTATTATACCTTAATCCAAACATAGATTTAAAAATCCATGTCTATATCAGTATTTCCCATACTATATCCTAGTATTCTGAACACCAGTATTCTGATTAATGGTAATAGGGTTTTATTTGAAAAAATAAAATAATAAAGGTATTCCATAAATAAAAAATTTTGAAAAACCCTGTGTAGTTTGCCCAAGCCATTATTTAATTCTGCCACTGACCCTGCCTCAGCCTGTCAATTCTTTTAAAATAGAAAATGTTTCGAGAAGTACTGTTGTTTTTAAACACACACACACACACACACACACACACACACACACACATGCGCATGCACAAACCAAAATGTTGATAGTCATGTAACATAGCTTTGCTGTACCTTTTTAAACTCAGGGTGCACCAATTAAGATCTGGGAAACTGCACAAAGCATAGACTAGGGAGTGCTGATCAGTATAGCACAGTTATTATATCCTTCTACAGTGCCTCATCCACAGTTGTTGACTCTATCACTTGAACTGTTCAGAAATATTGAGTATTACTCTATTTGAGAATAAACTCTAAGTACCTGTTATAAATGAAATAATATCTCTTTGCATTCAATCAATCCAAGATATAGTTGGTGATCTTTGTAAAAACAACAATATAAGAGGACTCAGGAGCTTTATTAAGAGGCAAACCACAGGTATATGTTACCAGAGAATATAACAAATGATTGGGTGGTGGAGGGCCCAGAGTTCTACCGTATATGTAGCACACTGAGAACAGTTTAGTTAAAATCCTCACTGGTCAATATACAGCCAAGAATCAAGCAAGATTAACTTTTATAAATAAAGTAATCCTAATACTAAATTCTGGGTTATAGTATAAAATCTGAAGTCAGTGTAAAAATCTACAAATGTCTTCTGTCACTTACTTGATACCTTTCAAAATAGTTTCAAGTTTAGAACATATTTGCAAATAATTAGTTCTTTAAAAAAACAATTCTAAAATTAAGATGGACATATTTACCTTTTATAAACTGGCATGTAAATTATCTTATGTTACTCATAGCGTATTATTTTAAATCTAACCATTGTAAGATTAGTGATAATGAAACATTTTCTAAATTAATGTGAATGACCTAGTGTTAGTTAATTCAATGTTGTAGGCTATAGATACCATTTATAAAATAATATTTCTGACCCTAAGTAAGGGAAGACAAATATTTAATACAAAAAATTAGAAAGAAACATTTATAAATATAAGAAATCTATTTCTGGCGCGCCTGGGTGGCTCAGTCAGTTGATGTCCGACTTCAGCCCAGGTCATGATCTCACGGTTCATGGGTTCAAGCCCTGCACCAGGCTCTGTGCTGGCAGCTCAGAGCCTGGAGCCTGCTTCCGATTCTGTATGGGCCTCTCTCTCTGCCTCTCCCCTGCTCATGATCTGTCTCTCAAAAATAAGTAAATGCTAAAAAATAAAATTAAAATTAAAATCTTCTTTAAAAAAATAAGAAATCTATTTCAAAAGGTGGATACATTTAGTAACACCAAACTCAAACCATGTCATACTTTCTTATTCCATGACAACCTGAGTCAAAAGGCTATGACCCACAACAGGTGGCCTGCTAAGACCAGATTTCATCTAGCCTCGATCTAGTTGAGGAACTTTTTCAAGACAAAATAACTGATTTAAAATGAAGTGTGTGCTACCCATGAGAGTGAAGAACTTTCAGGTCCTTGCTTCCCTGTGACAGTGAACAAAGGAAAAAGGAAATAATGAAGTTGTGTTTCATGGAAAATGAATTTATGAATTAGTGAGGAAATGAAAGAAGCTGTAAATGAAAGCAGTTTGCAGGGATGCCTCCCCTGAAGCTACACAAAATTGAAAAGGCATCTACCGAATCTTAAAACCGCATTCGGTGTTATCTTCCAGTCTGCCCTTTTAATGGATGATTTGTATGCAACACTTCCAAGTGGGATGAGAGTATTACAGACTACTGAATCAGACATAATCACCCTACAGACCCAGCAGGGGCAGCCTGAGATAATGGGGGGAGAGTGAAAAATCCTACGTTCAGAAAGTGTTTTTCTCGGAAACCACCCAAGCAACACAGTCTGTGAACACTGCACTCATCATCGCGTGGCCTTAGCCAGAGCTTATGCCTTTCATTGTTAAAGGGAAAATAACCGCCACCCAAAGTTCGCCTGCTTTCCTTTAGTGTTCTGTCTCTAATAAGCTAAATCCCCAAGTAGGTGGTCATTGCCTTGTGGTGGCACTACAGGCACCAAGATGCTTGAAATGAAGATACAGCTATTTTGCTTTTAGCTAAATTTGTTTTCAAGAGGTGGCATATCAAAAGTACTATAAACTAAGGAAAACCAGTGAAGAGAGCTTTATGTAATAATCCAATCACTGAAAAGCCAAGCCGCTCAAAAAGTATCATCTTATAAGCAAGGGATGATAAGCTAACTTTAAATGATTCTGACCCGGTTTTAAAGAATACACCAATGAGGGAAAGACCACGTGTGGGGCTATTCTCTTTCCTCCATAATGTTAGAGACAAACAACAGCTTATAAAGACTAGTATGTGATAATACAGAAAGACTTCAACAACTATAATGGCTACATATAAAAATTGACCATTTGAAGCATCTTTCTGATTAAAAAGTTTGTGTTACAAAATACTGAAACATATATAACTATAATCAACGTAGCCAAGGAAAATTTGCAAGTTCTTTAAAAATCTCAACGCTTGTATTCTTTCAGCACTGGTAAATACAGACACTACCATGCATATTTAAATTTGGTTTCATGGTATCTAAAATCCAGATTTGTTTTCTTCTGTTATGTGATCTGTAACGAGGAATTAACTTTGCCTGAAAAGAGATATGAACTTTGCCTTCAACTTCTGGAAGGTGATCTCCAGATCTGAATGTCCTGACTGATAGGGGTACTTTTGTTGGCTCAGAGACTTCAGCCACCAAACAGCCCAACAGTGTGGTTTCTAATGGAAGCTCTGAGCCACACTAAATTGGTTCTGAACCCCTGAGGAACTAGGGACCAAAGGTATTTGCTCCATCTCTAAGAGGGACTGGAAACTGAAGATCAGCTGGACGGGACATATAAAGTCAGACCCAGGTAAAAACTCTGCACACCCAAGGCTTTCCTAAGCTTCCCTTGCTGACAATCCTCTGTATGCATTGTCTCAGATGGTGGCCAAGAGAAGGTAAAGTTGCCTGTGATTCCATGGGGAGAAGACAACCAGAAGCTCCACATTTGGACCCCTCCCAGACTCTGCCCGGTGCATCTGTTCCTTTGGCTGATTTTAATTTGTGTTTCTTTACTGTAATAAAAACTTGAATCCTAAGTATAATGTGTTCCTGAGTTAGTTGTTCTGGTGAATTATCAGACATATGAGTGATCAAGGGACTCCTTAAATTTGTAGCTGTGTCATAAATATTTTAGCTATATTATATACATAAATCCTGTTTCTCTTGGGAACCCTGACTGATTGTTAAGAAAGAGAGAATTTTTTATAAGTAATTGGCTTGTGAAATTTCATGGTGGCTGGCAAGTCCAAAATTTGTAGGGCAGACTGGCAGTTTGGAAACTCACACAAGAGTTGATGTTGCAGTCTTGAGGCAGAATCCTCCTCTCTGGGGAACCTCAGTGTTTACTCTTAAGGACTTAAACTGATTGGATTAGACTCATCCACATTATAGAGGGTAATTTCCTTTCCTTAAAGTAAATTGATTGCAGATGTCAACAATATCTACAAAATACTCTCACGGCAACATTCATACTAGTGTTTGAATAAATAGCTGGGTGCTATAGTCTAGCTAAATTGACACACAAGACTAGCAATAATAGTGGCCAACTGGTCTCAAGTGAGGGTAATCCTAGGGACCCCTTGACCTTATGGCTGGTGTCTGAAATGAGAGGAGTCTTGCGGGGACTGTGTCCTCTGACTGTATATTTGGCTAAATTCCAAAAAGCAAGCCCATACAAATATAATCAACTGATTTTTGACAAAGGCACAAAAGTAATTCAATAGAGAAAGAATAGTATTTTCAGTAAATGGTGCCAGAACAATTGGGTATCTATTAAAAGGAAAAGAAAACCGAGAAACAGCCTTTACATCTTACACAAAAAGATAACTGAAAGTAGATCATAGACCTGAATATAAAATTTTAAACTATAACATCTTTGGAAGAAAACAGGGTGGAAGTGGGAATCTATTTAACCTTGAATTTGGTGATGAGCTTTTAGATACAATATGAAAAGCATGACTATGAAAGAAAAATAATAAATTGGACTTTAAAAAAACTAAACACTTCTGCTCTGCAAAGAACTGTTAATAAAAAGACAAGCTACATACTCAGAGAAAATATTTGCAAATCACACATCTGATAAAATATTTGTATTTAAAACATACAAAAAACTAAAACCCAACAATAAAAGCCAAACACAATTTAAAAATGGGCAAAAGACCTGGACACTTCACCAAAGAAGTTATACATATGGCAAATGGGCCTAGGAAAAGATACTCAACATCATTTGCCATTATATAAATGCAAATTAAAGTGACAATGAGATAGCATCACATGCTGATTCAAATGGCTAGCATCCAGAAAAGTGACAATATCGGTCTCTGGCAAGAATGTAGAGCGACAGGAACTCCTTCATTGCTGGTAGGAATGCTATGCCTCTACTCTAGGACACCGTTGGCAGTTCTTATAAGCTAAACATAGCTTACCATATGATCCAGTAATTGTGTGCCTAGATATTCATCCAATTCATTCAAAAATTAATGTCAACATAAACCTACACATATTATGTTATAAATATTATAGAAGCTTTGTTGATTGTTACTAAAAATGTAAGCAACCAAGATGTTCTTCAATCGGTGAATGGCTAACAAACTGTGGAATATCCATACAATGGAATGCTATTTGGTGATTAAAAGCAATGTGCTATGAAGCCATGCAAAGATATGGATGAGCCTTGAATATTATTAATCACTAAGTAAAAGAAGCCAGACTGAAAAGTCTACATATTTTATAATTCCATGGAAATGACACAGAAAGGTCAAAACTTTAAAGACAATAAACAGATCAGTAGTTTCCAGGGAGAACTGGTAAATGGGTCTATGGATAGGAGAAAAGTGATTATTTTTCATGCAGTGAAATTGTTATGTATGATCCTATAATGGTGGTTCCATGATACTATGCAGTTGTCCAAATCCATAGACATCTATAGTACAAAGAGTGGACCTTAATGTATGCATATTTTTAAAAAATCATTTAGAAAGTTGAAGGATTCCGTGATGTCATGCAAAATGCAATGAGAGACTATAACTCTATTACAAATGTATAAAAGGTGGTGAAAGAGGGTGAAGGAAAGGGGGGTCATGTAAAGGAACTTTGCAAGTGAGTAGAGTCTGTAAGATTAAAGTAGAAAAAAGAAATGTACATAACATTGTATTCTATAAATGTTGGTTTCTATAGAGGTATGGGTTAACAATTCTGAAATCATTATATAGGTGTACGAGAGTTGGAAAATTAAGTAAAAGTAAGATGGATAGGGGCGCCTGGGTGGCTCAAGCGGTTGAGCGTCCAGCTTTGGCTCAGGTCATGATCTCACCGTTTGTGGGTTCAAGCCCCATGTCAGGATCTGTGCTGACAGCTAGCTCAGAACCTGGAGACTGCTTTAGATTCTGTGTCTCCCTCTCTCTCTCTGACCCTCTCCTGCTCACACCGTCTCTTTCTGTCTCTCAAAAATAAATAAAAAGCATAAATTTAAAAAAAAAGTAAGATGGATGGTGGTAACCAAGTTTCTCACTTTGGAGTGAGAAGTCACAGTTCAGCACGGCAAGAAGGCTAGAGTGATATATGCGGTGCGTTAGTGTCGGAGACATCAGATACAGACACAGAAAGTGTCAAACAGATACAGACAGTTACAGACAGAAATGTGTATGTGTTCACATGAGTATGTGTATATACATGAGTTGATAGATAGACATTTATTTCATTGCTCTGCCATCTGAGAGGGCCTAAAACAATGATACCCAAGAACAAAGAGCATGTCTAATAGTCAGGTCTTGGTTCCAAATACCATTCTCCAGTAAAAAGAAGCACAGCTCCTTGAAGAAATAGCTGTTCTAGGAATGGGGCAGGAAATATACAAAATGAGCCTGAAGTATCTTGTAGAGCCAGAAGGTAAGGAAGTGCTCAAAAGAGTTTTTGAAACGATGGCAATATGCAAAGGGGACACTTGGTCAATGGAAAGAGTTCCCATTGGCCAAAGCAGGAACACAACTGGTTTTGATGAAGGAGTGAGGACAACACAGTGGAGAAAAGTCAGTCTTTTCAAAAGTGGATCTTTAACAACTGCAGGCCCATATGTAAATAAATAAATAAACAAATAAACAAGCGAAAAGAATCTAAACACAGAGCTTACACTCTTCAGAAAAATTAATCCAAAATTGAACAAAGACCTAAATATGAAGTGCTAAACTATAAAACTCCTAGATGATAAAAGAGGAGAAAATCTAGGGGGCCTTGAGTATGGCAATGACTTTAAATTTTTTTTTTATGTTTTTTATTCTTTTTTTTTTTGAGACACAGAGAGAGACAGTGAGAGCAGGGGAGGGTCAGAGAGAGAGAGGGAGATACAGAATCTGAAGCAGGCTCCAGGCTCTGAACTAGCTGTCAGCACAGAGCCCGATGCAGGGCTCAAACCCATGAACTGTGAGATCATGACCTGAGCCGAAGCCGAACGCTTAACCGACTGAGCCACTCAGGTGCCCCGGCAATGACTTTTAGACTCAATACCAAAAGCATGATCTATGAAAGAAATAACTGATAAGTTGGACTTCATTAAAATTTAAAAATTCCGTTGTGTGAAAGACATTGTCAAGAGAATAAAAAGACAAGCCACAGACTGGCAGAAATTATCTGCAAAAGACATATCTGATTAAGGACTGTAATCCAAAGTATTCAAAATAAACATACAACTCAACAATAAGGAAATGAACAACCTGATATGAAAATAGTCAAAAGGCCTAAACAGACACCTCATCAAAAGATTATACATATGGTAAATAAGCATATGGAAAAAGCTCAACAGCCTATATCATTAAGGAAATGCATATTAAAACAATATGTCACTATTAGAATGGCTACAATCCTGAACACTACAACACCAAATACTGGCAAGAATGGGCAACAACAGCAACTCTCATCCATTGTTGTGAGAATGCAAAATAGTAGAACCACTTCATAAGACAGTTTGACATTTTCTTGCAAAACTAAACATGTGCTTACCAAATGATCCAGCAATCACACTCTTTGGCATTCACTCAAAAGAGCTGAAAACTTATATCCACCAAAAAGTTGCACACAGATGTTTATAGTAGCTATATTCATACTTGCCAAACAACTGAGACGTCCTTCAGTATGTGAATGGATAAATAAACTGTAGTACCATACAAACAATGAAGTATTATTCAGCACTAAAGAGAAGTAAGCTGTCAATGTGTGAAAATACACGGAGAAAAATTAGACGCACATTACTAAGTGAAAAAAAAATCTGATGAGGCTTCATACTGTTTGATTCCAACAATATGACATCTAGAAAAAGAATTTTACTGGAAGCAGTAAAAAGATCAGTGGTTGACAAGGATTAGCAGGTGGGAGAGACAACTAGGGAGAGTGCAGAGAATTATTACATCAGTGAAATCATTCTATTAAGATATCATAATGGTGGGTACACGTTCTAATACAGTTGTCAAAATGTATAGCATATGCAACACCAAAAGTGAACACTAATGTAAAGTATGGACTTTGGGTGATAATCATGTCAATTTAGGTTCATTTATGGTAACACATATAACACTCTGGTGTGTGATGATGGGGGGAGAGGCTGTGCATGTATATTGGAGATGGTGTATGGGAACTTTATGCATCTTCCACTAAATTCTGTTGTGCATCTGTAACTTCTCTAAAAGATGGAGTTTATTAAATAAAGTATTGAATTATATCTCTAAGTATAAAATAGATACCTATGAGTTCATATGGATATAAAAGACTAAATAAAGAGAGGAGAGTAAGCAAATCTTCCATGCAATACAATTAGAAAAACCTCATGTAAATATGACCACTAAAGGAGGTCGAGCTTAACTCCCCACATATTAATTGTGGACTGGGCATAGAGACTTCCTTCCAAAGATTACATGGAAAAAAGAGTAACTTTACAATGGAGAAACCTGATAAACACTAGCTCAGTCAGGTGATCTGGGTCAACATCTTTGACAGTGGTAAGTCATGTTGCTAGACTGTAATCTTGATACAGTAAGAATGGCAATTCACCTCTGTGATTGTCTTCTCCAAAGCCCATAATCCCAGTCTCATAAAGAGAAAAACCTAAACACGTCCCAGTTGAAGGACATTCTACAAAAATCCTGACCAGTACTCTTCAAAATTATTAAAGGCATCCAAAGCATGGAAACTCAGAGAAATTATCAGTCAACCGAGCCTAAAAAGAGTGAGACTAAATGTAGCATGGTGTCCTCAGTGGAATTCTGAAACAGAAAAGGGACATTAGATGAAAACTAAAGCAATCAATTAGATTTTAAACTTCGTGTAATGATAATGTATCTGTATTTATTATTGTGTGTGACAAATGTACTGAGTTTTGGGTTACATAGGAACTCTGTACTACCTGCACAATCCTGTAAATCTAGGATTTTTATTCTAAAACAGAAAAGATTTTTTTAATTCAATGAATTTTTCCTTTAATTTCACCTTGAAATGTAATTCAAATCCCATGCCAGAAAGGGAAAAAGTATTTGCAAGTGGAAAAGATATGTCACATTTTTTATTTATAAACTGTACCCACCATCCAATCTCTGTTTATTTCAGATACACAGCATTACTTGGTAATGATAAAATTTTGCTCCATCACTCCAATAACATATGGAAACAGGAGATAACCTCAACGTTTGACCTGAAATATAACTGACCACATTAATGCCTACCTATGTAATTGCCATAGCTGACTAATCTCTTCAGGGTTCTGACCCTGACAATAGGAACCAAATTAAAATATTTGACTGGAGCAAGGGTGGCCTGTGGCTGTGGGAGACATGGAATCAAAAGATGATGGACATTCTCTAGGCTCAAAAGAAGGGTGAAGCCCAACCTGGTAAAATGAATAATCCAAAGATGGCAAGGTGGTGGAATGACTTCTGAGGCAACAGAATTGCAAAAGGGATAAAGAGGGCGGGGGGGGGAGATAAAGGAAACCATAGTAGCAGCTTAGGGATTCATGACACAAAGCAGAGACTTTATGTATGGTGCCTATGGTATCACCTGCCCTCATAATTGAAGTGTTCTGTCATGATACTGAGCCTAGCCAACTAGGACAAGAGTTTTTATATCTCTTACTTCTCAGAGTCTAGCCTGAGACATGAACAGGAATTCTCTTATTCAAATTATCAGTATAACAGTTTTGATAACTGTTAAGAATGAAGAGGATGCAGCTGATAACAAAGTATGCATATATGAGAAAATCCCTATTAACTCTTTGGGGAGAAAGCCCCACAGCAAGAGGACCGATGAATAGAGCAAACTGGTCATACCACTGTTTCTGACTCTCCTACAGGTACGCAATGAGAGCTTTCTGACATTGTTCAGTCTATCTAAATCTGTTTCTCTGACTGACCTTACTTGATTCCTCATTTTTTACCTTTTGATACCTATGCTTTGTTTCTTCTGCACCAATTTCTGGCTCCTTATCCCATAAAATGGGTCAGATCTAATCCAACATCCAGTAGTGTTCCCCAACCTTCAGTCTGGGCTCATCCACCCTTCTTTTTTTAATTTTTAATTGTTTCTTTTGAGAGAGAAAGAGAGAGCACGAGCAGGGAAGGGCACAGAGAGGGAGAAGGAGAGAGAGAGAGACAGAAACAGAGACAGAGACAGAGAGAGACAGAGAATCCCAAGCAGCCTCCATGCTGTTCAGTGTGAGTCTGATGCAAGACTCAGTCTCACAAACCATGAGATCATGACCTGAGCCCAAACGCAGAGTTGGATGCTTAACTGACTGAGCCACGAAGCACCTCAATACAGCCTTCCTGATAGCACCACATAGAACGCAGGACACCACCCTCGTCTGTATACTCTCAGAGATGTTGTACTCCTTTGACATAGCTGAAATATTCTAATTTATTTTTGTGAGTCCTCCTTAAATAGGTTCATCTTAAGAATCTTAACTGTATACCACTTGAAAGTGTGCAAAAACATTACACATCTTTTTATTTATCTAATTCTCCCATAAAATCAATAAAATAGTCAATTAGTAGTTCAAAAAACTAAGTTCAAGGAATGTTACTTGCTCTAGATACCATGGCTAGTGGAAGGATTTCAAAATCCTAAACCTTTAAAAGTACACTCTATCAAGTGCAACATATTCTGTTAGTCTGGTTTGGGAATCACGACTGATAAGACTGGTGTGAAAAACCTAAGATCACAAATATGTCGAGTGAGAACATCTTTGTTTCCTCTGCTATTTTTGAAAACTACATCTCTATACTAACCACTTATGCTTAAAATTCCCTCAAAAGTAGCTTTTTCCCCCCAGATGCCCCTTACCACCAACTGTAGCCAGACTCTTGTGGAGATTAATCATCTATAGGAATCAAGAATTTATGATTAGCCTCCAATCAGCCACACAATTATCCTATTTTCCTTCTACCATTTCTACATGTATTCAATGGTCTTCACATTTTTTGCAGACTCTTGTCACTGCAGGATGAAATTGTTATCTTTGCTGCCTCTCTTACTCCTCACTCTATATCATTATAAACAATGGTAACAATAATTGTTCTTACCATATTTGGTATATAACTTTTAAGTAGAATACATCTTCACTCTCCTATTAGTCTTTATCTAAATCTAAACTTCTTAGCAGAGTTCTTAAGATCCCAATAAATTGTCCTGTTTTGAAATTCATCTCTGCTCCCATCCATACATCTCAATCAAGTCGGCATCTCATTGTTCTCCCAAGTAGGTATTGATCAATGATTGCTCTATCCTGGGTTTTATTTTACATTCTTCTCCAATAGTTAATATCCTTCACTGACTTGTGATCACAAAATTCAGATCTCACCCTTTTAAAAGAATATACTGATTGTCTCTACTACTCTCTGTAAATTCCTCTCTGATAATACTATTTTCAGCATACATATTTCTCATCTGGAATAATTGTGTTTCAGATATCAGGAGGGAAATACATTCTCTGTCCTCTGCCAAAATCCATGCTGGGCACTTCAAACACGAAAAAAGCTCTTCTTATCTGTTGCTTCAAAAACAATCCAACCCAAACTTAATGGTATAAGGCAACTGCTTTTTTATTAGGCTCACTAATTTGGAGGCTCACAAATTCTACTGGGACACAATGATATCACCTACTCCAGACTCTTGTCTGGAGGTCGGCTGAGAGACACAATGACCAGCTGAAAGGGCTGGCACTGACGCTGACACTTCCAACACTGCTGTTTCATTCGCTTGGGCTGGAATCACTCAAATGCTTGGCTTAGCTAGCACCGTTGATCAGAACACGCACATGGGGCCAAACCACGTGGCTTGGGCTTCTCGCAGTATGGATTCTGGGTTCCAGGAGGGAACATTCCCAGCACAAGCATTCCAAGAGACGATGGCAGAAGCT
This sequence comes from Suricata suricatta, assembly GCF_006229205.1. Lineage (NCBI taxonomy): Eukaryota > Metazoa > Chordata > Mammalia > Carnivora > Herpestidae > Suricata > Suricata suricatta. Next base: position 77,943,044 of record NC_043707.1, read on the forward strand.
GCAAGGCTTTTAGCCTGGCTCCAGAAGCCTCTGGAGCAGTTCTGCCACATTCTATTGCTTACAGTCCAGACTTATGTGGCAGCAGGAAGGAGTTAGACCCCACGTCTTGACTGGGGTGTTGGAAGATCACACTAAAGAAAATATGTGGGATAGAAGATTTGTTGCAGCCATCTTGATACTGTACAGTCTTACAAGTTACCATAAAGCAAAAATAAATTTTGTCAGGATGTTCACAATATGGACAACATAATCTCCACTATCAGGTCATAATTATAGACATAGGTCGAATGGCCAACGTCGGTTTTTATTTTTTTCTGAGAATTCATGTAATCATACGGTGCTGTTGCATGTGGTACCCAGTCTACCCTGGCCACTGGAGGGGAAGGGGGTAGGGACACAGCCAACCTGACTAATCATAAAACCCAGCGCCTCTGTAATTAGTTCTTAGGAACTGTGCGTCTTGCAGGACCAATCAGTCTTTTCTGAAGACAAAGGTTAGAGAGAAAATATCTATTTCCTCTAGTGTTATTAAGCTGGAAACAGATAATTGTGCCCTCTAGTAGCCTCCTTAGCTAACCACCTGTGAAAAGCTCATATGGAGTATAAAAATTTCTAACTGATACATAGTAAGAAGCAGAGTAAAGGAATGAAGAGAAAAGCCAGATAACATCATTCGAATCCTAGATTCTAATGTGCATGAAACTAGATCTGCCCTTGATTTCCAGCTTATATAACTCAATAAGTTCCATTTTGTGCTCACGGTGATTTAAATTGAATTTCCAGTACCTATGCTGAAAAGTCCTTCTGATACGAGAAAGCTTCACCTAGTTCTGTCACCTATGCATAAGAATACTTGAAAGAAAATCATTAAGAAGAAATAACATTCAATCAAATAGGTTTATATGAGAAAAAATATAGAATGACAAAAATTCTCAAACAGATATCCCAGGTACAAATTAATAAAGCAACTTCAAATACTACAACATAAGTTATGATGTTAATTTGCTCACTTAAGAACTAGCAAGAAATCTTAGAAAAGAAGACAAAAATATTTGAATTTTTGAATCAGTTGAATCTGGGTTACTCTTTACTTACTCATGTCATAGATCCAGTGTAACTTTTCTGTATGCTCAATAGTAACCTCGCCCCCATAGCATCTGGCACTAGAATCAAATCCTCTACCTCATTCAAGGGACTTTTTATCTAGTTTGTGTGCTTTCACAAGATCAAGATTTACCTTTTTTGAGGTACATAGATGAAGGAGGGGGAAAATCCTCTTTCTTTAATAAAAAGAATCACTCACTGATGGGATTCATACTAAAAATATCTTTCCTGTTGACCAAGTCACATGATACTTTCTGGGTAATATTATTGATCATCACCCTTGTGGCAGTAATTTGGGCAATTACCTGTTTAACAATTGCTTATACGGTTTCACACTGTCTAAGCAATGGTTACTTGAGCGCTTCATGTTTAGAACTGGACTGAGCGCTATATCACATAAGCACAGTAATATATGATCCAAATACCCAAGAAGCCCAGGGCAAAGCCAATACTGACCCACAGAAGCCAACTAGACAACAATGTATTACATAAAAAACACACCAAATAAAGAACATAAATAACAAGATATAGATAGTTAGACAGTACTTAGAATGTCCAAAAAGAATACGAAAAGGGAGGCTCAACATGAGACAAAATCCTTGGAGTAGCTCTGTGAAGGTGATAGGACTTGATTCTTGCAAAATGGGTCAGTTGGGGCTAGACGAGCAAAGGGTCACTAGCAGAAAATAATTGAGGTGCATCACCTTGGTGAAATGAGTATGATAGTCTAGGGTAGAGAGGTGGGAATGTGTATAGTATGTGGAAGAAACTGAGAGAAAACTGGTCTAATTATAGCAGTGAGCACACACTGGAGAAGAGTCAGCAAAGAAATAAAAATTGCAGAGAGTCATGCTACCAAGAAAACTGAAATCCATGGACAGAAAGCGTAAATATTTTTATGGCCATAACAAAGAGTTAGGTTTTCAAGCTGCAAAACTATAGGTGCTCTCAGCCAGAGACTCCTTGTCGGGAAGCGAAGCTATACAGTGTCTTGCACTGAGCTGACAACTAACGGTATCAGGGTGGGTACCCAGTTCAGGAATAAACAAAGGATTCACCAATATTGAATGTGGTTGATGATTATTAGGTGATAATAATCACACTAACTGCATGAAGAATTCTCAGGGAAGAGTAAGAGTTAAAAAGAAGGAATCTGTACATAGAAGTACATCATGAAGCCATATAGGTCATAAGGGAGACAAAGAGACTAGACCGTTGCTTCCAATAACACCTGATATGTAACATGGTCAGAGAAAAACTCTGTTTTTTCATTCAAAGAATTGAAAGAAAAAAGCCTAAGTAACACATTGGCATTATGAAAGTGATATATTAGGGCATATTTATTAGGCAGCACTGCTGAACCTTTCAGCTAGGTAGAAGAAAAGCAAAGGGAACCACAAGGAATATATTGAAGCAAGCTAGATTTGGGAACATAAGAGTTACAGACTACAATAATAGAGATGAACATTGAATAAAGAGACGTTAATGTGTGATTCTGAGACACAAAGCTCCAGAGGTCTGGATGACTGAGCTGACCGCCATCAAAACTGATCCCCTAGGTGAATTCATAGATAACAGACAAACTCTTTGTAGGGACAGTAAGTAATGCCTACGTCCAAAATTTTAAGGAAAGAGAGAGTTAAAGAGAAAGAGAGAGTTTCTTTCTTTCAATGTAAAGAACAGTTTGGTTGAACCCCAATCTGACAATCAGGTTAACTTGGATAACTATGTCTATCTGACCCTGAGGTAAACTACAGTAGGCTTATCAGTGGTCAAAGAATGACTTCCTCAAAAGCCTACTGTTTTTAAAAATAATTAAGTCACAATGGACAATAAAAAAATGAAGCCTATCACCCACAGTAATATTTAGTTTCTAAATACAGGCAACCACAGCATTGGCTTACAAATCTGAAGCGTAGCTTGGGGGCCGGTGCTGTTCTATTTTCAGTTCTGAATTTTCAGATCTGTGCGCCTTGTGGCAGAATGACTACCATGCAAATCCCCTGTGACTCTGTGAAGCTGTAAACTGTTCATTGCAGCTGGTTTTGTGCTCAGCACTGTTACCAGGCAGCATTGGAGGAAAGAAAGAATATATGGCAATCATTTTCAAATTTTAGTGTGGATAAGAGTCATTAGAAGCCTTGTTATAACAACAGATTCCTAAGCTCTAGCCCTAGAAATTCTGATTCTGTAAGTCGGGGATGGGCCCAGGAATCTGCGTTTTAATGAGGACCAGCCCCCCCCACCCCCCTTCCAGGTGATTCTGATGCAGGCAGCCCCTGGACAACACTTGGTGACACTCTGACTTGTGAAAATGATGAGGTAAGTGCTCCATCCAGCATGTCCCCGTAGCAGGCATTGCATTCTCCATTGTGCCAGGGAGTACGTCCTATTAATGTGATTTGTTTACATTTTGTCTAGCTAGAGTGTGAGCTTCTTGAGGGCACGTCTTGGTCAATTAATTTTATGTCCCCAGTGCCTGGAACAGTGAGTTTAATAAAAGATAATCTAAAGTTGATACCACAAGTGCAAACAGAATGGTTCTCAATGACTAAAAGAGATAAAAGAGCATTTCAATGTAATTAAAATTTACTGTTTGCCGGGTTATTCCCCAGCTAATCGTAGCTGTCCTGAGCCATATCTGGGATCCCACACTGACTTTTGGGGGAATTTTCTTTTCCTCCAACCTAAGTAAATGTTATTAAACTGAATCACCACTTTCTCATATTAATTCACCTTTCTATCCAAAAAGTACTTTGGCTTTTGTTTTTTCTTTTCTGAGAAGTGGGCAACCGACCAAATGTGAGCGAACCTTGCTACTTAGGTTCCTAGCCATGGTCATGGGATTTATTCAGAAATAGACACGAAGTGGGGCACCTGAGTGGCTCGGTCAGCTAGGCATATGACTCTCGATTTTAGCGCAGGTTATGATCTCACAGTTTATAGGATCAAGCCCCGCATCAGGTTCTGTGTTGACAACAAGGATCCTGCTTGGGATTCTCTCTCTCCTGCTCTTTCCGCCCCTCCCACACACGTGCATGCTCTCTCTTTCAAAATAAATAAATAAACAGGAAAAGAAAAAGGAAAGAAATAGACCCAGAGCCAAAGAAGAGTGGCTCAGTCATTCTAAGGATTTTTTAAATATTTAGTTATTTTTTGAAAGACAGAGAGAGAGAGAGAGAGAGAGAGAGAGAGCGAGCCACACACACAGAATCCAAAGCAGGCTCCAGGCTCTGAGCTGTCAGCACAGGGACTGATGCAGGGCTCAGACTCATGAGCCATGAGATCATGATCTGAGCTGAAGTCAGTCCTTGAACTGACTGAGCCACCCAGACGCCCCCCGCCCCCGAGGATTTTTTAAAGTAGAGCCAGCATACTATAGTTTACCCTTTTTTAATAATCCCTCATTTATTTATTCATTCAGCAAAACTGTATCATTTCTCTTCAAGTACTGACAATCAGCATCATGTCTCTTGGTAAACTGGCCCCTTTCTTTCTCTCCTGCCTCTGGCCTCCTTTATCTCAGCTCCTCACTCTAATTTCTTCCTCACTCAACTCTGTCACAGTACGGACAACTTTCCCCTCAAACTCCAGCCTGAGGGCTTTTGCACGGGCTATATTCTCTGCCAGGAATGCTCTTCCATGTGGTTCATTCCCTTACCTTTAAGTCTTTGTGTAGAACTAGCAACAGCATTCCTCAGTACCATTCCCAATCTCCTGTGTCCCTGCTCTACTTCTTTCCCTTTCATAGACTCTGTCACCATCAAACATACAAAAAATACACTTTCATATTATAATTGCTGTTTGTTTTCTCTCCCACAAGTCCCCATCTCATGTGAATTGTGCAAAAGCAACGATGTTTGATGCATTCCAAATATCTAGACTAGAGTTTGGCACATAGTAACCACACAATAATTCATTCATTCACTTCATCCAACCGATGTTTGGATATTTCTATGCGTCAGGTGGTTGAGCAAACAGATAGAGACTTTGTTCTGGGTGAGGGGATGGGTAAAATAGGTGATGGAGATTAAGGACCATACTTGTGATGAGCACCAGGTGATGTGCGGAATGTTCAATCACTATATTGTGCACCTGAAGTTAATATAACACTGTGTGTTAACTAGAGTGTAATTTAAAATAAAACATTTTAATTAAGAAAAAGACTGTTCTCATTGAACTTACGTGATTATGGAGAATACAAATAACAACCAACAAATAATAATGTAATGCCCAAGTACTTCTAAAATGCTTAGAAGAAAATAAAGCATGGATAAAAGAGAGTACCAAAGGCGTTATTTTAGATAGAGTAGTCGGGTCTTTGAGGTGGTAGTATTTGAGCAGTGTTCTGAAGGAAGTAAAAATGAAACCGTAAAGACACAGACTCTGAAGCCAAGTTTCAGGGTTTGAATCTGGCTGTGCTACCGACTGTGACATTGAGGAAAATACTTTTTGATGAATTTGTTTCTTACGCCTGTATAATGAGGATAAAATCATATCTTTTCCAGAAGTTTAATGCTGATTGTTAAATGAATTACTCTCTATATAAAGTACATAGAACCATACTTGAACATAATAAATACTCTATACCTGAATGTTAGTATTGTTATCTTGGGGTGGAGAATCCCAGCAGAGAACTTGTAATGGTAGCATGCTTGCTGGGCTCAAGGGGCACAAGGAAACTTAGTATGGCTGGCTGGAAGAGCCAGAGGAGTGGAAGAAAAGAAGATCTGAGAAATATCCATGGGCCAAATCTCAAAGGTTACAGGGAGGAGCCTGAGATGCCCAAAGTATCACGTTCCTCCCTGAATGGAGGTAACATTCTTCTGTGGGAGAGGGACGAACTGCACCTGCGGAGAGAGGTAGGGATGAGACGTCAGCAGGAAAAAAGCTGTGATGCCATTTGAATTGCTGGGATCCACAGAGAGAGTTTCGTTTCTCTCCTTTCTAAGAGTTCCTGACCCTCTTTCCATCTCGGATCCACCTCAGAACCCTTCCAGCACACCCACTTTTCCTCTTCATGGGGATGGGAGGCTGATTTAAGCTTGTCTGTGTTGGGTTTCTACAATCTGCAACCAACTGGGTCTGGTAGAGTGAACCTCCAAGCAGCCATATGAAATAAGTACTGCTTTCATTATACTTATTTTTAAAACTAGGGGGGGAAGTGCAAAAAAAAAAAATTTCCAAGGTTATATATCAGCTAAATGGACTAACAGAATTGAACTTATGATGGTCTTATTCTTTTATATTTCTCTTAAAAATTCATCTGCATTGAGGGTAGGAATATAGACTCTGTGCCAGACTGTCCAGATTCTTACCTTTTTCACTTAAAATTCTGCTCTCACAAATCATCTCCTCGCTTACAAAACTAAGCTAATAATAGTGCATGCCTTATTGGGTCGTTGCAATGTTTAAAAATATTAACAAACGTAAAACCCTCAGAACAGTACCCAGTCTATGGTAAACTATCAGATCTTCTTTTCTTCCACTCTGCATTCTTTCTGGAGGGTCTGGGGGAGGATTTGTTTCCCTGCCTTTTCCAGCTATGAGAGGCCAACTGCTTTTTTGGCACACTACCCCTTCCTCCACCTTGGAGGCTGACAATCCAGCATCTTCCTGTCTTCTCTGGCTCTAAGACCCCTGCTCACTTCCATCTTCACCTCACCTTCTTTCTTCCTCTTCCAGAGTCACTTGGGATTACCTTGAGCACATTCAGAAAATCCAGGATAATATCTTATCTCAAGATCTTTATCTTTTGTGTAAAGCTTATTTATTTGAGAAAGAGAGAGAGACAGAGAGACACAGAGAGAGAGAGAGAGAGAGAGAGAGGGGAGGTTCAGAGAGAGAGGGAGACACAGAATTGGAAGCAGGCTCCAGGCTCTGAGCTGTCAGCACAGATCCTGACGCAGGGCTCGAACTCACAAACCATGAGATCATGACCTGAGATAAAGTCAGATGTTTAACCAACTGAGTCAACCAGGTGCCCCTCAAGATTGTTATCTTAATCACACTGACAAAATCCTTTGATAATAAGATAGCATATTTGCTCATTCTGAGAATTATGATATCGACATCTTTGAAGAAGAAGGGCCATTATTCTGTCTACCACATCATCTGTGACATTTCTCGCAATATTACATAAAACCTCCCAACGTTTGTTTCTAAAAGTTCCAAGTCTTCCTAAAAATATTTTAAATATAATAATGTCTGAACATATATTCAAGGAACCTTCTCCCTCTTCAACTAATGTTGCAGAACCATTATGCCAGCTCTCCTGGCCAGAAAACATGATGAAAGGATAATATGATGTATACAGATGTTGTCAATAGAGGACAATTGCCTAGACTCATATCCTAGCTTATTTAGCTAAGAAACTATCAGCCAAGCTCTCTTTACAACATCATATCTCAGATCCTTACCAGAATATAGAGAGAATAATGGCACCTAAGTAATGGATTCTTTCTTAGAACTAAATGTGATGCTTCATGAGTAGAACATAACACATAGTAAGAGCTCCATCAATGTTAGCGAGTTCCCTCATCCTCTGTGTTAGTCAAGATTGGCCACTTTTGCTGCAATAACAAATACACCTAAAATTTCAGTGGTTTATAAAAGCAGAAGGTTGTTGTTATTGTTGTCGTTGTTGCTGTTGTTATGGTTGTTGTTTGTCATTCATAGAACATGCCTCCCGTGGGTCAGTGGGCTCTCTGCTCCATATAGCCACTCAAGGATCAGGCTGAGAGAGAACTGTCCGCAGATGTTGCACATTGCAATGATGTAGGAAAGAGAGAGCTCTGGAGGTTCAGGCATTGGTGACTAAACACTCAGGCAGGAAATAATGCACTTCACTCCCGTGAATAACTTAGTGTTTCTAATTAACCATGTGCCTCCACCCAGCCAGAAAAAGACCAAAAATGCACTCAATGTGTTAAAAAAAAAAAAAAAAAAGAACTGGAATTAGCTGATAGCAGTAATGACAACTGCATCCCCAAATCCAAACTATTGGAGTCCTAGTTAGATTACCTTGGACCTTACTTTCATGGCCAGCCTCTACATTTCTCTTCCACTGTCATTTCTACAGCTATGCTTTAAACTGCCTTTTGCTTAGACTCTTGCAATAATCTTACTGGTTTCATTATTTCCACTGTATCCTTTACACTGATAATGTGGTTCCAATCATATTACTTCCTCCTCCAAAAGCTTTTGATAACAAAGCAGTCTAGTATAATAGTTAATAGCGCTGGCGATAGATCTAGATTCAGACAGATACGCTCTTAGCCAGATATGTGACTTTGGGAATATTACTTCAACTCTCTAAGCCTCAGCTTGGTTTTGGAGATTAAGTAAGGCAGTGTTTGTAAATTGCATATTTACTCACTATGAAACTTGGTATTACCATAGCTCAATAGTCAGGCTCATCTCCACCACCAAAAGAATAAAGTACAAAATTCCTAACATGACGTTCCAGCCTTTGTAACCTGAAATCCACCTAATTTCAGTCTTGTTTTCTCTGTTTCGGGTTCCCCCATGAACTTCAGACTGCAGCTCTTCTAGTCTGCATTCCAAGGTCGTCACGCACTCTCTCACAATTACATCTCTTCACAGACTGCCCCCATCTCCACAAACATACATTCTCTTCATCCCGTGGAAAGTTTCCCCACCGTCCATAGCCTATCTCAAACACTAGACTGCTCCATGAAGCCTTCGGTGATAACCCAGTCAGAATGAATCCTTTCCTTCCCTCTTTATCTATACATGTGCTCTATTGCTTACCTCTTGTTCCTTGGATTACAGACTTGCCTTTATTTCTGTACCCCTACTAGATTCCAAGGCTCTAATTCATCACATGAGAACTGAGGTGCTACTATGTACGCAGAACTAGGCGAAGAACTATGGGCATATTAATAAAAAAAAAAAACAGATGTGGGTCCAGCCCACTTGGGCTGTGGCTTTCCCACTAGGATACTTGCACATGAGTGTTTGTTGAATTATTTTCTTGACACAAGGCAGCCTTCTTTACATGAGGAGTTTTTACATCATTCCTGCTCTCTCCCCTGGATTCTCTCCAGGTTCTACATATCTGTTTAAATTTCTTTGGTCAGTGCTAAACATGAGGCACTTAGCAAAGCTTTACAAACGCTAGGAACTGTGAGGCTTAACTCCTGTCTTCTATAGTTACACTCCTGTTTATGTCCCAGAATCAAGCTTTGCTTCATGAACAGCAGGACTATATTGTGGCTGTGTTTTGCTATACATTAAAATATGTGTTGGGAAAGGACCAGATTCTCAGCTTGTACAACTATAAACATTTTCTCCAAATTGCCTACAATGTGATCCACCCCACAAAGAATATATACAAAAACAAAGCTTTGAAGCAAGGTAGTTTTCCAACTTGAAATGGAATAAAATATAAACTACCTAGCAACACTCCAACACTTCTTTTTAAATTAGCTAATGAAATGTGCCAAGAAAATGTATTCCCCAGTCCCAAAAAATGCCTTCTCTGTGTACCTGTTAGCCTCAGTGTTCCTGGCAGAAAGTTCGACTTGATCATTTCATTCCCAAGAGAAAGAATACGAAGGTGTGCAGAGAGACCCGTCTCCAAAGCTTGACAATCCTGGGTTCAAGTGATGTCTTTGTCACTTAATGAGGTATAGTTGAGCCATGTAACGGAATCTCTCTAAGCCTTCATTGCCTAATTGGTACAATGGAGATAATAATGTATATTTCATGAGGTAGTTGTGAAGATTAACAAGATGGTATATATTAGGTGCTTAGCAGGTGTGTGACATTTAGAATTACTGGGTTTATGGCAGTTATTAGGTGCTGCAGTTTCCTCTCTATCAACCTCCCTTGCCAGACCACGAGTCCCTTGGGAACAGTGACAATTTTTGAAATTGGTGATTATTTCAGTCGCTGCCCCCATTGCCTTGCACAGTGCTCAGATAATATTTGTTTAATAGATAATTTATAAGTCCCGGTTGTTTATGAGTCATGCAGGCTCTCTTTGACATACGTTACCTACCTGCCAGGGAGCCTTTCTGATTTCACTGCCTGTCACTTCTCCTTCAACAGTGACCCGAAGCTGGAAGCTAGCAAGTGGACTGTTATTTGAATTGGTGTTAGAGGATTAAGGATTTAAATATGGTAAATGAGATATGGATTGAGGATCCTGTGCTAAAGAAATATTGTCATATTCAACTTGGAGTAACGACTTCAAATCAAAAATTTTTAGCAATGACCTCAGAACTCCCCTTCACCATTTATCTTTGGCTTTGAATTTTTCTCTGCACGCAAGCATATGTAAGTATTCCTCAGCAACATACCTGCTAAGGAGTAGGATTTTTCCCCCTGCAAATAAATATGTATACCCTTTGAGAGATCATAAATAGAATGATAGTAAAAGTAATGGTAAGATCAGACTAAATTCACATTTAAAAGGTACAAGGTCTCCATTTTATAGTCCATAAAATTTAAAGGGACAAAACCCAGTTTGGGCACTTTTGTCTTATAATCAATAAAATGCCTCTTTCCCTTATTAGGCTGTGTCAGTTGCAGTCAGCCATTGTCAACAACCAATTTGCTCTATCAGTGAAGCAGATCATTACTAACCACACGGCGTTGGTGTCGCACTTCTCCAGTCTGTCTTGAGCATGAAATGGAAAAGAAAAAAAAATTTTTTTTTCTTTTGCCTTTGCTTTAGGAATTAAAAACCGACAAGATACAAAGGAGAGTGAATTTTCAGGCTAATATAAAAGACTGTTTTTCATCTTTTCCTCAAACCGGAGGGAATTATCTCTCTATCGGATAGACTGTCTCCAATCATGCATTTTAAAACCCGCTCATTAAATACAGGAGGCCAGATAAATATGTGACAGTGACCATCTCGGCAAATATAGCAAGCAGAGACAGAAAGGCTAGACACAGCCAACCTAGAAGAAGGAAAGGAAAGAAGAGACTATTTTACTTCAAAGTCAGTTCGTCAGAATCAAGAGGGTTGGGAAAATTGAAAAAGGATGGGAATCTTTTCCCCGATCTCTCCTATAATCGGCGTAAAACACGTGCCACGTTGTTGATACTCAATAAATATCAGCTAATCAACTTATCCAGTGACAGAAAACTGAAGTCTCTGGCTACTGGAAATACATTTTCAAGAACAGAAGGGCTTTTAACTAGGGCCAGAAAGCCTTTGGGACCAGGGGAGGCGCAGAATGCAGCTGGATGGAGACCGCACAGCCTCCTCAAGGGGTCGGACTTATTGGTCACCCCGGCCGGTGAAGCTCCGAGAAGCAGAGCCGGGAGAGACAGTCAGCTAAGACTGGCTGGCTCCTTGCCTTCCCGCGTGGAAGGGTTTCTTTCTTGGCACAAGAATCTTCTAGATCTGTGGGGCAGAAGCTCTCCCGGCTGTCAAAAGCTTCTCTACACTTTCCTGGGTGAGTGCCAACCAAGACTGACAAGCGGCAAGGGCTGGTTGCTACGGAGCAGCTGACGGTTACTCCTCGCTGCCTGGGCCTGGGGCATTCTGGAAAGAACCTACTTCTGTAAGGTCCCCGGGGAGCAGCCTCAAATTCAGGTGGTGTTCCGAAGATCCCAGGAGCAACAGGTGCCCCGGAGACCACGCGAGCCTACTGGGGGAGGCAGAAATGCTGCCGAGATAAGGGTTAGGAGGGGGAAGAAAGCTATGCTGTTTTTAATGTGCTTGAACTGGCATCGGAAGGAAGATCTTTCTTTTTGGAAGCCAGACCCAGGAGCAACCTCTCTGCTACTATGGGAACAGCTGTGGTAGCTCTTCGGGGATGGCTACGTTCCAGAACTCAGGGTTGGCAATCTGAGAAACCTCTCCAGCTTTTGGCTCTGAACTGATCATCACACTAAAACTGAATGTTTAACTGGAATAAATAACACTTCAAGGTCTGTTGTTTCAGGTGCAAGTTCTCCCTACTCAGTTTAAAGATACAAGAACAACTACCGTACTTCTAGTTTCTTCATAACCAAAAGCAATACAAATACGGATTTCAAAATCCTTGTGGAGATTTTCATCTCAGTGCACGGGGACGTTGGGATTTACACATATAATTCCCATTAACACTAATAGGCGTTAGAGTATGTGTACCAATTCCCTTGTGTCAAAATGGGAACATAACCATATGGAGACTAATAAATACATTTTTAATTCTGATCTCATGCAGATTTAACATAATATTTTATACAACACTTAGCGAACTCTTTGGAGACAAAGATTGTCTCAATTCATTCTCCCCAACAGAGATAAACATATTCATATAAACTCCTACGATTTCTATAAAAATATTGATTTCTTTTGTAGAGAAGGTCTGACTAAACTATGGGTAGTAGTTTAAATGTATGCAGTGCTAAGATTTTTCAAGTGCAAAATGCTTATTGTTTGCAAACATACCTTCTTTACATGTAACAACCTCATGACCCGTCTGATATTTTTTTCCAGGTGAGTTGTGACTCTTATCTTTTTACAGTGTTTTAGTGCCACCTGCTGGAGTAATCTTTAAAAGCAAGAGACTCAAACTGAAATGAACCTGCATTTTCCAACCCAAGAAGCAATTCGCTGAAAAAAATCCACGAATATTCTCAAAGAAAAAAAAAAGACTTTTAAAAATTAAGAACAATAAGAAAGAAAGGATACCTGGTCAAAGAAAAAGGAAGGTTTTTCTTTGTTTTTAAGTAAGGATAGAGGGAAAAAATGGAGGGGATGAACCATACAAAGAATAAATAGACCTGAGACTGAAGCAAATCTTTTTTTTTCTTTTTTGTTATACTTAGAATTTAGCTTATTTTTTGATGAGCACATTTTTTAAGTAGGCTCTACACCCAATGTGGGGATCAAACGGATGACCATGTGATCAGTCAGGCACCCCACCGATGGACACATTTTCTAGAAAATCTTGAGAAGGGACACCTGGGTGGCTCAGTCAGTTGAGCCTCTGACTTGGGCTCAGGTCATGATCTCACGGTTCATGGGTTCGAGCTCCGCGTTGGGCTCTGTGCTGACAGCTAGCTCAGAGCCTGGACCATGCTTCAGATTCTGTGTCTCCCCTCTCTCTGACCCTCCCCTGCTTGTGCTGTCTCTCTCTGTCTCTCAAAAATAAATAAAAACAGGAAAAGAAAAAATTTTTCAAAAAAAGAAAATCTTGAGATAATAAAAGACACTTTGGTTTATTGTGTACACATGACAATATAATAAATACTCAGATGAATTATATCCAGAATCATGGAAATACAAATAGACAAAGTCATTCACTTAGAATTTACTAAAAAGAGTAATGGGGAGTTGTAAAATTTAAAAAGATTTAAATAATAGTAAGATTGACTTTTTAAAAATGAAATGCCCTCACAGAAACACAATCAAAACAGCATATACGGTGTTTGAGAAAGAAAATTGAATTTAAAAATTTTAATTACCTTGAACTCGGTATAGAATAAAATGCAAAGACACAATCCTCAGTAAAAGCAAGTGTTGATTTATCTGAATTTAACAACCATGGTTTCTAACAAAGGGCATGGAGTCTTTCCTAGTTTCTGAAAGGTCGTGTTTTCCAATAAGCAGTTAGGCATTGGTGCATCATAGTGTCTAAGGCCTCCCAGCCCAGTCCCATACCCTCTACCTCCTTGGAGTAAAAAAGAGGAAAACACTTTTTTTTTTTTTTTTAAGAGATCTCATTTAAGGAAACAGTCTATTGGAAATACAGTTCTACTTCAAACAAGAAGTGCTTATTGAATTTGAATGTGAGGATCTGGGACAGTCGATTTAAAAACATGTAATGGAGGCCACTAAGCCTCATCACACTAAGCTTAGTGATAATTGTGGAGAGATAATTAGAATTTTTAAATCCCCCCATTTTAATCAATCACAGATTTATTAGGCTGTTTTTTAAAAAAATATATTATTTTTATCTTGTGAGGTCGAGAAAGAGGAAAGTTAAGAAGAAAGGCTTAAACATGTGTTATCATTTTTTTTAAGCCAACAACCTTGAAAAGACAGTCTCTTGGAGTAAATCGACACTTAGAAAATAAAACATTTCTTATTTGAATTAGATCATTGATTGTTTTTCCTCCATCTCAATGTGCTGTGGAATCATTTCATACATATACGCACAAGCATATGCACCGAGACCCACCAAAGCATCTTTGAATTTGCTCTCAACTGAAACCAAATTTTAAAGTAGTCACCTTAGCCCCTTCCAAATTCCAGCCGAATGGATATTTGTACTTGAATGCTACATAGGACAACTGCAGGCATTGGGTTTATATACTGCATTGCATTATATTGAGATCATTTATTTTTTCCACAGGAAAACTGCTGGAGAAGAATGAAGGTTGTTTCTATAAATACCACCAAAGAAGACAGTTAAAGTGAATACATTTTTTTCTTAAACCAGGATTTCAATCATTTTTATGTCTATTCCACAAGAAAACCCTAATATTATATAGCTCTTTCCAATTCTCAGGAACTATAATATTATCTTCTTGATGCACATGCCCAGCTTCTATTAAATACTAATGGTGGTTCCGCACATACATCCTGAGGACATGGTAGCCCTGAGCAGCTTTTACCCCACACACAGGAAGGTGGGGATATGCTTTTCTTGATGCGCTGTAGTCATGCATTAAAATGGATTATACTTCCATTAATGCACCTCATGAAAACAGATTGGCCTGTCTTCAAATTATACGGATAAAGAACAAGGGGATGGGCTTCAAGCCATCACCAACTCAAACTGGATAAGAACAGTTGGTTAACCCCCAAAAGGTGTGTCTACATTCTACATCCCTATGCATCACGCATCTCGATTGTGTGTGAGAGAGTGCAGTTCTGTGCTTTTGCCTAGCCTTCTGATCCAGTGGGTACAAGTGAAGGCATGTTAATATACAGAGCTCAAACAACTGTCTGAATGCCATCTCTGCGTCCCTCCCGTGTCTTCTGTCTATAGCATACCTCTCCAGCTCTCCCGTAGTCATCTCTGGAAATGACTGGAAATGGAAGGCTTCTAAGTAGATCCAAACATGTATCTCCATATCAGCTTGTAAACAAAAATCACAATGGGATTTCATTATATTGAGTTAAGTGAATGATTGGTTTCCACTCCATTTTGCTATATCCCAAGAACATTCTATCCCTAGTATTGTCTTGACAGTTAAACATTTTTCTATAATCTATCAGATTTCATTTATATTTAAATAAGATATATTGAGCATGTTTAACCCACATGAAATACAATGAAGTACGAGTTTATTACAACTACCAAAAAATGGAAGATTCATGAAGAAACAACCCACTGCTTTCAGGACTCTAAACACGAGCTGTTGAAACAATTTTTTTTATGTGAAAAGAAATACATATGTACTCATCCAAGAAAGCCTTACAGGCTTTGAAAGTAAGTAGAGAAACATATTTCAGATATCATCTGTAATGCAAAATATTTATAGCTTTCTCTATGTATTGGCCTTAAAAAACTGTCTTAACCTCAAGAGCATTTTATGCCTACAATGTCACAAATAGTTAATTATAATTATATTGAAACTGACAGAATTTTAAATAGCCTTTCTTTTAAGGGACAAAAGGTCATCTTGTTCAACTTTATAAAATAATTATAAAAAATAAAAACCTTCCTTAAATTATCTTTTCCTATAATGGTATTTCTCAGTGATACCATATGAAATTTAACACTATAGAAGTTCTACAAAAAGGCTATCTACTAATTAACAAATCAAATTCTGGAAATAACCCCAGTGTTCTTCAACTGATGAATGGTACATCCATATAATGGAATACTATTCAGCCACAAATATGAACTATTATTACACACGATAACTCAGACAATTCTCAAAGACTCAGTGAGAGAAGCCAGTCTTAAAGGGCTACATACCAAAAGATTCCATTTATAGGACATTCTTAAGATACAAAATTACAGTGATGGAGAACATATTATCAGTGGTTGCCAATGAAAAGGGATGAAGAGAGGGCATTATTATAAAGTGAGAGCATGATGGAGTTTTTTGAGATAATGCAACTGTTCTGTATCCTGATAATGGTGGAAACCATACGTGTCTTAAAATTCATATAGCTGTAAGGCAAAGTAAAAAATCAATTTTCTTTTATAATTAAAAAAGATATTAGGGGCACCTTGCTGGCTCCGTTGGTGAAGCATCTGACATCAGCTCAGGCCATGATCTCACGGTTCTTGGGTTCAAGCCTCAGGTCAGGCTCTGTGCTGACAGCTCAGAGACTGGAGCCTGCTTCCGATTCGGTGTCCCCTTCTCTCTCTACTCCTCCCCTGCTCACACTCTGACTCTCTCTCAAAAATAACTAAGCGTTATTTTTTTTTAAAAGACGCTATGTATTGCTATATAAAGAAAACTGGAATTTAAAAGTATGAATTAAGTTACTAATAAGAAACAATTGAATATATGTATATGATTTTGTTTCCGTGACTTTGCTTTCATTTATTTTATCCACCTAATTCATTTCCTCAACAAATGATTATTGAGAGCTTACTATGTATTATTATAAACACTGGTGAACAAAGTCAGATACATCTTCTTTGGTAGAAATTCACTATTTGTTGATTTTACTTTCTCACCTCTCTCTTCTCTTGAAGCCATCTAATCAAGTTATTACCTCCACCATTCCTCCTGAGACCGCATTTCTAGAGCTCACCAATGACCCACATACTCTAAAACCCAGTCTTCAACTTCCTGAAATCAGGACCTTCTCGTACACTTACCCACTCTTCACTTAGCTTCTGAGACACCACCACGTTTATTTTTCTCCTATCTCACTCACCATTATTTGCTTTTCTCCTCTGCTGGATCCTTCCCTTCGTCCAGACTTCTGTTTCCCTGCTTGAGAGCTCAGTCTTTGAGCCTCTTCTCTATTAATATTCACTTCATAGGTAATTTCACAAAATGATTCCATAATTAATATATCCAGTGTCATGTTCTTTCTTAATTTCCCAAATCCTCTATCAAATTGCCTACTTAACATCTCCATTTTGATGTTTAAGAAATATTCCAAAAATAATAACTTTCTTTTAATTTATTTATTTATTTTTATTTATTTTTGAGAGACAGAGACAGCATGAGCAGGGGAAGGTCAGAGAGAGAGGGAGACACAGAATCTGAAGCAGGCTCCAGGCTCTGAGCTAGCTGTCAGCACAGAGCCTGACGTGGGGCTTGAACCCACGAACCGTGAGACTATGACCTGAGCCGAAGCCAGACGCTTAACCGACTGAGCCACCCAGGCACCCCCCAAAATAATAACTCTTGACTTTTCCACCACTACAAATAAAATGAAGAACAAATTAATTATTAACAACAAAATTAGTAATAATATCCCCATCCTTTGTACATTCTTCTCTATCTTAGAAAGTGTCAACACTATGCTAGAATTTTCTCAGGCCAAGTCTTTGAATTAATCTGGACTACTCTTTTTGGGAAGACAGGTACACAGTGAGGCTGAAAAGGAGATATCAGATAGATATACAATATAACTATAGGCCACTTAAAATATTTTTCATCAGAGTGAGATGAAGCCATTGTTTTAAACAGTGAGTATATCTACTTGAGTTTATTTGAGAAATGTGTTGGCTGGGATGGTTGCAAGATGGAAGAGACGTGGTTGTGACATCAGAATAGCATTCCTAGAAAACAATGATGTTATCCTAAGTATGTGGAAGATGAAACTGATCGTGCTTCCTGGTGCACAGGACTCGGAGGATTTCTAATTCACACAAATGACAAATGTTGTGTCACCAGAAAGAGGACCTGTGTTGTGCTTTTTTGTTTGTTTTCTAAGGTAGATGAGTAGACATCATTTGTTCTGCTTTAGACATATTTGGCTTCAGATACCTTTACCACATCCAAAAAAAAAAGATATCAACTAACAGTTGCATATCCTTATCAGCAATATTGACCCTTGGCAATGTCAATGTTCATTGGGTGAGTAGAGAAGAATGAACTCACACACTCACACACACACACAGACACACACACAAAAAAGCATAGAATAGAGGTCTGAGAAAAATGAAGTAGCAAGCATATAATGACATGGAAACCAAGAGAAGAGAGTTACTTTAAGATGGGTGAGTCAGAAATACAGTATCCTGATGAAAGTTCAAATAAATACTGATAATTGTCTGAAGAATTTAGGAAGACAGAGATCATTTGTGTTTGTTCCATGTATTATTTTGGTGGAAAGATGAGATCAGAATACTGACAGGACTAAATTAATAAGTAAATTGGATAGAAGGAAATGAAGACATTTAGGGAACTATGAGAAGAATGTGGATAATAAACTTTGGGGAGGGTAAAAGGGAAAGGCCATAAAGCCAGAAGCAGCTAATGGCTAATGAAGTGAAAAAATTGAACAGTTCCAAATGAAAGTGATAAAAAAAAAACAGAAAAGAAGTATAAGATAACTGACAAGAGTGTTGTTGAAGTGGTGAATCATGAAATTTAACCTGAATGATGAGGCATAAGTAGTAGCTATTGACAAAGACATGAATGGCTAGGAATAGAAACAGGACACAGATAGGACTGAACAGCTGGAAAGGGGACAGGTAAGTAAGTAAGCTACACATTTAAGAGGACATGGTGAAGAAAGTGAGGCTTGAATTACTGATTTTAGGAGAAAAGAATTTGGAGATGATGATATGATGTTAGAAATGCCTATTGGAGTAGACAAGTGGAGAAAAAGAGAAAGTCATGCAGTTGAAGAGGTCAATGCACTGAGAAGCCAAGACACTGGAGGGTTCACCCTGTGAGCACTGTAGATATATGCGGGGTGATGGAGGCGATGACAGTAAAGTAGGCAACACAGTCCTCCACACACTGGCTTGGGGGAAAGAGTTGGTGTTATTTACAGGAGAGTGGAAGAGTAATGCGCTGGAGGTGATGAGGGAGATAAAGCGGGTCACTGAAGCCTAATTCCTGGCCGTGATTTATGTTGGGTATGAGAAAGTGAACAGTAGAAGGCAGATGTGGTGTGCGTGGAAGGAGGCAGTTATGAGTGAAGACCAGATGAAGGAGATAACATGGAGATACCCACTGACGATACAGGGGAGTTTGCCAATTATGGAGGAGCAGCTTCAGAGGATGTCGTGAATGGTCCAGTAGGTGCAGGAAGGCAGCCCAAGGACAAAGTAGAGCAGTGTTGTAGAGAACAAGAACATCAGGGCACAGATGAGCCAGAGGGGCAGGCAGGACGATCTTTAACTGATTAAAACAGGGATTGGAAATGTGTGAAGTTAGCTACAACAGTCTCACTGAAGACAATGAGCATTTATTTTACCATTTGGCCTGGTTGACAGGGATTCCCGATGCCTGAAACATTGCATACTGTGTGGCTCACCTGTTAGAAAATCCTGAGACTGTTACTGTACACGGGGTATGGGCTGGTTGGCGGCAGATCCACAAATGGTAGACTTTCTGGCTGAGCCTTCGGAATGAGAGCTGATGCAAATATTCTACATGTTAATGATAAAAAAAAAACCCAAAGACTATTGACAGATGTATAACCTGCCTAAGCTTTTAGATTAGAAAATTTAAAAAAAGAAAAGAAAGGTAAAGAAAAGAAAAGCAACAGGGACATTTAGAAGAATGATAAAGTACATTAACATGATTTCCCAAATTAATTGCAAAATGGAATTCCTTAGCATAGGAGCTTGGTCTTTAGGCTTGAAACTTTTGACTTATCCCTCATATTGGGAAAATGCTGTGCCCAGGTAGAGCAATGTTTAATTTAAAAGGGGGGAAGTATTTTTTATTCTGAGCCTCTTCTAATTGGAGGAAGAACATCTCCTAGGAGGCCCAGCAGACCTCAACTCAGATCCCGTCTACTACGACTGAGTCGCATGCTCTCAGTCTAACTGCAGAGGCCCTTCAAGGCATGTGTCTGGGGCCAGCTCAGCCTCAATAGTGGGAACTTGATGATGCCAGCAAAGAGAAATGAGGGGGAAGAGAGGTGACTAATGAGGGGCCACCGGCACCAGCCATCTCACAAAGGACAGGTGTCTTCTTGCTGAAATTTTAGTGTGCATGTGTGAGTGTGCATGTGTGTGTGTGCCTGTGTAAATATATCCCCAAATACATTCAGGTCATCATGTTTTTTCGGTTTGCAAATGTCTCTTAATTTTGTTTACAGGACCTATTGTTCCCGACAGAAACTTTTAATGTTTTTCTAGAAAACTCTGTCAATCATTTCCTTTATAGCTTCTGGCCTGATGTCGTGCACAGAAAAGTTGTCCTCTATCAAAGATTCTAAAATAGTCACTTCTATTTTCTTCAACTGTTGTCAAAATTTTACTTTTTAATATTACATGCATTGCTCTATCTGAAATTGATTTCAGTGAGGTATGGATTTTCATTACACTTTTCCCCCAAAGGCTAACTGGCTTTCTCAGCATCATTTGTTGAATAGCCAATCTGTTATCCATGAATTTGAAATACTACATTAACGAAATGCTAAAAATCCATATAAAGCTGAGACGGGTCCCAGATTCTTGTTTTTTTTTTTTTTCATTCGCCTATTTAACTAATGTTGTTTTTCTTCTGTATTTTTAAATGTTAACAGAAAGAAGGAAAAGATAGACATAAACCTGCCACGTTCAGTCAGAACCATCCTGGAGGATTACAGGCTTGTCCTCCCCTTTTAAGATGAACCAACAACTTCATGGAAAGACAGAAATCATCATCGTAGAGGTGAAAACACCTGAAAACGTTTCTACCTGATTTTACCAGCCCCATTCAGCTGCAGGTGCTGAGGACAGTTCACCTGTAAACTCCAACCTCCTTCTGCTGAGCAGCCAGAATATTTTTCATCCATAACAAATAGTTATTGATCTCCTACTATATGCCATCCACTGTTCCAGAGACAGAAGAAAAATATGGTTGGGACAAAAATCCATGCGTTCACTACACAAGTAAGCAAATAAACAAGATAATTTTGCACAGTGATAAATATAAAGAAGACAAGAAAGCAAAGTGGGGAGATTGAAAGTGCCCAGGGTCTGCCCAGAACTTCTCAGTAAGTGCTCAGGGAATCCTGGCCTGAGTAAGCATTGCCAGCAGGGATAGCCTAGAGCCTGAGCATTTGAGGAAGAGGCAATCTCAAGTTCAAAAGTCTGGGGCTAATTCTAGTTTAGAATTGGGAGCATTGGAGGAAAAGAAAAGGCAGAGTGCAGAGGGGTATTCCTGGGGAAAGTGGAAATGAGACTGGAGACCTAAGCAAGCAAAGCCAGAAGATCAAGTGGGACATTCTAAGAAAACTGGATTTCAGACTCGCCAGGTGGTAGGTTCTTAAAGGAGCCTGCCGCCCAAAAATCTGAATCTCCTATACATAGGAAAACCTTCATGAGCTTCCTGCTTTCACCTTCATATCTGCTACTGCCACAATCCTTATTCCACCCTTTTCCTGCCTATGGTCCCACTGGAAGTGATGATTGGTCGAGACAGGACTCTGCTATCAAAGCTTTTACAGAAAATGCAAATCTGACTTTGTCACTCTTTTGTTATATCTTCTGTGAAATTTTTCCTGATACCATTTTTTCTGGTGTTTTGTTGCACTATTATATTAATAGTAGCATTTAAGGTTAATAGTTCTATTAAGGTCATTTATTGTGCCCTAGACAATGTTTCTGGGGTTTCACGTGTATTAACTTATTGAATCTTCACAACAAACCTGTGAAGCTAGAACTGCTTATCATTCCCACTACAGATGAAGAGTCTGAGGCATAAACTTTGCTCATGGTCACATGAGCTGGTGGAGGAGCTGGGATTTGAATCCAAGGAGTAGGTCTCCAGAGCCTGTATCCTGAACCATTATGCTTTGCTGCATCCCAAAAGCCCTGTTAAAGGTGTCCAGTATTTGACCAATGTTGAATTTCTAAGAGAACCAGCAGAGGAGACTAATTTAAGAAGCACAACATCCTAATAACAGGAACCCACAATGTGCCAATTATTAGGCTTTCCACATGTGTTTCTTTATTTACAACCACCCTGACCTGTCTGGTGCTATGGTAAGTTTCACATATCACTAACTGCTGCTTCTCAATGTCTAGCAATGCCCTAAGCACCCTCAGAGGAGAGCCTGGGAAACACTCTTAGGGTCCCTCCTTAGGCTGGAGGACTGCCTGTTTTCACCCTGGTAGGAAACATTCAGACTGGCCATCAATCCACACAGAGGTTCAATGGCAAGTCTTCTGAATACCTGAGGACAACAGATGCCAGTACCCCTCTCTGATGGGCTCACCTATTGCTGGAGCTTCTTGGTTTAGGGCTGCAGGTAGGCAATCTTGTCTGACACACAGAAGGTGTTCAGTGTCCACAGAGTCGATGGATGGTGTCCCTGAAATGCTAAAATACTCAGCCTCCCACCTTTTTATTTTTAAAAAACACAACTCTCCTTGTTCTTTTTTACTTCCTTGGTCGCCTTTTATCTAAATACAAATATAGCATGTACGATGGGCCTGGCTTTGCTTTAAGTACTTAATAATCTAGGACCCTGAAACTGACAACAGCCCAATGAAATAGGCACTACTGTGCTCCCCCCCCCTTTTTTTAAAGGTTTATTTATTTTTGAGAGAGAGAGAGCTCAAGCGGAAGAGAGGCAGAGAGAGAGAGGGAGACAAAGAATCGGAAGCTGGCTCTGCTCTGTGCTGACAGCAGCAAGCCCGATGTGGGGTTCAGGCCCATGAACCTTGAGATCATGACTCAAACCCAAGTCCAATGTTCAACTTACTGAGCCACCCAGGTACCCCTGTGCTCGCTTTTACAGATTAAAGGAACTGAGGTATAGAGAGATTAATCTACCTTCTAAATTCACAAACTAGTAAATAATAGAGCCAGACTTCCAATACAAGAAAGTTATCTCCAACTTCTCAGCTACTGGCCCCCTTGTCCTTGCCCTAATATGAGTTCTCTTATCACTGAGAACCTCTTCACACCTCACTAGCCTAATGGCAGAAGTGAGAGGCCACTTATAGTTATGGTTAGACTATAGTATCTTTTACTATAGTAAAAGAAGCCACTATACTTTTACTTCTGGTCATTTTCATTTTTCCCAGAGTTTACTCTCCATGTAAATATTTACACAAATCCCTAGAGTTTCTTATACTCTGTCCAAAAGTCAATCCTTGTCAGAGCTCCCAATTGCCAATGGCATCATTCAAAGCTAACTCCGTAACTGATGGTGTCCCACACTCTCCCAAGTGGTTCTGGTTGCCCACAGCCTTAGATCTTGCTACCTCCAGTGGACTGTCGTTGCTAACAGTGGGGCCAAATATTTAGAGTCCTTGATAGCCCATCTAAAAGTGCCAGCAATTCTCCAACTTAAACATCTTGTCTCTATGGATTGATAGGTCAGAGAAGGACATGCTCTCCTCATTACATATAATCAGAGACTCACCACCACAAAGCTGCCTGGACCTGCAATAGTACCCTCTTTAGTGGCACAGAACTTTCAGTGCACACACCTTTTCATTTCTCAGAAAATACGCTGAATCTGAATGTGCTCCTAAATCAGCTATTCCCTGTGCCTCACCCAGCACTGCTGGCCTCCCCAACGGGCCAAGACACTGCTGTTGTCCTGCCACAAGTCAACCCTCTTTCTCTCTTCAGACTGGGTTCCTCTTAGAACCTTCTTTTATTCTTTCCAATATTCTGGCATGGTCTAGATTAACCCTAGTAAACAAGACTTTTTTTTTTCCTTTTTACGCTAAACTTTAGGAGGGCAAAAGAGGTCAAGGTTGTGATAATTTCCTCCATTCCAGAAGACTTCTTTGGCTTTTCATGTAAATCCCCAGGTCTATACAGTGGAAAGTGCTTCCCAGTATACCTTGTTCAAACAAGTCTATTGCCCTACATCATCTATGAACACACCCATGGCCTTGGCCCTACCCATTCACAACAACTTATTGCATTTTGCTGTGAGATTTTCTTGGACTGCCACTATGACTTTTATCCATCATCACCATATTCCAACTTTTGAAATCTCTGATATTTTGAGGTACTATGTTGAAATCTGTAAGTTAATGTTCATGAAGTATAGACCTTTTCCGTTGGCTTATAAGCTTTCTTTAGTTTTTCAAAGTCTCTTTAAGTTATTAATTGCTCCAAATTCACTTCTTATACTCTGTTCTTATTATATATGTGAACTAACAAAATAAGTAAATGATGTCCAAACTATCTTTCGTAGCAATGTATATGTATTCATTCCAACCCAATAATTAAAACATGTAGATGGTAACACTTTCAGAATGACTTCCCAAAAATAACACCTATAGTTTTAAATATTTATCAGGAAGAGGAAAACTCACCAACAAATCTCAATATGACTGTTTCCTAAAGCTCAATCAGCTTTTCCAACACAATATTTGCTTAAGAGAAGGTTCTGGGATGCACATGTACCAGAGTAATCTTAATTCTAAATTTTGACATTAGTTCTCTGAAATTAGTTCTCTTCCAGCCACATACATAGTTCTACATCCTACAAACCATTCTTCGAAATATAGGAAATTTGAAAGAAGTTAATTTCTTGTTTGCTGTGGAAAAGATAGAATCCAGCCAAATCCTTCTGAGCAATAAATCCAGGGGAAGGAAGGAAGGATGGAAGGAAGTGGGATGGCCCATGTAAAATTGTCCCTTTCCTGGTGTCTCAGAGGGGAAAGTAGCTCTTAATTCATCTAGGCTTCCTAGAGATAGGGTGATAGGTTGACTAGTTTCCCTCCAAATTCAAGTAAAACTTGAACCTCAGCAAGTGACCTTATTTGAACTAGTATCTTTGTAGATATAACTAAGTTAAAATGAGGTCATACTGAATTAGGATTGGCCCTACCTCCAATGACTGGTGTCTTAGTAAGGAGAAGGCACACAGAAAGGCATACTATATTAGGAACACCAAGTGGAGACAGAAGTTGAAATTGGAATTATGTTGCCACAAGTCACAGAACACCTGAGGTCCCCGGAAGCTGGAAGACAAGGAAGAATTCTCTCCTACAGCCTTCAGAGGAAGCATGGCCCTGATGACATACTGAGTTCAGAATTCTAGCCTTCAAAAATGTTAGAGAATACATTTCTGTTGGGTTAAGCTCCCAAGTTTGTGCTAGTTTGTTACGGAGGCCTTAGGAAACAAGTACATATGGGAATACTCATTTGC
The DNA here is from genome assembly GCF_006229205.1 of Suricata suricatta. Lineage (NCBI taxonomy): Eukaryota > Metazoa > Chordata > Mammalia > Carnivora > Herpestidae > Suricata > Suricata suricatta. The sequence goes on from NC_043707.1 coordinate 77,968,332, forward strand.
TCATTCCACTCTGCTAGCTTGGGCATTCCAGAACACAAGTTTGAGGAGCCTCGGATAAGTCATTGCTTCACCTGGAGCTTTCACTAGTAAGAGGCACAGACTCTGGTACCAAGTTTCCTGGTATATTATTCTGCTCAGGCTGTCATGACAAAACACCACAGACTGGGTGGTTTAACAGATGTTTTTTCTCTTTTTTCTGGAGGTGGGGAAATTTAAGATGAAGGTGTAGACCAATTAGTTCTTGGGGAGTGCTCTCTTGATAGCTTGCAGGTATCTGCCTTCTAGCTATAGCTTCATCTTGCAGAGAGAGAGAGAACACAAGTGATCTCTGGTATCTCTCCTCTTATAAGGACATCAAAAATCCCATCAGATTAGGGACCCATCCTATGACCTCATTTAACCTTAATTACTTCCTAAAGCCCCTATCTCCAAATTCAGTCACACTAGGGATTAGGGCTCTAACATTTAAATTGTGGAGTTTCTTATCACTTATGTGTTCACTAAAGTAGCACTTACAATTTCCTTTAAGGAATTTTCTTTTGCATTTAAACTTAGCTAACTATTTGGTGCAAGAGGACTAGCTTTCAACCTGTATCAACTTTTGACAAGCTTTCTCATCAAGTTTAATCATTTTTAACTTTTGATTTAAAATGAGAGACACGCAACTTGTCCTTTCACATGAACACTTAGAGGCCATCGTAGAGGTATTACTTGGCCTAACTTCATTCGACATTATCGTGTCTTAGTGAATAGGCCAAAGGGAGGAAGATGAGGGAACAGCTGATCAATGGAACAGTCAGAATGCATACAACATTTATTAATTCAGTTCGCCCTCTTACATGGGCCTGGTTTGTGGCTCCCCAAGACAATCACAATAGTAACAGCAAAGCTTAGTTACAGATCACTGTAACAAATATAATAACAATAAAAAACAATAAAATAATTAAAAAAAGTTTGAAGTGTTTCCAGAATTACCCAAGTGTAACCCAAAGCAACCAAGTAAGCAAATGTTGTTTGAAAGCTGCACCTATAGGGGCCCCTCGGTGACTTAGTCAGTTGAGTGTCCCACTTTTGATTTCAGTTCAGATCATGATCTCATGGTTTGTAGAATGGGACTTTGCATTGGGCTTCACTCTGAGCATGGAGCCTGCTGGATATTCTCTCTCTCTGGGACACCAGGATCCCTCAGTCAGTTAAGGGTCTGACTTGATTTTGGTTCAGGTCATGATCCCATAGTCATGGGATCAAGCCCCACTTTGATCTCCATCCTGAGCATGGAGTCTGCTTAAGATTCTCTCTCTCTCTCTCTCTCTCTCTCTCCTCTGTACCTCTCCCGCACTTGTATACACACTCTCTCTCTCTAAAATTAGAAAATAAATTAAATCTCAAGGCCTCCATTTAAAGAGAAGCCAGAAAATGAACTGAAGAGGAGTGTCCAGTGTAACAGGAGGAAAACCAGAGAAACAGGATACACTGGAAAGCATTGAAAAAATATACTGAAAAAAATCTTTCAACAAGACAAAAAATCAACTTTATAAAACGAAGATAAGCCAAGTATGAGAGGAATGAAGAATTGACCATTGGACTTAGCAATGTAAAGGTCATAGTTGACCCTGACAATAGTCATTATGGTGAAAGGACTACAGAGGTACAATAATATGCTTTTATATATTTCAGCTAAAAAGAAAAGAAAGGAAAAATGGAGGACATAGACAGTATAGCAAATAATTGTGATATCTGGCTGATAGGTTATATAAGGTTTCATTATCCTGTTTGTGTATGTTTGAATTTTTCTAAATAAAAACTTAAAACAGGAGAATAAAAGCAGAGAATTGGAGAAGCAATTACAAAAAACTTTTCTTAGTAGCTTAGGTATATAAGGGAGATGAGAAATGGAGTGCTAGGGGTGATACTTAGGAAGTAGAGTCCAGAGAGATTTTGTTCTCATGTACATGAAAAAGTATTCCTTATCTGTATGATGATAATAATGATCCAGTAAAGAGGTAAAACTGATGGTGCACAAAATAAAAATGAGATCCATGCTGGAAAGATATTTGAGCATAAAAAATAGGGGGGAATCCAATGAAAGTTTAACTTTAGAGAAGAGCACAGATGCATAGGAGCACATGTACCCCAATCTTCATAGCAGCACTGTCAACAATAGCCAAATCATGGAAAGAGCCTAAATGTCCATCACCTGATGAGTGGATCAAGAAGATGTGGTATATATATACAATGGAGTATTACATGGCAATGAGAAAGAATGAAATATGGCCATTTGCAGCAAAGTGGATGGACCTCGAGGGTATCATGCTAAGTGAAATAAGTCAGGCAGAGAAGGACAGATACCATATGTTTGCACTCATAGGTCTAACAGGAGAATAGGAGAAACCTAATGGAGGACCAGGGGGAGGGGAAGAGGGGGAAAGAGAGTTGGGGAGAGAGAGGGACGCAAAACCTTTAAGACTACTGAATACTGAAAATGAACCGAGGGCAGAAGGGGGCGGGGGAAAGAGATGATGGTAATGGAGGAGGGCACTTGTGGGGAAGAGCACTGGGTGTTATATGGAAACGAATTTGACAATAAACTATTTAAAAAAAAGAGAAAGAAGAGCACAGTTTAGTTATAGGAGTGACTTAGGGACTCTGGACACAGTTGAAGTTTCCTGGGTGTTTGGTGGTGAAGGTATGCAGCATCTTCATTCCAATTTTTCCTTTTCTTCAGTGAAATAAGCAAGGACATAAACTGAGAGTGAAGATGGTTAAGAGAGTTTCAAATTTTAGGAGAAATCAGGAGATGGTTACCTATAAGAGCAGCAAAGTGACAGGATTGCGAGTTCTAATGAGCCAGCCATCACGGCTGTAGGCTTTTTTTCTCCACTGGAGATGGGCGTCCCAATGTAAATCTTGAGTACAAAGAGTTGGATTCATTTACAGTACAGATTTTTAAACTTGTACAATAAAAAGCAAGACAATGAAGTCCATATGCAAGGCAAAAGGAGAAGAGAGAGTAAAAAGGTTATAAGTTGAAGACTGTAGTTCTTAGTAGGTTATACAGAATCTAATAGGGATGAGAATCTGGGTGATGAGTTTATTTGTATGTTGACTGGATTAAAATGTACAATTATTTTCATTAAAACACATCACAAGAAGTGGAAAAAGAGCCTGAAAATTGGAAAAAATATTTAATTTTTATATTCATGTATATTTATGTACAATATACGATGCAGATAACTATAATATATATTTTAACTCCTAAAAACAGTAATAAACAAGTATTATGCATAGGCAATTCACAAGAGAGGCTAATAAACAGATGAAACGATGCTCTATTAGTAATTAAGAAAAAAATAGATTAGGGTCGCAGTGAAATACCATTTCATAATAATTGAGTTGGTAAAAATGTCAAGAGCTCCTTATTATCAACTGTCGGTGAAGTATAGAAGTATCAGAAATATTTATACATTGCTGGTGGGATTGGGAATTGGTACAGTCCCTTGGGAGAATGTATAAAATAATACTGTAAAAAATAAAAGAAATAAAAACCATTTAAATGTTTATAGCAGGCGAATGAATAAATAAATGTTGGTATATTCACACAATAGGCAAAAAGAATGAATATAAATAAATCTCACAACACTATGTTGGTTGAAGAAAATGAAGTTACACATCAAAACCAATTATACAAAGATTTAAATATTCAAGACATGATGTATGACTTAGGGATATATTCTTGTATAGAAAACTAGAAAGCAATTCATGACAGTGCTAAATAAGAATATTAAGATATTTCTAGAGGAGAGATTAGCTGTGTCCATGAAAGATTGGTAAAAGAGATTTAACCATATCAAGCAATTTTCTTGAGATAGTTGGTAAGTATGTGGGTACTTGATACAGTAGTCTTTATATCTTTTTGGAGATTTTGAATGTTAATAAACTTTAAACCTAAAAATCAGTAGTATATTAACCAGGAACCTCAGAGCTACTATAATAATGTCTCCCATTTTTCTATCTCTTTTCATTTTTTTCTTATCCTCATGCTCCTTCATCTTTTTCTTCCTGCTCCCTCACTCCAACATATACTAACTCCCCACTGATTTCCAACATTGTACTTCAGAAATGTATACATATGTTTTAAAGTGCAGTCTTTTAGTAGTATTCTAAAATTTTTTAAAGTACTACCCTGAAAACATATATATATGGATAGCAACTTTCTTGATCCTAGCCATTAAAAAGGGTAAAAATATTAGAGCAATTATTCTTCTTTGAATTCATCTATTTCCATGAAATCTCATTAGTTAAAACCAATAGCCCTCTTTCTCCCTGAGGCAAGCAAAAACTCTTACCTAATTCATATTATGAAGTTTGACAGACTATTTTTCCAAAAGTTTAAGGTTTTCCATTAAAGTTTCTATTCAGGTGTTTTTTGTTTCTTTGATTCTGGATGAGAAATTGTGCCACCCCAGTTCACACTAATTTGTTATATGGACGTTAAACTTTCCTTTTCTAATCTCATTTTACATCCTTCCAAATTAATAGCCAATACCTGGGAACTCTTTCCATCCCTTCTCTGAGAACCCAGCAGTTTTAGCAGCTATAATGAACAGTAATTAATTTCTATAAATTTGATTTTCTCTACTCTTCCTATACTTAAATAATCTGCATGTATTTCTCTTCTCCTCAGATGAAGTTCATGACTGAATTTGCAGTTGTCACTTTGATTGGCACTAGACATAGTGTTAGGTTATAAATGACCCAAATTAAAATAGACCTCAGATTTGCAGGATTCAGTTTACTGCATCTCCATGGAAATTTACCTAGTACATACAGCACGTTTCTTTACTACTTTATATACCTTTGTTGAAATTTAAAGTGAAAAATAATCATATTTCCCGACTAATAAGTATGCCTTTTTTGTCCGTTTAATCTGCAAGATATCAATGTAGCATCTGTGTCATGTCCACACATAAGTTTACACGAGTTAGCAAGTGAACACTCAGTAAAAGAAAGTGTTGAAGTGAAAAGGGATCTAATGTAAGCTATGGAGATAAAAACGTTTATTGAAGAAATACAAGCTTTTTTATAAAACAATAAAATTAGAGCATGAACACTATATGCACAGAATTCAGCTACAAAGCAATTTAAAATGTAATGCCATTATGTTTTTGCACTGTCTGTCCCCCAGGAGTATCTTTTGGGAATATGGTAGTAAATACTAAAGGCAAAGACATAAACTTTAAAATATTTTAAAGTTTAAAACCCCCTTGGTAAGATGGAATGAGAAAAAGGCTAGAAGTCTAGGTTCTAATTTTATATTTATTTCTTTGCTTATTCACTTATTCATCAATTGTTAACTACACACCAATATGTGCCAGGGCCTTGTTAGGCACTGAAGTGATCAAGATAAATAAAATATAGTTGTTGCCTAGAAATTAGTGACATTCAAGTCAAACAGAGTTGTATGGCATTGCCCAAACCAATCTTTCGATGCCCTTTTTTTGCAAAATAAAGAAAATTCAGATCCTAAGCAATTTCATTGATATGAGGATCAAATGTGTATGTGAAAGTTCTAGGAGAGGAGAGTACAATTTTTTGGATGCCTCCCATGTCCACAACTTCTTCTGAGCAAAACAGCCTCGTATATGTTAAGGAACAAAAATACTTTAATTACAGAAAAGAATTATACGCTTTTCATGAGTATCAAAGACAACCAAGCCAGGACTTCCAGTTTCCAGTCTAGCGCATAAGAAGCTAGGAAGTTGCCACTCCACTCTAAGAACATAAAAAATATGATTAACTATAAAATCAACAATGCTTCTTAGATCTGTAAGAGAACTGAGATCACAGGGCAAATTGCTCTCCTTAAAGTTGGAGACTTCAATAGGCAAATACTGAAAATCACAACTTACAACAGCACAAACGCATAAGCTAAAACCTCAGTCAAAACCAGTGCCAAGGTACTGAAACCTGAACTATAACTGATTAACTGCTAGCGGCTCAGTGTGGACAAAACTGGGAGATTAAAAGCTCCAGAGGGACCCAGTTATCAGGCAACCTCACACTTCCTGGAGTTCTTCACATCAGAGAGAAATTTCCAGAATATTCTGAGAGGGAGGAAGAGAACCATTTTGAAATACCTAAGCGCATGCTGTTCTTAACAAAGCTTGCCCAGAGATAAAACTGTTTATCCAAACTCAAATCAGCTGGAGTTTATCAGAGCCTTACCGGGGGAAGGGAAATATCCAACTCCAGCCAGATCCACTCTTCCACATGGAGAAATATGCAAATGCAATCCCCTCTGTCCATTGTGTCCCACCTAAGGAGGAGGAAGAATGAGAAGCACATACCATGTTTATGGTCCAGAAGTACAGGCTCACTGAAGACTGACACCTAACCAGACGACTCTAGGATGCTTCCTGTCCTCCCCCTACCTCACCGCCACATTACTAAAGGCCTGTTTATGGCTGGTTTTTTTTATCCAGTACACCAAATTTATGTATCAGGAAAAAACTACAAGACAAATTAAAAGGCAAAATCACAGTTTAAAGAGACAAAAGAAAACATTAAAAGCAGACTCAGATATGACAGGGATATTGGAGTCATCAGACCAGGAATTTACAACTTTTGGATTAATATTCTAAGAGTGCTAATGAATAAATAGCATGCAAGAACAGATGGGCAATGTAACCAGAGAGAGATATTCTAAGAACAAAAAAAAAAAAAAAAAGCCAGAGATCAAAAAAGAAAAGAAAAGAAAAAAACTAACAGAAATGAACAGAAACGAAGAATGTTTTTGATGATCTTAGTAGTAGATTAAATATAGCTGAGGTAGAATCTCTCCTCTTGAGGATATCTCAAAAAAAAAAAAACACCTTCAAAGCTAAAAAGTTAAGAGAAATAAAGACTGACAAAACAAACAAACAAAACAGAATTTCTAACTGGCACAACCACCTGAAATGTAATATACACGTAATGAGACTACCGAAAGAAGACAGAAAAAAAACAAAACACCTGCTGAACAGAATACTGCACATCAATCACTAATCCCAGGGGAGAACTCTAACTACATACAGCATAGTAAAGATCGTCACTATGCCAATCACCAGCAGTAGAAGTTAAAAACTTCTGCCCATTACATCTTCGTATCAGAGTCACCAAGAAAAACACACTTGACTAAGCACTGGCTGGAAACAATGCTTTACTTACATAGAGACAAGATAAAGAATGATCAGATTTAATCATGGATGTTCATCTTCCTTGGCCAGCCGATCTTTCATGTCAGGTAATGTAGGGCAATTTGCCTAAATTTACCCATTTTGTACCCATTTGTAAAATTACCCATTTTTCCCTTGGTGGAAAGACCTCATCCATTCTCACCAGGGGACAGATGTAGCAGTGGGGGTGTCCAGGTACCATGTGACTCATACACTTAAACAGGACAAAAGAGCATACACAGGACATGAAACAGGAAAAGATATTACCACAGAAGATGATAAGTCCAGCATAGGCTGTGTGGGCTCTTTATCTTTTGGTAAGGAAGTATTCCAGGGCCCAAGACCCATTCTTTTTTTTTTTTTTAATAGTTTATTGTCAAATTGGTTTCCATACAACACCCAGTACTCTTCCCCACCAGTGCCCTCCTCCATCACCACCACCTCTTTCCCCCCCTCCCTTCCCCTTCAACCTTCAGTTCATTTTCAGTATTCAATAGTCTCTTAAGTTTTGTGTCCCTCTCTCTCCCCAACTCTCTTTCCCCCTTCCCCTCCCCCTCCCCATGGTCCTCCATTAGGTTTCTCCTGTTCTCCTATTAGACCTATGTGTGCAAACATATCGTTTCTGTCCTCCTATGCCTGACTTATTTCGCTTAACATGACACCCTCAAGGTCCATCCACTTTCCTACAAATGGCCATATTTCATTCTTTCTCATTGCCATGTAATACTCCATTGTATATATATATACCACATCTTCTTGATCCATTCATCAGGTGATGGACATTTAGGCTCTTTCCATGATTTGGCTATTGTTGACATTGCTGCTATGAACATTGGGGTACATGTGCTCCTATGCATCAGCACTTCTGTATCCCTTGGGTAAATCCCCAGCAGTGGCATTGCTGGGTCATAAGGGAGTTCTATGGATAGTTTTTTGAGGAACCTCCACACTGTTTTCCAGAGTGGCTGCACCAGTTTACATTCCCACCAACAGTGTAGGAGGGTGCCCGCCAAGACCCATTCTTATGCTGTTAAGTGGAGATTGAAAGATTGTGCACAACACCGCCTTTCCCAATGGTAACAGAAGAAATGTTTTTAATTTAATGTTTATTTATTTTTGAGAGACAGTGAGAGACAAAGCAAGAGTGGTATAGGGGCAGAGAGAGGGAGACATAGAATCCAAGTAGGCTCCAGGCCTTAACCTTTCAGCACAGAGCCCAACACAAGACTCAAACCCACAAACCATGAGATCATGACCTGAGCCAAAGTCGGACGCTTAACCGACTGAGCCACCCAGTGCCCCAACAGAAGAAATATTTAAAACAATAATGACTATTTCTCCAAATTAATATCAGACATAAAGCCACAGATCCAGGCAACTCCAAGAATACCAAATAGCATGAATGCCAGAAACACTAAACCTAGATATATCATTTTCAAACAAGAGAACATCAAAGGTAAAGAAAAAACTTCTACACAATGCCAAAGGGTAAAACCTTGCCTATAGAAGTGCAGATAAAAATTACATCTTACTTCTCAGAAACCATGCAAGCAAGAAGACAGTGGAAATACTTGAAGTGTTAAAAGAAAAAAAGCACTAACCTAGGATTCTGAATGCTGTGAAATTAGCTTTCAAAAGTGAAGGAGAAATAAATTTGTTCTCAAACAAAATACAAGGGAATTTGTTGTTAATAGCTGTTGTAATAAATGTAAAAGAAGTTCTATTGAAAAAAGGAAAATTATACAGATCAAAAACTCAGATCTGTATAAAGGAAAGAAGAGCATAGAAGAAGTAATAAATGAAGATAAAATAAAAACTTTTATTTTTCTGATTCTTAATCTAACAGATAAGTTTATTCTAAATAGCAATAGCAACAATGTATCTGATTACATTTGTGTGTGTGTGTGTGTGTGTGTGTGTGTGTGTGGTGCATACCTGCCTATGCATGCTTATGAATAAGCAAAGTGAATGACAGCAAAGGGGCAAAAGTAAAGAATTAAGATTATTTTCATTATAAAGTACTCATGCTACCTGAGAAGCAGTGGACTGTTACTTGAAAATAGATGTGGATTAGTTGTTAATGTATATTGCAAATTCTAGGACAACCATTGAAAACATACATAAAAAGAAATATATTTTATATACTAAGAAAGTAGAGAAAATGGAATCATATAAAATGACCACAGAAAACAACAAAAAGCAGGGAAAGGGTGAATCACAAAAATAGGAGCAAGAAACAAGGACAACAAATAGAAAACTGGAACTAATATGGTAGACATTATTCCAACCATGTCAATAATGGTCTACAGGCACCAATTAAAAAACGGAAATTCAGAGTAGATCAAAAAACACTACCCAACCATATGTTGTCTATAAGAAACTATGTTAAATATAGACACAAATAGATTAAAAATAAGTAGATGGGAAAAGATATACGGTGCTGACACTTAAAAACAACAGCACAAGAATGATCTATATTGCTTTCAGACAGCGTCGACCTCAGAACAAAGAAAGTTATCAGAGATAAAAAGGGCCATTACACAATGATAAAGGGGTCAATTCTCTAGAAGATATAACAGTCCTATGTGTGTGTGTGTGTGTGTGTATACCAAACAACACAGCATCAAAATATGTGAGGTAAAAATGGATAAATGTGCAAAGAGAAATAGATTAATCCACTATTATAGTTGGAGACTTCAGCATCCTTCTCCAAACTGAAATAGACAAATCCAGGGGACAGAAAATCAGCAAGGACATAGCTGAATTTAACAACACCACCAATTAGTTGAACATCTATACACTACTTCATCCAATGACAGCAGAATACACATTCTTCTTAAGCTCATATAGAACATTCATCAAGATAGAGCACAATCTGGGACATAAAACAGACATTAACAAATTTAAAAGAATTTAAATCCTACAATATCTGCTCTCAGACCACAATAGGATTAAACTAGAAATCAAAAACAAAAATAGCTGGAAAATCCCAAAACATATGGAGATTAAACAACACAATTCTTTTTTTTAATTTTTTAATGTTTTTTATTTATATTTGAGAGACAGAGAGCTACAGTGGGAGTAGGGGAGGGTTAGAGAGAGAGGGAGACACAGAATCTGAAACAGGCTCCAGGCTTTGAGCTAGCTGTCAGCACAGAACCCGATGCGGGGCTCGAACCCACGAACCGTGAGGTGATGACCTGAGACAAAGCCGGACGCTTAACCGACTGAGCCACCCAGGCGCCCCAACAACACATTTCTAAATAACACATGGGCTAATAAGAGAAATAGACATTAAAAAAAAAGAATATTTTGAACTAAATAAAAATGAAAATATAACTTATCAAAATGTGTGAGATGCAGAGAAAAAACACAACTTGACAACAAGTATATGAAATGATGTTCATCGTTAATAATCATCAAGAAAATGCAAATTAAAACCACAATGAATATCTCCTTACAATTGGATGACTGTTATCAGAAAAAGAAAAAGGAGAAAAAGGTTGCCTAGGGTACAGAAAAATTAGAACCCTGTTCACTGTTGATGGGAAGGTAAAATGGTGCGATCTTTATTGACAACACAACATTCCTCAAGAAATTAAACACAGAACTGCCCTGTGATCCAGCAATCCCATTTCTGGGTGTATATCCAGAAGGACTGAAATTAAGATCTTGGAGAGCTGCACCTTATTGTTCAATCACAATAGTCGAGGTATGGAAATAATCTAATTTTCCAATGATGGATAAATGGATAAATAAAATGTAGTTGTACATAAAAGAGAATAGTATTTAGCCTGTAAGGGGGCCCAGGTCAGTTCAGGTCATGATTTCACAGTTTGTGGGTTCAAACCCCATGTCGAGCTCTGTGCTGACAGCTCGGAGCCTGGAACCTGTTTTGGATCCTGTGTCTCCCTGTCTCTTTGTCCCCCACCCCCACTCGTGCGCACTCTCTCTCTCTTTCTCTCTCTCTCTCTCTTTCTCTCTCTCTCAAAATAAATGAACATTTAAAAATTAAAAAGAAGAAAGTACTGTCATCTGCAGCCACATGAATGAACCTGGAGGACACTATGCTAAGCAAAATACTCCAGTCACAGAAGGACAAATATTGCATGATTCCACGTATGTGAGGAACCTAAAATAGTTAACCTTGGAAGCAGAGAGTAGAATAGTGATTGCCAGGGTCTGGGTTAAGAGTAAAATGGTGAGTTATCATTCAGTAGGTATCAAGTTTCAGTTATGCAAGATGTATAATTTCTAGAATTGTATTGTATAACATAGTGCCCGTAATTAACAGTACTGTATTGTGCACCTAAAAGTCAATAAGGAGATAGCCATGTTCAGTGTTCTTCCTACAACTTAAAAAAAAGCAGAAAAAATAAAGATAAGCAACTACAGTGGTGAAAAATATCCATTATTGTTTTTCATAAACAAAACGGATCAGTAAATCCTGGTATCTATGATGATGGAAGTCAGGAGTCAGGATTGTGGTTATACTTGGAGCAATAAGAGCCCAAGTATCATCAAGGAATTGAATGAGACTTCGATGGTGTTCGTGTATTCTTTATCTTATTTGGGCAGTGGTCAATTTGTGGCTTTTGTGAAACGTATCAAACTCTATACCTAAGATTTTTAACTTTTCTGAAAGCATGTTCATTTCCATAGGTCTAACAGGAGAACCCTAATGGAGTACCAGGGGGAGGGGAAGGGGGAAAGAGAGTTGGGGAGAGAGAGGGACACAAAACTTGAGAGACTATTGAATACGGAAAAACGAAGGGAGGGTTGAAGGGGGGGGGGGGGGGGGAAGGTAGGTACTGGTAATGGAGGAGGGCGCTTAACCCAGCACTGGGTGTTATATGGAAACCAATTTTAATTTAACCAGTTTAATTTAAAAAAAAGAAACAAAAGAAAGCATGTTACACTTCAAGAAAAAAATGTTTTTAAAAAGTTAATCTTATATAACCTTGTAACTACCACTGCACATACTAAAATATGCCACAAGGATAGAGATGTCTCAAATGCCCTTTCTGAGAGAGGACACGGATATGTATATGCGATTTCCATACTCCTGGCCAAATATGATAAATATAGAGCTTCAGTTTCTTTTATTTTTTATGTTTTTTATGTATTTTTGAGAGACAGAGACAGCACAAGCAGGGGAGGGTTAGAGAAAGAGGGAGACACAGAATCTGAAACAGGCTCCAGGCTCTGAACTAGCTGTCAGCACAGAGCCCGATGCGGGGCTCGAACCCATGAATCGTGAGATCATGACCTGAGACAAAGCCAGATGCTTAACCCACTGAGCCACCCGGGTGCCCCAGAGCCTCAGCTTCTTGATCATTCACCCAACTGGCCCTAATTTGTTAGATTTCTTTTTATCATAAACGCATGCTGAATTTTGTTTTACGCTACAGACATGATCATAGGATTTTTTTCTTGTAAACTTTTAATGAGAAAATTACACAGAATGCATAATATTAAATCAGACATGCTTTTCACGTCATGATGTCATACATGTTTTATATACAGCTGTCCTCTGTTTGACTATTTTTTAATGATTTCACCTGTTTCATGAATATCGTTGTTTTATTTCTTATTTTTGAATCAAGATTATAGTAGCTTCATAAATTAAGCTGGGGTGCATTCCTACTGTTTTTTATTCTGTAAATAATTTGCTCGAGATGCGACATATTTCTTTCATATAAATGATAAGATTTGCTTGTAAAACCATCTGCGGGTAACATTTAGTGGTATTATCTTCGTGGAGATTGTTAATTGATTCAATCTATTTAATGCTTGTAGGATTGTTCAGTGTTCCTATTTCTTTCTGAATTGGTTTGATAAGTCACTTTCCTAGGAAGCTTTCCCGCTCCATATGTTTCAGATATACTGCCCAACATTTGTCTATAATATTCTATTACTATCTTTTAAATCTCTATGATATCCTTAGTTATGCTGCCATTTTAATCTTGATGTTTTTGGATTTTCATTCTTTTTTTTATTGTTGTCTCTCAACCCTGTAAAAGGGACAACGCTTTATAGGTATTTTAATAATCATTGTTTTAGCTTGGTTGTTCTTTTATTTTGTATGTTAGTTTTATAGTCTATTAATTTCTACTCATGTATTTATTAGATTTGTCCTCGGAGTTTTTCTAAATAAAGTTGGATACTGAGCTCATTTATTTTCAGGCTCCTTTATTTTCTATGTATTAAAGGCCATACATTTATATTTAATCAATTTGGTTGCATCTACCTAGTGTTAACATGCAGTATTTTGATACCATGCAGGAAACATTATTTTTTGAGAGAGAGAGAGAGAGAGAGAGAGAGAGCACACAGGAAAGGGACAGAGAGAGTGGGAAAGAAAGAGAGTCTCAAGCAGGCTCCATGCTCAGCACAGAGCCCAATATGGGGCTCAATCTAATGACCCTGGAATCATGACCTGAGCAGAAGTCAAGTTTGATTTGGTTGATGGCTCAACTAACTGAGTCATCCAGGACCCCTATTTTTTTATTTAATGTCCATTTTGATTTTTTTCATAGAGTCAATAATATTTAATTAATTGTGTTTTTTAATGTCCTAATATAGAAAGAGATTTTATTAACTATTATTTTATAACATTTCTAATTTGTTTTTGGAGGAATTTTTTTTCATTTTATTTTTTTCTGGCTTTACTGATGTATAATTGGCAAATAAATTGAATATATTTAAGGTAAACAATGTGATGGTCTGATGTACGTACACAATGTGAAATTACCACAATCAAATTCATTCTCACTTACTTCTAATGTTATATAATCACGGTCAATATATTATCTGTCTGATATCAATTTATTAAAAAATTGTTGAGATCTTTAATGGTCTAGCATTTTCTAAGACAAGTGGTATACATATATCATGAGTATTTGAGAAGGATTTTTATTCTTTGATTGTTGGCTTCAGGAAAAGATCTATTATTAAATACCATTGGTTAAGCATGTTCTTCAAATTCCACTTGGTTTAATAAATTTTTGCTTTATCTATTAGCTACATACAAGTTTAAATGAGTACATCTTCCTGGTGAATTAAACTTGTTAATCGCTATGTGGTGATTCCTTTGGTCTCAAATAACTTTTTTGCCTTAAAGTCTATTTCTTTCCTCTCTTAATAACATCTATGCTATCTCTGGTATCCACCTTCTACAACTTCTTCTATCTTTTCATATTCAACACTTTGGTGTCTTACATTTTTGGTTTATTGCCTATAAAGAACCTATATCTACAACTGGATTTTGAAAATCACACCTGGCATTTTCTGCCTTATAAAAAGAACATTTAGTCTGTGTACATTTGATTACTGATATATTAGACTTTTTTTACATCATTTTATTTTAATCTATTATTCTGATTTTATTTTGTTATTATTCTTTGTTGCCTTTTTTGGAAGACTTTTTCAAGGATTGTCACTTGTTAATTTTTCTAATTCTTTAAATCTACATGCTTGGGTGCTATTACATTATTTTTATTCTTTTATGAATTACACTTACAATTGTATCATGAGTACCTAATGTAAAGAAACTCTACATATAATCGGTATGTTAACTCTCTTTTCAAATACCAAGAACTCTTAATGGTTTATATGCCCCCAATTTATGTGATATTTTGCCTTTTTTCATTTTCCCCAAATTATACATATAATTATTTTATACAGTTGACATGTATTTATATTTATAAACATGTTTACTAGTTTATTTTCTCATCATCTTTTCTTATATCTCAGACATTCTTCTAGAATCATTGTCTTTCTTCCTGAGATGCACATATAATTTGTGAGTTCTTTTAATAAATTCCATTTTGTTCCTTTGGAAATTTCTTTTCTTTTTCCCTCACTCACAAAAAAGAAATATAGTACTGCTGGATACAGAAATTCTCTCCCCACTTTGAAGATATTTTCCATTATTGTCTAGGTTACAGTATTACTCTTGAAATATCAATTGTCAATACAACTATGGCTCAAAAAGAGATAATTTGTGGTTTTTTAAAACTATTTCGTGTAAGATTTTTTGCTTATTTGTGTTTGAGCATAGTATAGATATTTCACTACAAAGAATCAAGTATCTAAGTATTTCACTTTTTTTGTTTATCCTATTCATATTCACAATGATTTTTGTGTCATATAAAATCATGTAAATTTTTAAACAGTTACCAACAATTATCTTTTCTAACATTTATTCTTAGTCACTATTTTACTCTTTATTTCTGGAACTCTAATTCTATCAATATTGGACCATCTCCATCTTTTCTATATATCTTTTACCTTTTCTCATATTATACATCTTATTTTTTCTCTCTGCTTGAGATTAAATAATTTCTTACTATCTCTTCTGGCTCAATATTCTCTACATATTTATTTAACCTGCTGCTTTATCTTCTATTCACTTTAAATTTATTATTTTTTATCTCAATTATTTTTCATTAAAGTCAAATCTTTCTGGTGTTTTATGATAACTTCTTGTACATTGCTATTTTTATGTCATCTTTTTAAAAGAACAATTAGCATAGGGGTGCTTGAGTGGCTTAAGTCGGGTAAGCGTCGAACTTTGGCTCAGGTCATGCCTCACAGTTCGTGAGTGCAAGCCCTGTGTCAGGCGTGCTGATGGGTCAGAGCTTAGAGCCTGCTTCAGATTCTGTTTCTCCCTCCCTCTCTGCACCTCCCCCACTCACACATTTTATCTCCCTCTCTCCCTTTCAAAAATAAACATTAAAATTTTTTAAACAATTAGCATGTAATTATTTTACATTCTGAATCTGTTAATTCCAATTTCTGAAGTTCTTGGATGTATTTATCTACTGTGTTTATTTGTGCTGGATCTCAAACATAATGGCTTCTTTTCTGAAGTACTCAGTATATTTATTTTTTATTTAGTTTTTGAGAGAGAGCAAGAGTTGGGGAGGAGTACAGAGAGAGGAAGAAAGAGAATCCCAAGGAGGCTCCAGGCTATTAGCACAGAGTCCTACAAGGAGCTCAATCCCACAAACCGTGAGACCATGACCAGAGCCAAAATCAAGAGTCAGGCACCCCTGAAGTACTAAGTATTTTTTTATTTGAATTAACTTTTACAGAATTTAATCTGTTGGAATCCTGATATTTTCTTGGGTCTGTTTTCCTCCTGGGAGGATTTATATGTCATTAGAAGAACTGCTCACTTGGGACGGAACCAATTTACGTTAATTTCTTATCTTGACACACATTTGACATTGGTTATAAAAGTTTTAAATCCAGAGTCACCTGAGAGAAGCATAATGTTTGTAAATTATCAACGAAGACTATCATTTTGATGATTATCATTATTTTTATATCATACCTTTCACTTTTTCGAGGTAGGATAAACCAATGTTTTTGTATGTTCCCTCTGCCGTTCAGAAAAATTTTGGTGACCTATCTTTTCACTAATGTGTAGCTCCTTTATATTAGCCCAGATCAAAGCAGGTGTGTGTTATTCATTTCTTTCTAATTTGGTGGTCTAACAATAATGGCTAATTTTCCTACATGCTATATCATTTGTGTTTAAGATCTCGCTAACTGATACATGCATTTGCTTTTAGAAGCATCTCCTAGATTTTGCTAACTAAATTCTCACTAGTTTGGTTCCAGCAAACTATTCTTATTTGGAGATCCCTGGTGATGTTCCTTACTTCCTTACAAGTTCAATCATTTACTTAAATACAAGCATGTTAAAGTTTATCCTGGATCAAGTTGTATTGGAGAAGGAAGGGTGTTTGTTTGTTTGTTTTTAGAATATCCAATCAATCATAAAGCTGGAAGCAATCTATAAAATCATTTTTTATTCTACTTTTTTAGCTCAAATCTTCATTTATAATTAAGAGGCATATGGTTTACTAGTGATTCTAATATAATCTGACTTAAAAGGTTATTAGAATAAGTTAATTTGGCTTTTCAAATGTATTTCTTCTGATGCTTACTAATTAGAAATTGCTTCCAATCTTTAAATGATTAATAGTCACCAAAAATATGACTTAATGATTTCTGAAAAACATTTAGACTTACTCTTGAGATAAGCTCTTTCGACTTAGCCCATTGTAGTTAATACGACAATGACTGACCGAAATGCTGTGTTAGTCCTCTCCTGGGACTGTACATAAGTGAGTATAATCTCTCCTAGACCCAAAGAGAAACTCTGTCCTGACCCTAACTCAATGTGTATCAAGGCAGTAGCAAATTTCTCTGCTATACAGTGAACTGAGGTCATTGAAATCATTGCTCCATTGAATGAAGCTTGAAACAAAAATGTGAGCAAAATTGAACAAAAATAACAAAATAAACAAACTCAATGTCACATGAGTCAAAGAATACTTAACCAGTGATTGGAATTTTTATAATGATCAGATTAAAGAATACTTTTACTTCTAAATAGATTTTACTTTTAGATGATTAGGTGATTTTACATTTTTCAGAATAAAATCAAGCTCTCTATTTGAGTTGGCACAAAGGTTTGATTTAGCACAAAGATTTCTTTCAATATAAAATAGCTATTTCTCTCCTGACCTAGTATCATCTTGACTATGTGTCACACTGACCTGCAGATGACAAAAATAAACATCACATGCTTCACAATCAATTCTAATAACATATTCAACTGTTGACTTAAGTATTGTCCTTTTTTAAGATATTATTAAGTTTTACAAAATATTAATTCTAGATAAAAATGAAACACACCATCCAGAAAAGTAAATCTTTGTGACTTATCAAGTCCTTCAGAAAAAAATCATTATTTATTTCTCATTAATATATACTTTTACATAAAAAGTAATGTTTTATTATTCTTTAATAAATATATAACATACAGGGTAATTGTAGTTAAATTTTAAGAAAGTAGTTTTGTTTTCATCACATCAACAAATGTTTTTTTAAATCTCACTTTAAATTTTTTTTTTTAATGTCAGAGCACCTGGGTGGATCAGTTGGTTAAGTGCTTGACTTCATCTTGGGTCATGATTTCATAATTTGTGGATTTGAGCCCTGCGTTGGGCCCTGTGCTGACAGCTCAAGGCCCGGAGCCTGCTTCAGATTCTGTGTCTCCCTCTCTGTCTCTGCCCCTCCCCTGCTTGTGCTTTGTCTCTCTCTGTCTTTCAAAAATAAACATTAAAGTTTTTATTTATTTTTTGAGATATATAGAGAGACAAAAGACATAGCCTGATGTGGGGCTAAAACCCATAAGCCTTGAGATTATGACCTGAGCCAAAGTCGGATCCTGAACCACCCAGAAGCCCCCAAACCTCACTTTAAAATCACATGACAAGTAATACCAAATTTTGTGGTACAACTTTTTAACTTAATTTCCTACATAAGCAAGTTCTTTGTTATACAACTATAGCATTTGTTAACTAAATAAATCTTATTGATGATCTTATCCAACTCCTTCCCACTTTAAATAGGAAAACTAAGGTCTGGAAATATTAATATGATTTGGCCTAGGTAATAAATGTAAAAAGTGGCAAAGTTAGAACTAACATCTCAATCTCCTGGTTTCCCAAGTCAAAGTTTTAATCCAAAATTATTGGGAGAGAAATAAAAACTCATACAATCTCATATTTCCATAATAGTAGGGAAAAAAGGGGCAGTATTATAATATTGCAAGAGAAAATTCTGTAGATTGTATGATTCATTTTATTCAGAGCTATATTTTAGCCCTTTGACATTAAAGGCTGACCTCAAGTTAAAATCATCTTTACCATGAAGTTGAAGTACAATTATTGAGCGTCATCCTCTAAAAGAATCAACTAAGAGGACAGTCTGAGTTGATGAAGCTCACAGCAGATTGCAATCAGTACCATTCACTGTAGACAAGACATTTATGTTAAAATACAAACTCCAAGTCAGTGATTACTGTTACATTTTGGGTTCTGACATGATGATCAGCAATACGCTTTTCCTAAAAATATTTTTTCAAAAGTTAAATGGATAAAACACATGCATGGAATTAACACCACATTTTATACTGAGTTGAAACGGGTTTCCTTGCAGTCATGTAATTATTTTTTTTACAATGTCAACTGTCACTTTTAGCTACAATTTCTGTTAGTGAGTGGTTTGGAAGATTTGAAAAAAATGTGGAATCTGCAGAGAATATGCAAAATTAAGTATAGCGATTAAAAATTTCATGTCACCTTTATCCTCATACAATGACAATGTAAATACTAGCCACTTCATGAACAAGTCTTTGTGTGTCAATGTCATCAAATACCAAAATAGAAAATATCGGAAGTATTGATTTTGTTTAAACTGTAGTATACTGACACAGAATCTTAGGAAACATAACTCAGCAACAAAGGATACTAAAACAGAACATATATTTGGGGATATGACATAAAGCTATTTCCATTCGAATAATGTGTTCGGAAGCTAAAGTAAATGCCAATGTCATCTACCATAGCTGCCTACTTGTTCTGGTGAAAATTTACTATGGCGGCTGGGAGCAATTTTCCCAATCCCATTTTATCCCTCAACAACATATGAAAGTGGTGTCACTAAACCATAATTCAGTGTCATGAATACAGTTAGAGGAGTACCCACGCATTTCTGCTGAATTTTAACAGCCGTTAACGTAACTCTGTTACCTAAAGAGAATATGTTTGCAACGAAGGACACGGACGTGAAAGCTGTATTTCTAAAGCAAGAATTAAAATGTATTTCTAGGGCATTTTGCAATTCAAAACATCCTCCATTCATTCTCACACACTTATGCTCTGCTCACTCTTAGTTTTACTTCTACCAATACTGCCAAGTACCAGATGCCCATTAAAAGCATTAACATGGGTAATTCACAAATGTGAGCTTCCCTTACTACAATGGAGGAGAATCATATTTTCCCTCACAAGTGTTAAGATACCATCTTCCTCTACACATCGCCCCTCAAGATCTTCTGTCCTTCTATGGAACGTTATTCTTGGGTTTTCTAGTGAGCTGCCTACTGAGGAACAGTCTGTTGGGGGGATTAACTATACCCCATTTTTGTTTTTGCTTCTGGATATCACATATTTTTAAAAAAGTTAGAAAATATTTACAAAGGACTGCTTAATTTCTCACAGTTTGAGAAAGATGAAAAAGGCAGCGAGTAGAGTGTCAAAGATAAAAAAGCCACCTTTTTTGTGGTCTGGATTTTTATGCTGACCTGTATCAACAGGAGTCATGTGCTGCCTTTTCAAATACTAAAGCAAAAGGTTAGATCAAATAGGACCTTATTAATCCTAAAGCCACTTACATAATATTGCACATACTATACTACTCAATCAAAGATGTTTCAAATCAGCTCCCTGTAACCACCTTTGAAATTTTATAAAACTGAAGGAATTAACAAGTCATTGTTTTCCTGGAAATATAGGAAAAGGGGAATGAACCATAGTTCTGGTCTTGGAGCCTCCTAGAGGCCATCAATACATGGTGAGTGTGGTATTTGTTGCATGCAAATCATAGATGGCTAGTATATCTTAAAGATATACACTCACCTTGTTAAATCAGAGAAATAAAGCAAGACTGAAGTATTCCAAATAAATCCAACATTGTTCTGCTTTTCTATTCAGCTTCATGTCTTTCTGCCATATTTTGTGCTTAGGGTTAGTAAGGACTAAATATTTTCAATGCCTAAACTTTGGCACATTAAATAGCCTAAAACAAAAGGAGAATGTATTCAATTCTCCTAGAATTTATACTGTAAGAGGGAGAGTGTTAGGGTGCCTGGTTAGCTCAGTTAGTTGAGTGTTTGTCTCTTGATTTTGGCTCAGGTCATGATCACAGGGTTGTGGGAGAAAACTCCATGTTGGGAACCTGCTTAAGTCCCTGTCTCTCTCTCTTTCTCTGTCTCTGTCTCTGTCTCTGTCTCTCTCTCCCTCCCTCCCTTCCTCTGCCCCTATCCCCTGCTCATGGTCTCTTTCTCTAAAATAAAAAGAAAAGGAGGGAGAGTGTCAAGATATGAGGGGGCAGAGGTAGCCCAGGGGCAAATCATGGAAGTCATCATAAGCCACAGTGTTCTGGACTGAATATGTCCCTCCAGAACTCATATGTTGTAATCCTATTTTCCAATATAATTATATTAGCAAGTAGGGGCCTTTGGGAGGTGATTAAGTCATGAGAGAGATTAGTGCCCTTATCAATAAGACTGTGGCCAGCTCTCTCACTTCTGCCATCCGAGGACACAGCAAGAAGACTGTGAAGAAGGAAGTGAGCTCTCTCAAGACGCCAATTCTGCTGTATTCTTAATCTCAAACTTCCCAGTTTCCAAACCTGTAAGAAATAAATTTCTGTCGTTTATAAGCCACATAGTCTATGGTATTCTGT
Organism: Suricata suricatta; assembly: GCF_006229205.1. Classification (NCBI taxonomy): domain Eukaryota; kingdom Metazoa; phylum Chordata; class Mammalia; order Carnivora; family Herpestidae; genus Suricata; species Suricata suricatta. The sequence goes on from NC_043707.1 coordinate 77,989,877, forward strand.
CATAGCAGCCTGAACTGGTTAAAATACATCGTAAAATGTTTCACTCTATCTAGCAGTTAGAAGAGTCTAAGCTAGAGAACAGTATTAGGTTTGCATTTAGAAAAGCTACTCTAGTTTCCGTATAAGACAGAGATCTGTAGAAAGCAAGTTTATTGGCAGGGAGATCAGTTAAGCAAATGTAATTATAGGTAAGAGAGATGGTGTTTGGGTAGAAGGTTAATGCATAGTGTCAAGTGGTCAAGCAGTTCCTGAATAACAGCGTGGTGGCAGCTACGAGGTTGGCTTGCCACATTTCTATAGATTCAGTCAGTAAAAGACAACGAATCTAAATGGACTTAGACAGCTTATTCCTAACATGAAAGAAAGCAAAAGCAGTATCAGCATCGGTTCAGCTGTCTGTGAACCTAATCCCACAGAACGACACAGGACTTGGGGGACCAAATGTCAGCACAATCAGTACATTGCTCTGATGTGGATGAGCCATCTCTGGACTGCAGTTAAGTCATCATTTTATGGCTTATACCTGCATCCTAAGTGGAGGAGTTGGTGGGAAGTCCCATACCTCACCACAACCAGGGAGGTGAATGAGAAGCTGCCTTGAAGCAGCCTCCCACTACATCGGGGCCTCCCACTACACAGGGGCCTCCAACAAAGTAGAGATGGGTGGGAAACAGTCTTGCAACAGTTTCTCACAAGACTGCCTCTCTTGGATATTACAAGGAGTATCTCAATGCATTCACTAAGCCTTGGGTTGGACTAAAAACAAACAATCCAATGAGAAAATGTTCAGGGGCACCTGGGTGGTTCAGTGGTTTAAGTGTCCAACTCTTGGTTTTGGTTCAGGTTAGGATCTCACAGTTAATGAGTTCAAGCCCCATATCGGGTTGGGTTCTGCAATAAGGAGCCTGCTTGGGTTCCTCTCCCTCTCTCTCTCTCTCTCTCTCTCTCTGCCCCTCTCACTATCTCTCTCAAAATAAATAAAGTTTTTAAAAATGTGCAAAAGACATGACAGGCATTTCATCAAAAAGTAGGTACAGATGACGAGGCACCTGGGTAGCTCAGTCAGTTAGTTAAGCATATGACTCTTGATTTTGGCTCAGGTCATAATCTTGGTTTGTGAGATTGAGTCTAGATCTGGCCCTGCACTGACAGTGCAGGCCCGCTTGGAATTCTCTCTCACTCTCTAAATCATTAAATAAATACTAAAATAATAATAGGACATACAGATGGCAAAAATACATATTAGAAGATGATCAACATCATTAGTCATTTGAAAAGTAGAAATTAAAACCACAATATATGACTACACACCTATAAGAATTGCTAAAAATAAAAATATCAACTTATTATAAAGATATAGCAATTGTAAATGTATATATATCTAAAAATCATTTTACAATAAAGTATAATCTTATAGAATTGAAGAAGTGAAATAAAGTCATAATTATAGTTGAGAATTTTAACACCTCTGACTCAGTAATTGATAGAATAGAATAGATAGGTGATAGATACATAGATAGGTAGATAATATAATATATGTAACATGTATGTAAAATATATATACATATATACACACACATATATAAATCATATATATAAGCTGAACAAATCTTGCCCAAATTCCTCTTTTGACTAGCCCTAACCAGAATTATACAGGAATTTCGGGCAATGTTGTTGAGCTTAGTCAAGATGAAACCTTATAAGATTCCCATATCTACTGAGATGGCTGCTCAGAGCAGCAATTAATCAATCTTGGGGAACATTTTCCTGGAAAGCATATAAAGTTCATATCAGATCAGAATATCTTTGGGGAGAAAGGAAGAAGAATTTATGCACTGATTCTCACCAAGTGTTGGTCGAATATTTGCCACCGAGATAAACCCATAGCTTCCATTATAACTGGCTCCAAATTACATGATGGGGCCCCCAATTTCATGAGATGATTACCTTAATTTTTCCCAGAGAGTGGTGATACAAGTTTAATAAGTCAGAGTTTCCTTTGAGGCAGAAGCCAGCCACAATCTGTGCAGAACCTTAAGGGCAGAGAGTTAGAGAAACATGCTACCAACCCCACTGTTGCCACTGACCTTGAGGTCTTGAGTCACCATCTCCCTCTCTACTTCTTACTCTTTTAGCCAAGCTAGTCTTGGTTATCTGCCGGGTGTGATGATACAGACCTTCAGCTCAGGTGGAGAACTCAAAGGCCCTTAGTTTTATTGTCCTTATTGGGCCATTGTTGCCGGAATTTGCCTGTTTGCCACAATACTGGGAATGAAATCATGAGGAATCCTGCAGAAACTAGATACACTTACCCTACTGTGGGGGACCAGCCGGCTAAGGGTCTCTGAGTAGGGGGTTGGTGTCAGCGCAGTATCTATAAGAAAGAACACAGACAAAGTGAATGGTGGCAGGATTGCACTTTACTGTGATACTCAGTGTCTTATATACCATAGGTGATTACATCATCCTTCTAATGATTACATTGTTTGTAACTTCTTAAGATTCAGGGTATGAATCATATGTTCCTGAAAAGATTATTATTTTTATGGAAGAGAGAACAGAAAATCAAAAACAGGAACGAGGTACAATACAGAAGATCAAAAAACAGAATTCATCACTCCAAATACATCAGTGGGGGGTCTTGTTCTACGCATATAGTATAATATTAACCGAAGCTTAAGAAAAGGCTATTCTTCCATAAAGGTGAACATGATTTACAAGTAAAGTGTCCCTGACCAGGAAGGGAGTTTCAATCTGAAAATTTGCCCACTCACCGAAACTATAATTAAAGGTCATAGAAAACTAATTCCAGTCTCTAATCCATCTTGATCAAGAGGTCATGCGCATTCTCTAAAACAAAGGAAAGCAGGACCCAACAAGCCATATGACACTGTACGCTCAGTCTCCCAGAAGAGTGACTCAATCCCGATCCTCAACTGAGGGACCCTAGTGCACCAGGGTCGCACTTTCCAGACAAGCTGGAGATAATGCGCGTTCCTCTTGGTGACTTATAGCAGGATCTCAACAGGCCTTTTGGCTGGATGGGCCCCTACACCCTACCCCCAATGTGTAACAGCAACCCAACCTTCTCATGGCAATCAGTTGATTATTTGCATTAGTATTTAGTTTTCTGTCCATATGACTACTGACATGAGAACTCAAAGTGGCTAGCCAGTGGTAGCTTCAGCTTCAAGTTCAGCAGAACCTTCACTGTATCCCTGGAAGAAACAGCCCCTCCCTGGAAACCAAGATCTCTAGTGTGGCAGAATTGTAAACACAAATCCTACAAATGGAGCACTTAAAGTGAGAGCCTTGGAATGTAGCCCCTTTAATAAGGGGGACACGTAGTAGATAAATGAACTTTCAGGCTTACAGAAATAGAAAATAAGGGCTCGGTCAGAATAACTCTCATGATATATTCTGTGCAATTACATTTATTTTTCCATTTCTTCACCACAAATAATTGGGGGTCAACTATGCACTGGTCTGGAGTAGGTGTTGCAGCTCAGAGAGACAATATTTGTAGCAGCCTTATTCACATATCTGGCTACCTGTATCAACACAAGGCTGTTTAAGAACAGAGTCCTGTAGATAAGGTAAAATTAAATATTTTCTATTACGTCCCATACTTTGCCCCTACCAGCTGCATGATTTGGGGCAAGATAATAAACATTCCTGGCCTCATCTTCTGTAAAAGAAACCTAAAATAGCAAGTTTCACTTAGTCTTCTAATGATTAAGAGTTAGCAGTGTGACTGCCACATATTGTTAGTATTTTCATTAAATCAATAAGGTGCTGATGCTACTGTCAGCATTGCAAATAATACATGCAAAGGGAATTTGCCCAAATAATGCCTTCTGCCATTCGGTTTCTTCCTCTTTCAACTGGAGACAGTCATCCTGCCTTGCATTTTTATTGCTTTGCCATTTATTAACTTGTGTAAACCTAATCAGATTTGTTAGCTTCCATTGCCTCAGTCTCAACGTCTGTGCATTGGGGATAAATAATCACTACATTGTTGAAAGAATTAATGAGATAAAGCACGTGAAGTCTTGGCATAGAGCCTGGAAAAAGCAAGTGTTGATATGTACTACTGTGTTTACTACCTATTATACCCCCCAGGACTTCTGGGAGAATTAAATTAGTCTATAGGCTGGAAATCATCTAAACAAATTTTGTTGCCATTTCAATGATACCTAAATCCTTTGCTAGATAATTAAACAATATAAATTTACATAAAACCACTACTGGAATAAAAGTATAATTGTCTTATTTTTTAGTCTTTAAGATATACTGATAATTGCAGTGTCAGATCACTGTGACTGGAAATTTGATTAAAAATACAAATATTATAGATATATTTAATGTTCAGATAATAATGGAAATAATTTGGCTAAAACAAAACATCTGCTTTCCCTGCAATTGTAAATCTATATTGACTTTAAGATATGTATATTGACTCTAAAAATTTATTACAGTTAAGTTCTAGAATGATTATTTGACTAAATATTTCTTCCTAAAGTGAATTTAGAGTATGGTTCACAGTAAGGTTCACATTAAAATAAGGTAGTCTATTTTATTTCTTTTTTTTTTCCTTCTCTAGGGTTTGTAAATAAATTTTAATTTGTTATCATCAGTTTTCTGAGAAATACATGATGGGTAATATATTAGAGACAGACTATTGGCTTGGGGAACATTTATAAACAGAAAAGCTTCAGAATCTTATATGAAAAACTAATAGATCTTTAGGAAATTCTTCCTGGTATTAATAATTATCAAATAAGAAGCTATTTTGATTTGCTCCTTAAAATGGAGAATATCAATTAAAGGAAGACAGAATTGACAAAATAGATGTATTACAAAAAACAAATGATATTGCAGTGTAGTGGAAAGTGATTCTTCTAAATCTTACCTCATGGCAATATTTTCTACATTTCAGGGGTGTTCGTGGGTCGAAAAATTGATTAGAGAAGGTACTGTTTTACCTCAGTTAATTATTAGATCTCATTATATTAGTATATATAAGAGTGTTTTCATCATTAAATCTACAGTATAGAGTATTTAAGCATTTTAAGATAAGTATGGCTTTCACATTTGCATGTGTTCTTCAGGGAAACAAAAGCACATCCATTATTTAAACCTTTTCCTCATATTTCATTAAATAGAATTGAACATGCTTGTAATTCTGGAGTGGTATTTTATTTATCAAAACTTAACCTCCAGAAAGGGACGATTAATAGTTCTAAATAGGAAAGAATATTTCTAGTGCACTGTCACAAAAGTGCTTGGAAATCCTGGGATGTAAATGATAAGTAAAGAAAAAAATCACCAGCCTAGATCCAAAATCCAGTCTCATTAGGTTAAGATAATATATCCAATTTGGAAACTGAAGTTACCTTCTTCCTCTAACTTTTTCAAGCTTTGAAGAAATAATTAAATTTCATCATATATTTTGCCAATTCATGCAGAATGTAACTAAGCCTGGTTTTTGTGGGGAGCTTTTTGTTTACTTTGCTTTAAGTAGTAGTCTGAATTCTATTGTGTACTTTTGCCAGATAATTCTCAGTCCAAGCCAACCTTGGACTTGATAGATCTCTTCTGCTTTGTGCTCAGGGAGATAGAGCATAATTTTGGATGCACAGCAGTTCATTCCAAGATCAATTCAATTGTACCAAAACCATGTAACTTAGATTAGTTAATCAACTCCTATCATATGCAGAAAACAAAGACAAAAGCAGTTTCGTGTTACTTGATATTTAACACAACTAATATAATTTCCAGGTTTTGCATTTCAAGGGTGCATTCTACATTTATGTTCAACAAAGAGAATTATATTCTAATTGCACACTAATATTAATGTTTCCCATCTGACATGAGAATATAGCTTCATTATAAATAAAAAACTGAAAACGGACCCCTCAATCTATTTATCATAAAAGCATTTCTTGACTTGGGTACATATGGCAAATCATAGATTAATAGGTCTTATAAAAAGAAGATGTTTCGTATCTCTCCCTGCATCTCTGTACAGTTATATATCTAAAAGGATAAATCCTTCAATAAATCTTTGAAGGTAAGTGTCCAGAGTTTCAGGGTTTAATATTTCTATATCAACCTTAAGTCCTCCACATAAAATAGGTCAGACTAAGTTTGGGTCTTTGGAGATTACCTCTCAGAATAATATTATCTTTCATTTGGATTGCTTTAACTTCTCTTACGTCATTACTATAAAATGAACTGAAATTGTTCAATGAGTTCACAGTCAAACTACTTCAATTAGAACCTCAAAGTTCACTTAAAATCCTCTTCCAATTTTTATCAGGATCAAAAGGATCTAGTTTCCCAACAGTTTAGTGGATATTCACCTAGAGTTCTCAACAAAAATTGTGCCAATACCATTGTACCACTGTGCATTTTTTTACCATTTTCCAATGGTATTGTATTTTCTCTGACAATATTCCACTTATAATGAGTAATGAATTGCTAAATATCCTATTTCCTGAAGGCAGCACTAGGTCTGGTTGATGCCAGTGACAGATCAAGGTGAAGTGTTAGTGCTGAATCAATGGAACTTTGCACTACTCTGAATGTGAACATAGCCATGATAAGTGTTGTATATATTTAAGTTTTTCCTCAAAAATTAAATACAAATTAAAATACTTTCCCACCAATTTTTCTATGAAGTTCCATCATCAGCTACTTAGAGTGTCCAGCAGTTTTCTCACAAAGGCATGTATAATATGATTTCCTCACCTACTCATATTTTTAGAAATTTGTCTAGAAATTTGTCACATTAAGTTTTTTTTATTGAAATGTATTTCTCCTCTTTAGTTGTGCCATTCCAAAACTCTGTCTACAACTATGTAAATTCATTAATATCACTCACATAATTAGAGTCTTAAAAATTAAGTTAATATAGAATACATTGTTCACTTACTCTATTTGAGGACATCAGTTTATGGATCTTAGGTATTAAAATATGCATAGTTAGTAAATTTAAAATCCTTAAAAATGTTAAATGAAAAATAAAAGACTTTTTTTACCTCTCTACCAATCCTAAATACTCTTTACAAAGGACAGCCACAGTTAAATTGCTCCTAAATACCTTTCTAGAAAAATTAAATGTAACTACGGAATACTTGCCTGCACTCAGACATGCATCTCTCTGTATCCATGTATGTACATGTAATTATATCCTGTAACAAAATAGAAGAAAAGGCTCACTCATGTACATCGTTCTGTTTTTTACTTTTTCATATACTAACATTAGATTTCATCTCAGCAGATATAGGTCTACTATATTATATTATTTTAATTATTATTGTTATCAGAAAACACTTTATAGTAAGTGTTTTATACTATACTAAGTGTTTGATACTATACTAAGGCTTTATACTAAGTATTTTACATAGTTTAACCCATTCAGTTCTCACAGCGGCTCCGAGAGGGGAATGTGGTTGTTTCCACGTTCACAGACCATGAACTCTGAGTTGGAGCTCAACATCAAATTTTCTGAAGATTCACCTTTAAGTTTGCTCTTTTTTGTTGTTGTTGTTTCATTCTCTCTCTCGTGCGCACGCGCTCTCTTTGATTGTATGATGATTTGTAGATGCAAAAGATATGTATATATGACTACAGACATAACTTCAGTAAATGTGCATTAGTAAAATTGCTAAATAAAAGAGAAGCCTTAAAAATATTTTTTAAGTATTCTTCCTAAGGCTTCTGCCCATTTCTCAATTTATTCCTAGATATTTTATTCTTGGTAACGCTTGTAATTTAGATTTCTTCTAGCATAGCATCATATACTTTTTACTAGTTATTGTTTATATGAAAAACTTTTTTAAAAGTGGGGTTTTTTTTCCAGTCCTTTTACTAGATTTCTTACTGTTTCTAATAGTTTTTCTAGGACTACCATCGTATGGTCTTCAAATAGTGATGTTTTGCTTCTACATTCTAACATCTGTTCTCCTCTTTGATTTTCTTTGCATTTTTGTTGGTTAGTGATTCCATAACAAGTCTACTGAATAATGGAGATGATGGATAGGCAGTCTTGTTTTGATGCTGAATTTAAAAGGAATTCTCTTATTGAAATCCATGAATTTCATCAGCATTTGGTACATGCTAAATTTTACAAATAATAATTTGGAAGTTTCATTTGATTTCTATGTATTTTATCTTAAAGTATGAAAGGAATCATTTGTGAACACACCTGCAGTTGGTTATTTGTGGGGCCTTAGACCTTTGACAAACTTCACCAAACTTCCATTTTTATTGTGATTTTTTGCATAATTTTATACCTCTTTTTCAAATGATAATGCCAACTTATGTTTTCCTCAAAAAGTATCCATTGATTTCATCTAGATTTAGGTTTATTTTATTTGAATGGAGTTTTTCAGAGTAGTGTCTCTTAATTTCCTGTGCTTTAAAGCTATATGGCCTGAATTCTTTCTACTATAAAGATGCACACTACAGGGATAACCAGCTACCTCCTATGATTAAATCAGTCACTATTTATTTTACTTTTTCAAAGCGTCACATCTAGAATATATTTATAATGTATCTTTTTTCTGTTTTCTAACTTATTAATATTTTTTTTATTATTTCTCTTGCTTTGCTTTCTCTGGACAAATTTCAGCTTTCTTTGTCTTGAATTGGTATTTTTTTAATCTATTATTATTTAGTTAAGTTAGGTATTTAAACCTGTGAAATTTCCCTGAAGATAGATTTAGCCATTAGAGAGTGAAGCGCTGGGGGGATAAGAAATAGAGGGAGACATAGAAATAGATATAGATAAATAGATAGATAGATGATAGATCAAGCTACTTATTATTTCTCATACACTTACATGTCAACTTGGACATATATAAGATTTTTGAGTCACATTTTCTTTTCCTTATGATGCTTTTTACTTTCTCATTGAAGCATAATATACATACTACAGAAAGAGTACAAATATTTAAGTGTACAGATCAATAAATATTTATTATATGTACATAACTTTCTAGCCACCACCTAGAACAAGACACAGATATCAACAGATTGCACTATTCAAAGCTCCTTCTTGCTGCTGCATCAAAGTACAGAATCGGTGAGGCACAAGTGGATATGGGGAATTTCACTTACCCCCCCAATTCCCCATTAATTTACCCACCCAAGTTCCTGTCTTTGTGGTATACTTTTCACAGTTCTCAAATTCTATCTGGGTATTTCCTAATATGTACTTTTTGTGTCTGACTTCCTTCAACTTGACTGTGAGAAACAACCTGATTGTAGCCTGTAGCATTAATTTGATTTTCATCAATATTGTACAGTATTTATTTATGTGAATATAACATTTATCCATTCTACTAATGATAAACATTTGTATTGCAAATAATCTGGTTTTTTAATCACTATGTTGGAAAAGATGAAGAAGCTGCTACATTTGTGAATTCATGAGATGATGACCAATTTTTTTTTAGTGTGGCAGGTAACATTTTTGTGAAATTGAAAGCCAAAATAATTTATGGTTAGCCAGAGTCAAAAACATGTTAAACACTTCTCATCTGGTGTTTTAGTATAAATAAATACCATATATTAAATAACATGTCTTAAACAGAAACATGCATAAAACAAAGTTATATATTGGTTAAAGTGTTGACAAAAATGTGACCAGAGGCTGTGAGAAACGTGACCCTGTAACTCCTCTGCTAACATTAGTTCAGTATTCACTAATTCATATTCCCAATAACTTTACAGAATATAATTATCCTGAATCATGAAGATCAACTCTTTTTACTATTTATCAAGTACTCTTGAATCTGAGAATTCAGCAAAGAATAAATTAGACATAGTCCTTTCTTCAAGATTTTTGCATTTCAGTGGATAGAGTAGGAAAGAGCAATAACCAAATAAGTACATAACATGTTGGGAGATAAAACTACTATAAAAAACATCTGAGTAGGGCAATAGTGAGTATAAGTGTGTTGTATTTTTATACAGGCTAGTCAGGGAAAATTTCTCTTTGGGAATGACTTTAAAGCAGGAAATGGAAGAGAAAAGAGTGTCAGGCAGAGGAGGGAACCAAAGCAAGGGGCTCAAAGTAGAAGTGTACTTTTCAAATGTTTAAATGTTATGTATTTTTGAAAGAGTGAGAGAGAGAGAGAAAGAGCGCATGGGAGGGGCAGAGGAAGAGAGAGAGGGAGACACAGAATCTGAAGCAGGCTCCAGGCTCTCAGCTGTAGGCACAGAGCCCAACAAGGGGCTTGAACACATGAACGGTGAGATCATGACCTGACCCAAAGTCGGATGCTGAGCTGAGATCAGACGCTTAACTGACTGAGCCACCAAGTCACCCCAGAAGTGTACTTTGTAATGGGAAAAAGGAAGCAGGCCAGTGGTTACAAGAAAACTACTGTTAGGTAGAATTAGAAGAAAAATAGGTAGAAAGGGGTAGGGCAGCCCCAGGACAACTTTATTGGACTTTGTAAACTGGATACCTTTTATTTGTCCCTTGGATTTATTCCCCACTTTCCATGCCCTCATCTGTGCCCTTTTAAGGACCACATTAATGTATTGTCTTGCCCTTTGGCTTTTGGTTGGATTTGGCCAATAAAAGGTCTGAAGAGGAAATTGGAGGAGAAAGTAGAGTACAGGTAAGGTGCTCGATCTTTCAGTTCTCTGTTTTTAGATGCCTCAGGTTCGCTTTGACCCTAAACTGAAGCCACAGCTCCTGACAAGCAATCCTCTCTCTCTGGGCTCCAGTAATCATTTTCTCCCATCAGCCCCTCAGGCCCAGGGATGCTAATGGCCTCTGCAGTCGCTGATCCCATGGTCCTGCACTATGCCCACTATATCTTGAAGTTCATCTTTTACCTTGCCCATATCTTTGTAAACAGACACTTGATTATCTAGAAAAAGGGCAAATTTGAATATGCCATTCGTTTCCTGTTGTGACTATATTTTACAAGGAAAGAATTTGGTATTGATATGGGTGCCCAAGGGGTCTCTGGAGAGCTTTGAGTATTTAAATAGTACCATTTCATTTCGGCAGCTGTGTGGAGAATAGATGACAGAGAGACAAGGCTGGTAGCAGAGAGACCAACTCAGAGGATATTTTAACAATCCAGATAAAAGATACCATTGGCATGCATAAAATGATAGAGGTAGATATATCAAGAAGTGGTTGAATACTTTTTGCACAAATCTTTTAGGGTAGTTTAATGGATTGAGTTTAGGATATAAGAGAAAGAGAAAACCCCTCCCCCCCAAATAAACTACAGCATTTAGTCCAAGCAACTGGAAGATTGGAGATGTCTGTCACCCATATAAGGCTGTAGAATTTACGAGGAAATTAAAAATTTGTACTTGGAAAAATTTAATTTAAATGTCAACTAGGCACCTGGTGGCTCAGTTATTAAACATCTGACTTTGGCTCATGTCATGATCTCATGATTCATGAGTTTGGGTCCCACATTGCGTGAGCTCGAGCCCCCCATTGGATGAACTTGAGTCCCACTTCTGGTGAGCTCATGACCTACTTCAAGTAAAACATGAACGTCACTTTGGGTGAGCCCACTTCTCTCTTTCTCTCTCTCTTTCTTTCTCTCTCTGTCTTCACTCATTTGCACCCTCTCTCACAAAAATAAAAATAAAATAATAAAATAAAATGAAATAATAAAACATCAACTAGACAGAGAAATATAAATCCAGAATTCAAAGAAGAGACAATACAGAGAGAGCACTTCTGCCAGAGAGTGTGTAAGATCACTAATATTGTGTGTACATACAGGGGAGGAGAGAGAAACAGTTCTGGGGGCAATGATGTGTAAAAGATGGGAAGAAAAATAAATCCTGGGAAAAGACAAAGAAATTCAGAAGACAGTGAAGTAAGAGAATAATCAATAGATTTTGAGGCTTCAAGAGAGGGGAAGTGACTAATTTTGTCAACTGCTATTTATAAGGCATGTTGGATTTGACCCATAAATTGGGTAACAAAGAAGTCATTACTGGCCTTGACAAGAATATTCCTATTAGAATACCTAGTTACAATATGGAAGAGTAGAAAATATATAGTAAATGCAGAGAACTCTTTCAAATTCTCATCAAGTTTGACAAGATCAAAAGAAAGCAGAGAACAGGAAACCTAGAGAGCGCCTGAGGAATATATATAGGTGGTGTTGGAAGAATGTGGCCTTTTTCCTATGCATCTCTAATCTCTTTTTGAATTAAAAAGGAAGGCTCTCAGCTGAGAGTCACGAGGGGAAAGAAGGGTAAAGCTTTGTGGACAAAGGAGAATGTATGTAACGGCCATCTAAGACAGAGATCAGCAAACGTTTGTTGCAAAGAGGCAGATATTAAATACTATAGGTTTTGTGAACAATACAGTCTCTGTCACAACGACTCAATGTCTGTGTTGTGCGCAAATACAGCCACCGACAATACATAGCCAAATAAGCGTGGCTGTGTTTCAGCCATGAAAGAAATAAATAAACCGTTATTTTCAAAACCAGGCAGAGCTGACTCGGCTTGCAGGAAATAGTTTGCTGATCCCTGGTCCGAGAGAATGGGAACCCCACCGACTTTACAGGAAGCTAGAAAGGCTGCCTTGAGGAAATAATCATAAACATAAGTGGGACGAGTCAGGATGGAGTGGTTCTAGATGCTTGAGAGCAGCTATTGTCACTGTGTTAAAGAAGATGCTGAGCAAGACACGAATTTTTCCTCTCCAATTTCTGCCAAGAGGTGACCTGCTCTAGTCATTTAACCTGCCCTCTCCTTTCATTCCTAAGATCTTGTGCTTTCTTGTTAGTGCTTAGACATCATTCTCCCCTTAGCAGCCTGAGTAGTTTTCCTTATTCCTCCATTAGACAGGTGTCTCCTGTGTCCTACCCTTCAGAGTCCCCCACTGCAGTAGTGGTCGTGCTAGAAGCATGACTCCGTGTGCCTCGAGGGTCTGGGTCCTCCCTCCACTCCGCCATCACCTCACAGCTCTCGGCTCTCATGTTACAGTCCCCACACAGGATCTGTCTCTGTTTCTCAAGTGAATCAAAACTGATTCTGTCCTCGGGCTTTAAATACTCTTCCTGTGAGCCTTCCCTGCATTCCCACTCATTTTTCAAGCTCTATTTTAAATGCCCTTTCCTCTTGGAGGCGTTCCCTCAGCTTTGTGAATACTCCTCATCTGCCTCGCATGCCCCTTCCCACCCACATTCCAAACCATTATTGATCTCCTAGGACTCTGCCCTTCTCCTTCACTGCATTCAACATCTATAATTCAACATTATAGCTCATACCTGCTTTAATGTCTACATAGCCCATCAGACCATACACCCCGTGAGGGCAGGATATGTGTGTGATTTGTCCCACCAACCCACATCCTAGCCTAGCCCTCGGTATAGACTCATCATGAGTATTGCTGATGAATGAATTAAGGAATTCTCCTGCGCGTTGGGGTTAAGAGGTAAGAAAGGACTACCTTTGCTGCTTTCCAACTATTCCTTTTTGTGTTAGTCTGCTCAGGCTTCCATAACAAATCATCACACACACTGTGGCTTAAACAACAGCAATTCATTTTCTCACAGTTCTGGAAGGTGGAGGTCCAAAATTAAGGTCAGCAGCGTTCACTTCTAGTGAGGGATCTCCCCTCAGTATGCAGATGGCTCCTTCTTCCTGTGTCCTCTCATGACCATGACTGTCTCTCTGTGAGAAGAGAGTGAGCTCTGGTGTCTCTTCCTCTTCTTGTAAAAACACCAGTCTGAAAATTAGGGCTCCAACCTTTGACCTTATTTGGTCTTACATCCTTAAAAGCTCTATCTCCAATTATAATCACATTGGAGGTTAGGGCTTCAACATATGAATTTAGGGGGACAGAATTCAGTCCAAACACTCCCCACTCCTAGACTGAGTCAGGTTCTCCCTCATTTGCTCCCATAATGCCCTGCACTTCTATTGCACACTGCATATTAACTGTCTGATTCCATGTTTTTCTTTCCTGCTAAACATTTAACTTTAGAAGAGCAGTAATTATATCTTTTTTGCTCAACATTCTACCCAGTTACACTACACATACCTGGCACATAGTAAGCACCCAAAACTACTTTTTGAACAAATGAATGAGTTTTAGCTTACAGAAAAAATCCTAAGATTTTTGTGTTCCCGATAATTACATACTTCTTATGGAAAAATAAAATCCATAGAAGATTTTTTTTACTTACTTTCTACAGGGAGAGACAATTTGAAGATAGAAAAAAATTAATTTAATTTAAAAATTAAAATTAAAAGGAGGAGGGGTTATAGTTAATGAGGCTTATGAAATAGACACCAAATACAGTGTATAAAACTTGTTTTAATATCGATTTGAGCCAAACAATAAAACAGACTATTTGGGATATAAACACCGAGTGCCTGCAATGTTCAGTCAGTTAAGCATCTGATTCTGATTTGGGCTCAGGTCACGATCTCACAGTTCACAAGATCAAGCCCCAAGTAGGGCTCTGTGCTGACAGTGCTGAGCCTGCCTGGGATTCTCTCTCTCTCTCTCTCTCTCTCTCTCTCTCTTTCTTTGGCAGACTGGATATTATAGGATGTAAATCGTTTTTAATTTTGTTAGTTCATGATAATGACACTGTGATAGCTTTTTTTAAGTCTTTACTTACTAGAGATAAATTCCTGAATATTTGTGGTTAAACTGATATGAGACATAATATCTAGGATTTGCTTAAAATATCCCAGGAAGAAAAAAGTTGAAGAGAGAAATAAAATGCGATAAAGTACCATGATATTTGTTGAAGCTGGTACATGAGGATTCATTATACTATTCTTTCTATTTTTTATGTTTAAAATTTCCATAATAAAAAAAAGTTTAAAAGAACACAGATGAAATGGAAAGAAGTACTATGTACAAAGTTATTGACTTCTAAAACTTTTTGCATGAAAAATCAGAACTATGCTCCTTTTGGGGGATTAATTCAGTTATAATGATGGAGCATAATGGCAACTGGCCAAAAAACAGCTTTGTTCTTTCGTTTAAACTCACCAACTCTCAGGCAACACCGCTTGTCATATCTGTCAATTTTCAGTATCCTGGGGGCCAAAATGGAAGAATTTACATCTCATATCAGAAATCAAATCGTGGTCTGAATATATAGAAAGGCAACTTGGAAATTTTTGAAAATACCATCAAGAGCAAATGCATACAGTTTGAAAAATTATAGTGCTTCATATCGATTGTTGAAATTGCATGAAAGGCAGTAAAATCACCCTATTCATTCTTGAAGAGCAATCTATCTTGAAATCTGTCCTAACGTAAAGGCCCTGTGGAATTTACTCTGTTCGGTTTTCAAATGACTGAGGTAATTGCAGTAGTAATATTAAGATAGCAGACATCCCCCATGATATCATATGGGGCCCTTCCATATTATCTTTATTTATATCTTGTAGTTATGATATAGAAATGTTCAGAAGTGCACTGCCCACAGGGGTCTCTTTCATTGCACTATCACTATTTAAAAAATAAACGAATAACCTAAAAGATGGAATAAAGGGAAAACAACTTTTTATGGAACACCCACTTTTTAGCATTAACTATGCAAGGTGATAGTCATTCTTTCACTTAACCTCCAAGTAACTTATAATCACGTTATAATCTATTAAGTGGAAATCATTCCATGGCTAAATTGAGAACCAGAGTGTTTCCAGCAATGTCCCACATGTTGCACAGTTAATAGAAGGGGAGCTCTGATTAAAGCCCAGATGTATGTGATTCCAAACCTGCTTGCTTAGCCACTAGTGCACATTGTGTCCCTACATTGACAAGACATCTACTGAGCACGGGAGAAGTTATATATGTTCTGGTGAAGGTTGCAGTTTGAGGTTTTAAAAATGGAAATTTGATCTCGAAATGCTGGTTGTTTGTGCAGGCAGAAAGTCTTAGTTTAAATACCATAGACTGGTGGTTTTAACAATAATCGTTTATTGCTTCGAGATTCTGGAGGCTGGGAAGTCCAAGGTCAAAGCCCCAGTACATTTGATGTCTAGTGAGGATCTGGTTTCTGGTTTGCAGATGGCTACTTTCCTGCTGCGCTGTCACATGTAAGACTGGGCAAGAGAGCTCTGAGGTCTCCTTATAAGGGTACTAATCCCTTTCACGAGGGCTCCACCCAATGGCCTAATCATCTCTCAAAGGCCCAGTTCCTAACACTGTCACACTGGTCATTAAAATTTCAACACACTTGGTGCAAGGGGGCAGGGCACCATTCAGTCTATACCGTAGAGTCAAATTTCATCATAATTCAGGGCTGGCTCTCCCTTTTGAAGCTTCATAAAACCATTTTTGTCAGGTCCATCTGAATTAATTAGACTTGAGGACCTGCTACATGACTACAGAGTCAGTATCAATTGGTTCTAGATTAAGAACTAGGTAAAAAAATTTCTGACACACACTATCAGCCAAAATCAGTTTACAAACTTTCCATAACGTGAGCAGGGAACCAACACAAGCAAATAGCAGTTGCTTCAAGATGTCTCATCACATGTAGGACACAGTTTCCAGAAGCCCCTCCTCACCACCCCTTGGGTTATGCTCCATTGCAAGAGATAAGCTCAAAGAAAGCGGGGATCACTTCAGTCTTCAGTATGGAAAAGATTCCCTCTCTGGCCCCTATCTAGCATTTATGCTGTGCTTCTCACAAGTTCCCTTTATGAGTACATGGGACCTTTAATGAAAGAATATCTATTTAGAAAAAAAGATATTGCCACAACCTTTGAGTGACTTCCAAAGTTGTGTGTGTACTGAAGTTCATCTTTCCAGAGTGATCAAAACACTGTCCAGCCTTTGTTATAATAAAAGTGAGTATTTCAAAAAATTTTGGATATTGCACCAATAGACACATATGTATGAAAATACATATGTTAAATATCTCTATTTAGGAAAATGTTTGCCGTGCTGTAATGCAAACTATAGACCTTGGCTGATAATGTGTCAATACAAGTTCATCAATTGCAACAAAATGTACCATCCGGTGCAGGATGTAAATAGTGGGGAAGGCTGTGTATATAAAAACAGGAAGCATGTGGAACTCTCTGTTCTCTCCACTCAATCTGTGAACCTAAAACTGCTCTAAAAAAGAAAATTTATTAATTTAAAAACTTTGTCAACAGATTTTATCTCTGAAACATAAATATTCAATTGCCTAATTGGTTTAACTTGACTTGATTAACTATTGATGTAAAGATAGGATCAAAACAACAAATTAAAATGGAGTTTAAGGCATTTTATGAAATATCCCTCATCTTTTGAAAAGTTAAAGTTAAAATTCATTTTGTTAAACTAAAGGGACATAAAGGTAAATTATACATCTTTATAGTAATAAAATATCACTTCATAACCTTTTGTTGGTGGTTTTTTACTTCAGAGATAAAAACAAATTTATCATTCTTTCCAGCACAATGAAACTATTGAAGGAAATCTTCTCACACTATTTTCAGCTTTCCTGATACATCCAGAGATTCTATCCATAGGAGTTTGTGTAATTCAAAGCAAACCAATTATTTCAGTCTTTCCGTGTGCTTAGATTTTAGAGTCAAATCAGTGAACTGAACTGGTTAATGGGTGAATTCAAAAAGAGATCAAAGTTTCTAATAGATTTTTCCAAAGAACAATATTTCCAGCAGGGTAGAACAAAGGCTAGATTGAATGTAATTCTATAAAAAAATACAAAAATATTTCAGTCAATTTAAATAATAATGTATCTATTAAACTATAATGCATTAGAATGTAGTTCCATTTCCAGCTCCTTGTGGATTACTTAGAGGAAATAAAATCTTATTTAGGCCATTTTGTGGTTTGTAGGAATATGAGCATTATTGAGACTTTTAAAACATGGAAATTTTAAATGGGTAGACCTAATAGTAACCCATCTTCCCATTTCCAAAATTTGTTGTTTTTGTAGCCATTAGTTCATATTTTTTGAACCCATGGCTTGAAGGTCTCTGCCCTAACCCCTCCCCCCACTCCCTCCACCCCCCACCCCCTGGTGGGAATCAATGACCTGGCGGAGCAGGGGTGGAGGTAATGGCAGCAAGGAAATACTGTCAAAGCAAAATACTTGACTAATTTCTTCTCAGGCCATCCTTCCTTCCCATTTCCATGATAAATGAAAACAAGAAGTGTGACTGTGTCTAACCAGAACTAAAGTTCAAATAGGTCACATCCTTTATGATTTTCAGAGCAATATTGGAAACCACAAAGGATGTAAGTGCCAAGATTCTTGTTGCTGTGCTCAAACTCCAAACTCTATTAGTAAGACATAAAAAAGGGATCCTGGAAGATGTGATGTATGTGATTTTTCAGCTACCAGTTAAATTTTAAAAATATATGTTTTATATTCTATATGTCTTCTTATATTTCTTCTAAACTAAATAACCACATGATTTCCAGAATCAACGTTGTCTCTAAGATGCACAATTTTTTTTAAAGTTTACTTATTTTTGAGAGAGAGAGACAGCATGAGCAGGGGAGGGGCAGAGAGAAAGAGGGAGACACAGAATCAGAAGCAGGTTTGAGGCTCTGAGCAATCAGCACAGAACCCAATGCAAGATTAGAACTCACGAGCCTTTGAGCCGTGATATCATTACCTGAGCTGAAGCCTAAACAAACTGAGCCACCCAGGTGCCCCGAGATGTTCAATTTTTTAAATTCTCAGTAAGTATTTAATTCCACAGGTAAAATACTTTACTTTTCCTATGTTTTGTAAGATATTTTGTATACATATCAAACGATTGAATATTATGATTCTTTTTCTTTAACTGTCCATTTTAGGTGCTATTCTGGGGAATGACCACATGGACTTCCTAAATTATTTTCCTTATCAGCACAGCTAGCCCCAACTTGTTCTCCAACATCACAGTCATTTAACAGCTGAGCTGGCAGCAAGACATGGCCCAGAGCTACAATGAAAGTGAGACCCCAAGTCTTTTTAGTGAGAGCTAACATGCTTTTTTTGCATCTTACAGTGGTTTTGCAGCTGCCATTCATCTAATCCCAGCAGGATGCCTGTGACCAATTCAGCAGTTTTCTATTTTTATACACAATCTGGAACCTTTTAATAAACTAAATGGGACTTTCTAATAAAGCGCCAACGATTTAATGTTTCACTGATGGCTCATCCAACACCTATGTGTGTTCATCAGAACTAGGCAAATTTCTTCTGTAACTTAAATAATAATTATGGACTTAAGTGTAAAACAAATATAGAGTAATCACGGAGGGTGAAAACCAAACAGAGATCTTAGGTTGTCGATGTATGCCTTTTAACCAGTGGAATTTTGTTTAGTTGGTTTTCAAACTGATTTATACAACATTAAATCCACAAAACACATATTTTTGAATCCTGTTATGTTGTTCATAACACGTTGCTAAAGGAGATCCTGAAAACAAAGCTAAGTCCACAGGTAACTGAGGTGGCCACCTCTTGGTACATCAAACTGCTTCCAAATAGAAAACTGCTCAGAATCACTTAAAACACAGTAATAGCAAATAAACAGTGTATGGAGCAATGTTGATTCCAGCAAAAAAGAATAAATATCCACCTGCAAGTGCATGCATTTATTCTGTCCCCAAATATTTTCAGTTAATTATTAGACATGTTCTCCCAAGTGTTGTAGTTATCAGATTACGCAGGCCTTATAAAAAGTCTGTATCATTGGATTTTATATGTTCCATTAGTTATCTATTGCTGCATGACCAATCACAGGTACCCCCCACTTTTCAAAAGTCCACATTATGCCACTTCACTTTAAGAAAGACATATTAGCACCTGTTTTGGCTAACCAAAATAAATCCAAAGAGGAGTTTTGCTTTTATGAAGAAAAAAGATCAAAAATTGAAAGTAGCTTTCAGGGTTTAATTTGCAGCGGGCTGTTACACAGGCAATGTGCCCTTGGAGCAGCGAGAGTGGCCCCACCAACCTCCCTCCCCAGGGGCCATACTCAGCATCTCAGCAGTGAGCCACCAGAGCTTGCAACTGAGTCTGTGAGCATTTGGACTTTATCTCCATTGATTTCATGAATTCATTGGGAAGATATGTCTTAAGGCATATGAAAAGCCTACTTGCTAACAGTATCAGAGAAATTATTCTGTGGGTCTGGAAATGCTCAAAAATGTTTCCATATAAATGAATGGTAATTACTTCTTTGCTTTATGTCATTTCAGCTTACCAAAGTTCTTATGAAAATGCTCTATTTTCAGATAGTGGGGACACCTGGACTATAACACTTAGAAACCTAAAACAGAAGACATTTATAACCAATTCTCATTATTTGAAGTAGGTGTGTTCTATAAAGTCACTGCAAAAATGGAATTATTGAATACACAGCCATTGCTCCTAGAGAAAAATACAGGCTTAGGCTCCTGTGAGCTTTTGGTCACAACCTTTTCATCAACGAATCAATACATAACTGTTTAACGTATGTTACTGCTTAAAAACACCTTACTTAATATATGTAGGTCATTCATTAACACTAAGCTCCTGGCCAACAGCCTGAACAAGGCTTATCTAACATTTGTATTTTCTCCATAAGGCATATCACAGCCTTCTTGTGTTCAGAAACACTAGAAAGCACATCAACTTCACTTAAACAGTGAAATCACCAGCAAAGAGCACAAAAGTACAGAAGAGAAGGCACCAAAAATACTGTGAAAAAGATACTTGTTTATAATATGAGAGCAGATGCAGGATGGTGAGTTCACCTGGGAACATGGACATGGACATGGACACTGGGCCACTCAAAACTTTCACTGCTTTATACATGTCTGTGAATGACTATAAAAATGTCATGACTATGGATTTTGCGGTTACAAATATATTTTAGTAAGTCAACAAATTTCCAAATACAGAATCTGTGAATAATGATGGGTTATATTTTCACAGCCTCTGAAAGATAGGATCCTGGGAGCAGCTGAGCTAACCCTTACTCATTCCTCAGAATTGAATTTTATGATACCACCTCTTAGAAGCCTTTCCTAATTAAGACTGAATTGAGTCACCTCTTCATGCATTCTTTTTGCCTACTTTTATCACATCACTTATTAGAGTAAACCATAATGTCATAGCCCCTTTAGGGCAAGAACTATATCTTATTCATTATTATGTTTCCAGTAACTTGCACAAGAGTTGCTTTAAGGGGCAATAACTCTTGAATGGCTCAATAATTTAGTTAATCTAGTTTTACCTAATAGTGCAAGTAACATCAACATGAACATACCAAAGTACCTCTCAAGTACTCTCAGCTGCAAAGAAGTATTGTATATTTAAATTTTAGTCATTAATGAAATTAATGCTTACTATGCTGCTTTAAGTACTAGTTCTGAAGACTAATTTGCAGCAAGGAATTTAAAAATAGTGTACGAGTATTAATGGATACTAATTACGTTGCTAGAAAGAGCTGGTAAAATAGCAAATTATCATTTTTAATTTAAAATTAGTCCAATTTGGGACTGCTAAAAATATATTCAAGTTACTGCCAAAGCTAACAAGTTAGCCTGTTGTATTTTATGAAGAGAGAACACAAATCAAGAACAGCAGGAACTAAAAGGAGGAGATAATTAGAAATACTAAAATTATTAAAAGGATTATAAGAAAATAGATTTAACAACTACATGCCAATGAATTTGAAAACTTAGATGACATGGAGAATTTCATCTTACCCAAAAAGAAACAGAAAATGCAAAAGACCCATATTTTTTAAGGATATTAATATCAAATTTCCCCACAAAAAACTGTAGACTCAGCTTCACTATTGACTTCTACCAAGCATTTAGGAAAGAAATAATAACTATCATACACAAACTTACAGAAATTAGTAAAAGAGAGGACATTTTCCAAAACATTGTATAAAACCAGAATAAGCTTATGGTTAAAGTATTACAGGAAAAAAAATACAGGCCATTATTTCTAATAGACATAGAGGACAAAATCCATAATAAAATATCAATGAATCCAACCCATCCATACATAAAAAGGATAATATGTTATAGCCAAATATAATTTATCCCTGAAACTTAGGTTAGTGTGTCATTGAAAAATCAAAGTAACTTAATCCATTAACAGAATAAAAGAGGAAGCCACATACTTTCTTAAGAAAAGCAATAAAACATTTGGCAAAATTCAATAGCAATTCATGATTTAAAAAAACAAAGACAAAAACAAAACACAATTCAGAATAAAAATCGAAGACTTCCTTAATCCAATAATGAACATTATGAAAAGACTAATGCCAGCATCATATTTAATAATGAAATATTAAGACTTTTCCTCAAAGATAGGAAAATAGGCTGAGATATTCTGTCTCACCACCTCTATTCAGCATTGTGTTGGATGTCCTATACAGTATAATAAAGTAAAAATGTTTACTTAAGCCTCCAACTGTGACTTAAGTCATGATCTCACTGTTTGTGAGTTCAACCCTCACATCACGCTCTGTGCCAACAGCTCAGAGTCTGGAGCCTGCTTTGGATTCTGTGTCTCCCTCCATCTCTGACCTCCCCTGCTCACACTCCGCTTTTCTCTCAAAAAAATAAATAAATAAACATTAAAAACAAAAGAAAATATCATGATTATGATGTATGAAACTCTATAGAGTTTATAAAAATGACTAGAACTAATAAAGGAATTGATCAAGTTCACAGTATTCAAAATATATAAATATATAAAAATGATCTGCATTCCTATCTAATAGCAATAACAATACCATTAAAGTAACATAAACAGTATTACAACTAAATCAAATGAAAAATATGTACAACCTGTATACTGACAAATAGAAAACAATATTTAAAGAAATTAATGAAGACCTAAAGGGATATATTTGTCATTTCATTATTGGAAGATTCAATATTTTAGAGATCTCCATTCTTTCTAAATTGCCCTCTGGTTTCAACAAAATCCCAACAGGACATCTAGTAGAGATTGGTAAGAAGATTCTAAAATTCATATGGAAATACAAAGAATCTAGAAAATCCTTAAAAAGAGAGAGTTGAAGGAATAATACACACTGATTTTAAATTTTACAATAATTAAGACAGTGTGATATTAGTGAAATACAGATGAAGAGATCCGTGAACAGAATAGAGGTCAAAAACAGCCTCACATATTTGGCCAATTGCTCAGAAAATTGGGAAAGAAAAGGGTTGGGGGATGGGGACAAATGTTGATTAAACAAATAAATACCTATATGAAATATGATTATTTGTGATTAGGAAACACAAATTAGAATGAAAACCAATCACATCTACTAGAATGGGAAAATAAACAAGCCTCACTAAAGGCAGGACAGAATGTGGAATAATTGAAATTCTCATCCAGTGCTGTTGAAATTGTAAAATGGATAAAACTTTGGAGAACTGTTTGTCAGTTTCTTATTAAAATGAACCATACATCGACTCCACCACCCAGCAATCCCATTCTTTGATAGTAACATAAGATAAAAATACACAGCTACTAGAAGCTTTGTAGGAGAATATTCATAGCAGTTTTTACCCATAATAGGCTAAACCAGGTAACAATCCTAAAGCCTGACAATGGAAGAATGGGCAAATTGGGACAGTCTCATACAAAGGAATACTACTCAGCAACGTAAAAGAATGAGCTGCCAAGACACATGACTTGCTCAAAAATATTTTGTTTCGATGAATAGCCTAGACACAGAAGAATAAATTCAACATGTTCCATTTATACATAGTATGAGGATTCACGAAGCTAATCGATGATAGTAGAAGTCATAAAATAGTTGCCTACAGGAGAGTTGAAATCAACTGGAAAGGGACATGAGGGAATTTTCTGAGTTAATGAAAATATTCCATATATTGTTTTGCGCTGTGATTGCACCAGTGAATAAAATAGCAAAAACAGATCAAATCAAACCCTTAATATCTGTACATTTTATTGTACACCTGTTATTCACTTTATCCCTGAACCCAATTTTACTCTACTGTTTTCTTTCTTAGTATGACAGTGCAAATAGTTGCTTCAGACAAAAACCTATGAATTTTCTTTGAGTCTACCCTTTACAACCTACTTCCTGTCATCAAGGCTTCTTGAATCTATCTTATAAACACTTCTCAAATCTATCTACAACTTTCCATCAAACTGCCAGTACCTTTTCCAAAATTATCGTTACAGTGCAATTGGACCAACTGGTCGCTAAGCCTCCACTTTGGCCTTGAAATCTACTTGCTACCATTTACATAAAATAATATTTTATAAATACAAATATGTTGAAACATTTAAGATTTTCACGTTGATCTTATAAAAATCAAAAATATTTCATACTGTGAATATTTTCTACAAAGTCACACATAGCTAGAGACATTTCTATGAAAAACAAGCAATAACCTATCTTTATAGATATATAACAAAAAACAATACTAAGAGTTTATTGACTCTCAAAATTGTGTCCAGAGCTATACTAAGTGGTTATATACATAATCTCTAATTTCATCAACCACCAGTGAAGAAACAGAAGTTTAGACAGGTTAGTAACTTCCAGAAGGTTAAGTTTATGTGTAGTGAAGCTGGAATTTAAATTCAGGTTTGTCTGACTCCATAGCCTGTCTGCTGAATTTCAATGATATTACTGGGAATTGTGTTTGTAGATCTTTGGCTGCATATAGCTGTGATGTAAATGGCTGAGTATGATAATCACAGGAGCCCTAACACCTGGGTCAATACCAACTATTTTCTTATAATTCTTGGTGATCAGCTCCTAATAAATAACATTTGCATGAGAACTCCCCAATAATGAGGTCTACATGTGTATCAATTTATGTGTTCCCTCTTGTAAATCCTCATAACAATGGAAGTAATATGGGAAGGTTGCCAAAAGGCAGCTGAGTCCATAATTTATTAGAAGACCACAAAGGAGTATTTTCTAAAGTCAAAGTGAATATGAAAATCATTTTAATGGTCAATTTCTGGAAAAACAATGGGAAGGAAAGTCCTTGAAATATTTTCAAAATCCAAAATGGGAATGTAGCATTTTGATTTTTTTTTTGAGATCCTTGGCAGACATGCTTATGTGAGTCTTCAATTCCGCATACTCTGCAGCAGCTTTTAATCCCCACTTCAATAAAAATAAATAGAAAACAGACCACAGAAACAATAGTAATGTATTGATACCTGTGCTAGGAACTCGAAAGACATTTGGAAAGATATGCCTAAGGAAAGAATAATCACCACTGAACACTGAAAGTATGAGGAACATTTCTATTTTTTCTTAAGTTTTTAAATTTTAATTCCAGTACAGTTAACATACAATATTACATGAGTTTTAGGTGTGCAATATAGTGATCCAACACTTCCACACATCATTCAGTGTTCATCATCGTAAGTATAATCCCGATTCCAGTCACTTCTTTTACCCATCCCTCCACCAACCTCCCCTCTGCTAACCATCAGTTTGTTCTCTATAATTTAAAGTCAGTTTTTTGGTTTTTCTCTCTCTCTCTCTCTCTTTTTCTCTTTGTTCACTTGTTAAGCTTCTTAAATTTCACATAATAAGTGAAATCATATGGTATTTTTCTTTCTCTGGCTGACATATTTCACGTAGCATTATACTCTCTAGTTGTATCTATGTTGTTGCAAACCACAAGACTTCATTCTTTTTATGGCTTTTATGGCTGAGTAATATTCCATTTTACATGTATATCACATCTCCTTATCCATTTATCTATCAATGGACATTTACATTGCTTCTGTAATTTGGCTATATAGATGTACATATATCCTTTCAAATTAGTGTTTCTGTATATTTTGGGTAAATACCCAGTAGTTCAATTACTGGATCATAAGGTAGTTCTATTTTTAATTTTGGAAACTCCATACTTCTCACAGTTGCTACACTAATTTGCATTACCACCAACAGTGAATGAGAGTTCACTTTTCTCACCTCCTCACCAACAATTGTTTCTTGCGTTTTTGATTTTAGCCTTCCTTAAGTTTATTCCTTAGTATGTCATTATTTTGGGTACAATTGGAAATGGGATTGCTTTTGGGGGGCATTGCTTTCTTAATTTCTCTTTCTGTTTCTTCATTATTAGTGTATAGGAATGCAAGGGATTTCTGTATGTGGATATGGCATCCTGTATGCTGTGAACATACTGAATTCATTTATCAGTTCTAGTAGTTTCTTGGTGGAGTCTCTACAGCTTTCTACATAGAGTATCACATTATCTGCAAATAGTGAAAGTTTTACTTCTAAAGAACATTTCTATTTTTTTAATGTACCAAAGTAAGCAGTTTTATAGCAATAATCAAAAACATCTCAGTTATTTAGGGTTACAGGGCTTACTTCTTTTTCTTATTAATGCTTTCATATGAATCTTTTACAAAGTGGCAGTGTAAAAGGAAGAAAGTTGGTATGATGTGGCTTGAATTGTATTTCATGTTGTAGCCGAGAGAAAATAACAAGCCAGAAGACACTGAGGTGTGTAGGATACTGTTCGCAAAGTGATGACTCTGTGAGTTCATGTAGAAACCTTGGAGATATGTAAGGAGATATCAGTTGATGCAGTCTCAGATTGGCAGCAGTACAGGCTGAAATGCAGCCTGTAATAACCATGCATTTCTACAGATCCTGCTGAGTAGATATTTTGGAGGATATAGTCACAATGCCTCGATGGATCTCAACTGGCACTTAGTTCCTAATTAACTTCTTACCTTTAAAATACAATAACCTCTGTTACTAGAGTCTCATTTTGATTATCAGCAAAAGTATTCTTTGAATGATTTTGTCACAGAAATGGAGAAATATAAACTTTTTTTTCAGAAAAGTTGTAACATAAGGAAATATTTTACTTTTGCTTCAATGTGAGGGCCTATTTCAAACTAAAGAAACAAGTTTCACTGCACTATGGAAACATATTTCATTAATAGAATGTAAATTTGTCTTATATTTACACTAAAGGTGGTGTCTTGAAGCCAGAGTCAGTTTCTCTATATTGTGTAAGTGTGCTAGTATAAGCAAATATTATTCAGGCTGAATAATTCACTAACCAATATGTAACAAAATGCTTATACACAGAGTCAAAAGTTTTCATGAGAGTTGATCTATATGGTCTGTTATAGACTGAAAGTTTGTATCTCCCTAAAATTCATATGTTGAAGTCCTAACCGCCAATGCAGTTATATTTAGAGACAGGATTTTTGAGGGAATAATTTAGGTTAAAGGAGGACGTAAAGGTGAGTCCCTGATTCCATAGATTTGTGTTCCTATAATAAGAGACAACAGAGCTCACTCACACTCCTTCTGTCTTTTTCTGTCTCTCTGTGTCTGCCCACGCCTTCCTTGGCACACCAAGAAAGAGCCGTGTGAGAACACAATGCAAAGGGAGCCAGGAGTCCTGGCTTGTAGACACCAAAAGCTGAACTTGCTGGTATCTTGATCTAGGACTTTCCAGCCTCCAGAATGGCAAGAAAATAAATTTCTGTTCTTTAAGCCAACAAGTCAGTGGCATTTTGTTATAGCAGCCCTAACTGACAAATACATGGTCCCTTGCACTTCAAGGTGCCATAGTATTACATACGCAGAAGAAGTACACATAACTTTTCCCTAAGAAAACTCACAAGAAATTGTTCAGTGATGCTGTCTTTGAAAGGTATTTGTTCATTGTCTACACTTAGTCAAAGTAATTGAGCACTTTCTTTAAAAGAATTTCAAATAATTGCAATTGAGCATGAAAACCTCACCTCAAATGAGATGCTTACATTAGTGATCTTCCTAAATAATAGCTAGAATTTACCACTTAACTATCTCAACATGTTTTCCATCGGTAAATATTTTCTCTTCATTGCTCATAACTACATAATGAAGGCTAAGGGACTGGCATGGAAACCTGAACAGATCTATGTCTGAGTAAAACTATTGGCAAAAACCAATTTATTTTCTCAAAGAAGGCACTGCCTTCTGGCAATAACTGGAAGAAATTTTTATAATTAGTTATTGCTTATATACAAATCTGAGAAGGACCTTGCAATTATGAAATAGTTTTTCATAAAAACAACAGCAAACTATACAAAATATATTTAACTTGGATAACACAAAAGAATTTATAATTAAAGCACCTCTAGTACACTTACAGTAGAGGTATGTTAACTTGAAATGAACTGAGTTGATTTGATTTAAATGAATATCTTATTTATTCTGATAAAAATGTAAGATATAGAGATAGCAGGTTATTTACCAAGTATGGTAATTATGTAGTGCTTTTCATCTAGTAAATATCCCTCTACAAACCAAATACTTAGTTTTTATTCCCAAAACTAAGGCATACTCATTTTAAGAAGTACAAGAGAGATTACAAGGAATGTATTCCAAGTAATCTAATTTGCCATTATTTCCTTCAATTTCTACTTGATTTTGTAATGTGACTCACTCAATATGAGACTGGTCTTTAAAACCTGCATATCTATCAAAAAAGAAATCAAAGAACTACAGATTTATGTGAAATATGGGAACGTTGAGATAAATGTGCAAATGACTTAAAATTGGCTTTTTTCACAGGAGTATTTGAGGGGTAAGGAGTGAGGGAAATCAACTGAATTTCCACCTGACAAAATTCATTTGCATGTATATTGACAGGAATTATTTCCCATTGCTAACAGTTATCTACAACTTGCAGAGTTTTAAAATAGCTCAAAGGCAAAAAAAAAAAAAAAAAAAGCTAGCGTCAGTAACCCAGAAAGGTATGATAGTCTAAACAATGCATAGTTTTCCATTGAAGACACTTGCATTTTGTTTTTGTTTTTGTTGTTTATTCTAAATTTCTTAACATTGGTCTTTCTTTGCTATTTAGCTGCTAAGGTTATTTTGAAGATTCCAGGTCCAGATTTTCCTAAGTGCCACCAATTTCAGGACTGCCTTAGGAGCTTTGCAGTCTAGTTGTATTTTGAGCTATCAAGATGGTAAATTCAACTCTAGAATTTTCCTTAGGAGTTTCAGCTGAGGTCCACGGTCCTCATATACCCAAGCCTCTTGACTACAGTCCAGGAGGACAGATAAACAAGCTCATCCTGTATACACAATGTAGGGCAAGCTTTGTGCTTTAATGCAAAACTATACATTTTTTATAGCACATCCTTCTGGACTATCTGATTCCAATTCTATGAGAGCTATTGTATAAAATAATTCATATCTATCAACATGTAAATAAATTCTATGAAAAGACAAACTTCCCCTGCTGTGGGAAAGCCAATTTTGCCTCAATTCACTTCAACACTCCATAATTCCATATAATGTGTGCTGCTTTGACTTTTCTTTAGAATAAGTTGTAATATCTATTTTCCTCATTAACAAGTTAAATAAAACCTTTAATATGTACTCATTTTTATATCTAAATGGAAATCATGATTTTATTTTCCTTCAAAAATTCTTAAGTGCCACCTGAGTGGCGTGGTTGGTTAAGTGTCTGACTTTTGATCTTGGTTCAGGTCAAGATCTCATGGTTCTTGAGATCAAGCCCCATGACAGGCTTTGCACTGACAGCACAGAGTCTGCTTGAGATTCTCTCTCCCCCCTCTCTTTCCTCTCTTGTTCTGCTCCTCCCCCACTTCTCTCTCTCTCTCTCTCTCTCTCTTTCCATCTTTCAAAATAAACAAATAAACTTTTAATAAAACTATTCCTTAACAAAAGCAATGGGAAAAATATATAATGTGATAGCCAACTGAAAAAAAAATACCTTCATTATAGGCAAAATATATGGTACTGTGCTATAACTATTCTTATTAAGTATACTAAAACTTTATTTTTTTAATTTTTTAATTGTTTCTCTTTTGAGAAAGAGAGACAGTGAGACAGAGAGAAAGCACAAGCAGGAGAGGGGCAGAGAGAGAGAGAGAGGAGACACAGAATCTGAAGCAGGTTCCAGACTCTGAGCTGTCAGCACAGAGACTGATGTGGGGCTCACATCCATGAACTGTGAGATCATGACCTGAACCAAAGTTGACTCTTAACTTACTGAGCCACCCAGGCACCCAAAATCTCTACTTTTTTTAAAGACAAGAGAGTTAAGTTGGACACTGCCCAAAAAGAATGACAAAATCCTTTTGCTTTGGAATCACACAAGTATTACAAAGCTTCTTTCTATACTTCTCACCAACTTATTAAAAAGTGTAAATTACATACTCCACATAATTTATATTATGAGGATATTGACTCTACTTACAGATAAGGAGAAGTCTGCATTTGAACCATAGGGAAAGAACAAGATCATATGCCAAAGAGAAACTTCTTTATTCTAGAAAGTGTGGTTTGTAAAGTGAAAATTCAGAATTGAAAGTAATGATATAAGAATACATTAATTACGCTTAAACTTTAGTTTGTGCCTTTAGTAAAAATATCAATAGCTATATATAATAGTTGAGAGTTTTTAAAGGAGGGCATCAGTATTAGTGCAAGTTTTATGTACAGACAGTGGGATAGTGACTGCATGGAGGAATTAAATTACTGCTAATGATTCCCTAGGTCCATAGAATTCTCCCACTAATGTCATTTTGTATTTTTTTCCTTCTTTTAATTAGCCTTCACCTTAAAATTTTAAAAATCTATTATTTAATTCTGGGAAGAAATAACCTATCAAGTCCTTTACACCTCACTATGAATGTATTAATCAGATCAATCTCTTCCAGTATCAATAGATACTGGAATGATGTTGTTAACATTAGACCCCAGTGGTGGAGATGAGAGAGAAAAGAATGTTTATGGGATACTCTAAGAGACACTAAGGTGTCTGAATGAGAAACAAATAAAAATTTTGGAAAAAAACTTTGATGCACATAAATACCAGCCAACTTTGATTGATTTGAATGTCTGCATATTTATTTTTTATGTGTTCTGTCAAATTGAATTCCTTTTTTTGAAATTATATATATTCAGAATGTTCACAAAAATCAGAGCTGGACAATAAAGTGGTAAAAACAGATTCTATTCAGGAACTGTTACAATAGAGGGGAAAAAGACCTCAGTATAGAACTGAGCTCAATTCCAAATACAGCATGGACAGGAGAAATTTACAGCCATGTGGTAGGGTGAAGGTCAGAAGATGGAAAGATACTAAGAGGAAATATCAAGGATAAGGGGAGAGTCGGCTAAATTGACTTAATAGGACTCTTGCCAAGGTCAAGGCAGGGTGATTAGACACTAAGGAGACGGAAGAAGAAATCTGACCAGGTATCAAAGACAATCATACATCAAGATGAGGAATTCTTGCTACAGCGGAGCAATGTAGGCCCCACTGGACAGACACTGAAGGTAGAGGCCTGGGGAGCGATCAGAGGCACTGACTGGAGCTAGGTCAAGAAGAGAGTCTGTGTCCACAAAGATACCTCCAAAACTCCTCTTTAAATGGGATCCAAGGAGGGGCGCCTGGATGGCTCAGTGGGTTAAGCATCCGACTTCAGCTCAGGTCATGATCTCAGATAAGCATCTGACTTCAGCTCGGTTCATGATCTCCCAGTTTGTGAGTTCAAGCCCCGCATCAGGCTCTGTGCTGACAGCTCAGAGCTTGGAGCCTGCTTTGGATTCTATCTTTCTCTCTCTCTGCCCCTCCCCTGCTCATGCTCTGTCTCTCTCAGTCTCTCAAAAATAAATAAATGTTAAAAAAAAAATAAATGGGATCCAAAGAAATGTAGTTAGGCAAAGACAAGGCCATCTGTGTGGGTAGGATTTTCACCAAATGGCACCCCTACATTCTTATTAAATGAGAAATTTCAGATACACAATTAATAGAATTGACAAGTAGAGAGAAGAGGGGTCCAAATGCACACCAGATATTCAATAAGCTCTTCCCATGAAGCTTTAGCAGAGGAGTCATTCACTCTAACATGGATAAGCTTGCACCTGCCACATCATCTCTCTAGAGAACAGTGTTTTAAGTTACAGAATATGATACTGGCAAATTCTACTTCTCCTGACAAACCTAATGGAACTCGCTACCAGTCTAATTCAAAATGCAATGATTACATGAAAAACCATATCTCATTCCCCAATTCTACCAGAGCAAAAAGGAATAAGTTCAAAGAAGAATGCCCCGACTTAGAACAGGCAAATGTTTCTGAGGTTACATGGGAGTTTGTCGCTCTCTCACTTTTAATGTTTTAGCAGGTATTACTGAATATGTCAAACTACTTCACTGTAATTTAGTCTCCGATAAAAACACTTCACCATCTGGCCAACTTCTTTCCAATGCTTTCATCGGTTTTCCCAAACTGATAGCAAAAGAGAGTCATTTGTTTCATCTCTTGATCTCCTTTTTTACATCACATTGAGTGATTCCCATTTAATACATCTCATGAGCTGATATTACAGAATGTGAAGGAATGCAAATGATCTGGCTGGTACAATTGGAAAAAAATATTATAATTGCCATGAAATGAACAAGGGGCCTCTAATTATACACATTAATAGGACAAAGATGCACAGTGTTCTGCTTATGATGATTTAATGACATCAGTTTTATGGTTGGGATTTCCAACACTTCTCACATTATGCTGTATGTCATATGAGGCAATTAGTAAATTGGTTCAAACTGCAAAGGGTAGTTTTAAAATCTAACCTATACATGTGCTGATAAGTATTTCCTTTTCCTTACATTCTCTCATGACAGAAAATGTCCTTGGACATTACTCAGTAAATAAGACAGGTATCACTTTTCCATCAGAATACTACTAGTATCTTCATATTGAATTATTTCTCTTCAGAAAGGGATTGAGAGGATGGACAAGACGGGTAAAGGGGAGAGGGAGATAACAGCTTCTGGTTATAGAAAGAGTGGGTCATGGAAATAAAAGGTAGAGCATAGGGAATACAGTCAATGATACTGTGTTGGAAGGTGATCAATGGTAGTAGCTACGCTTGTGAGCACAGCAGAGAAAGAAGAGTATCATGCAACTTCACTCATATGAGGAATTAAAGATACAAAATAGATGAACATAAGGGAAGGGAAGCAAAAATAATTAAAAAACATGAAGAGGAGCAAAACATAAGAGACTCTTTTTTTTACCTGGATTTAACAGGTAGATTAAATCTTTTTTGGTGTCATCTATCCTTTAAAATAAATAGAGATGCATAGTTAACAAAGTCTAGAAAAGCTTATGGAAATGCATCCAATCAGATATGACACTTATGGGCACATATGGGCAATAATATCCCAAAAAGAGGAGGAGGAAAAAATAAAGCAGGAAAATTGCTTTTCATACTGCAAGTGAGGGAGATGCTATTCTATTGCTATACTGAAAAGCAATATCCACAAAATGACTGAAAAGCAGCATCTACAAATAATCTCACAATTGTATATGCAAAGTTATTTGGACAAAAACTTCTCTTTATTGTATTTCATAAATATTTATCCCAAATGGAATAGAAAATTGAATTAAAATTTAGGGTTTTTTCTTTTTGGATACTTTGATTTGTGGTATAAGTTCTCTTTATGATTTTTTCAAATAAAATTGTTTCATTTGCATAACCTAGCGATTTTATGACCCCTGGAAGCATTTTCTCCAGGTGCAGTTTATAATATGATTTTAGTATTTCATATTTTTCTTCTTTTATAATTTCAGGCATTTGGAGAACCAGAGGGAAATCTTGACAGTCAAGAAGGTCATTAGGAGTCGGCAGTACAATTTTATAGTTCAGTGATGTAAACCATTACTCTTTCAAGCATTCTAAAGATCATGCCAACACCCATTGGACTGCTATTGGAAAGGTTCTTCTATTACATTTCTGTAAATTGGACACCAAGATACGTAGTTGGAGCCAAGATTTCACCTTACAAGGTACTGGACTAAGTAGTGTTATGGATACAAAGAATAAAGAGCATACATTTAATTTGGAAGATTACATATGAAAGGATAACTAACAATGCAGTATGGAGGAAAGAAAAAGACTTGAAATTGATTGGTACTCTGCCACCAGCAAGGTGACATTGGCTGAACACTCAACATTGCTGAACCAGGGACAAACACACAAAGCTCTTGTGAAGATAAACTGGTACCATCTAAGGTAGTGTGCAATCTGGAGATACATCAGTTGTTTTGTTTGTTTTACAAACACTGATTTTTTTTAAAGGTGGATAGAGAGGAATTGGGAATTAGTCTCTAAGAGACTGAAGAAAAGAAAATGAAGCTAGAGGCAGACAGACATGTTTATAAGAGGGTGGGGAGTTAGTAAAGAAAGTTCATGCTTGGTGGCTCATACTGTTCTCTCTGAAATAGAAGACAAGATTATCTCTAAGTTTGCAAGAAAACAGGTAAGAGCATGAAGAACAAATGGACGGATCAGGATAGTTTTTTAAATAAATCAGAGAACAGCCATGAAAGTGTGATTGCCTGTGGCATTCAAAGCTAACAGGCATAGGAAAGTAGAAGGAAATTTTTAATGTTTGATTGCCAGGGGATTAG
Organism: Suricata suricatta; assembly: GCF_006229205.1. NCBI lineage: Eukaryota > Metazoa > Chordata > Mammalia > Carnivora > Herpestidae > Suricata > Suricata suricatta. The sequence continues at coordinate 78,024,307 of NC_043707.1, forward strand.
AAGTGATGATGGAGAAAGTCAGGAAGGCAAAAGACTTGAGGTTATTAGCTAAAGGAAACCTGAAGTGAATGAATAGATGTAATGAAGTGAAAAAGAATGAATATCTATTGTAAGTCCAGACTAGAAGAAAAAGTTGTATGTCAAGAGACTGAATGCCCTCCAAAAGACCAAAGAACAAGAATGTGGGTGGGGCATGATGGTAAGGTGTCGAAAAAGATGTTATGTAATTGGAAAGAAAGACAATGAAGTTAAACCTTCTAATCCTATTTATAGAGACTCCATTTCCGGTGAGGACAATGTTCAGGATACGGCTATGAAGATAAGCCCCTGGAGAAAAATATTAGGAAAAGACACTCTCAAAAAGGAAATAAGAAGCCGTGAGATTGAGATATTTGGGGTGATTTATATGGTGAAATCACATAAGATAATAGAAAGTGAAGGGGTGGGTATGACTGTAACATACAAGTAATTGTCCTCAATAAATAACCTGACATGTGAATGGAAATTTGCATTTTTATTTTTATGTAAACTTTATGTAAATATAAATGAAAAGTAAATGATAGAAAGGATATTGACAAGCAAATGGTGCTACTTTCATGTTGAAAGTTTTTGTGTGAGTTTTAAAGTCTTGGAGGGGTGCCTGAGTGGCTGTCGATTAAGCAACCAACTCTTGGTTTCAGCTCAGGTCACAATCCCACGTTCGTGGGTTTGAGCCCCGCATCGTGCTCTGTTCTGAGAGTGTGGAATCTGCTCAGGAGTCTCTCTCTCAAAATAAATAAGTAAACTAAAAATATTTTTAAATACAATCTTGGAAAATGACAATATTCCCAGTCTTGAAAAAAAGTGAGAAGTCTCAGGGAATAAGCCTTCCCACTGAGCAGACCTACAAAGCAAATAATGTTCTCAGGAGATAACCAGATTTTTAATTATTCCCGAAAACGATCATGCTTCTATTATAAAATATAGACACTCTAGATAAACTTCCATAACATAATGTAATCAAATGTGCTATTTATAATTCTGAACATGTTGTTTCTAGTCACAGACAATAAAAAATTGGAAACCCTGGTATACCACTTGTTAGCTAAGGGGTTCAAGTAAATATTGAATCATGTTGATCATACTGACTAAACATTAATTACATCAAGTTAATGACATTAACATGCGCCTCTTCTTATTCCCCACTTTGTCTAATTGAGACATTTGTTATATGAATTAAATTAATTCTTGACATAATATGTTTCTTTGCATCATGGCCTTTGTCAAGCAGTTCTGCCTCTATTGTCCATCATGTTTTCACATCTGGATTTGAAATGTACATAGTATGATAAAATGGTTTCCCTGTCATTTTCCCATGAGCTGTTTCTCATTTAGTTAAATACCTCTTCAGGGGGCTGAGACTCCATTGATTTCAAAGTGAGATCAGCATGCTGATGAGATTTTTAGACCATATTGAATAAAGAAAAATTGGACTCTTCTTTGGTCTTCCCCAAGAGGTGAAGGTTGAATTTAGCAGAGCCAAGGAAAGAAACCGCCAATGAAAAAATATAGAAACCAAGGGACAGCAGGTAGAAGAATTAGTTATGGTTGCTCTGGAATACAGAATTTTACCTCCAATATATTTCCAAAAATACTGAATGATTTAATACAGCAAGTTATTCTAGCTTTTACCAAAAAAATTAGTTTCTGAGGTTTTCTTTCTTTCAAGCCCTTGTGTTTTCTTGACTTTTTTTTTTTTAACCTGATTCCAGTTTCCTTAGATACTTGCCAGGGATAGCATTTTTCGAGCACTTTGCCAAGACTTACTCACATGAGTCCTATTGACCTTGATCAAGGCCGCCAGGCAAAATCTCCAGTCCTTAACTTTGAAAATAAACTTGATATTTCTAGTCATATTTTCATCTGTTTTTGTTATTCCACATATGAGAATTATTTCTCTGAGAGGTTTGATTTACTTCTATTAATTATTATTCAAACATATACCCCATGAACAATTGCGGCCAAATACCAAACGAATGAAAACAGATGGCGGTGTAATCTTGAGAAAGAATTTTGCCCCCCAGGGAAGGGCCTAGGAGGATATACTAGAGACAGAATTTTCTTAGATTGCCCTCAGAAAGCTCACATTAAAAGTGACTGAAATAAGGTTTCCTGGTATCTCTCTCAATTTTAAATGCGTTTATATTTTTAAAGAAAAGCATTTATAAAATAAGCCAGAACTTAAACAGCCAAAACACATTACTTTGTTTTTTGGTCTCATAATTACAACATTTGGCTCTGTGCCAGACCGAAGGGAAAAAAATGTGCTCCATGAATTGAGAAAAATGACGTCAGAGTGAGAAGAGTGAGTTTAAGAACTGAACAAAATTTGAAGAGCTCATTAAAAATTTCCCTCGGTCATTAGGCCATTTATGACTTTTGTTGTTGCTCTAGCTTTATCTTTGTAAAGATCAAAGTCAGTTTCATCAGTTCCTTGAAAATAATGCATCTAGGAAGTGAAAAGAGTCTAAATATTTGAGGACAATATCTTTCACCAGGCTAGGAGGGCGTTCTTCCGTCTCATTATCATCCACTAAAAAGGTGCTGAACTGAGGGGCTGAAAAACAGGCCTCCAGGGCCCGAGATGAAGATGTAAAGTCAGGTTCACTAGATATTAATCAGTCAAAAGTACCTCTGCCTAAAAAGCTTAGTCCAAGACCCCCATGAGGCAGTGTACTTAACACCTCCCAAATTCCCTTTTCAGCACAGATTACCCACTACACTTATGGTGCCAGATGGAACCTTGAAAAAGTGTTGCAATGCAATCAGGCATCAGAGTGAAAATGAATTTTACAAACAGCATTAAGGCTAACTACATTTCCAAACCACTTTTGGCATATTTCTTGAGCCTCCTCCATTCATTTTGCCAGCAGTCGTTGATTTAAAAGGTTATGTGAATGTGTGTACTTTTTTTCTAATGTAACATTTACAGAGAAAGCACTTACGTAAATAAACCTTTGGAAAACGAGGCTGTTATGATTAAAGCACAAATGTGGGCATATGCCATGGAAAGTACTGTTCTTTTTCTTTAATACTATGCTGAGGAAAAGTTATTTAAATACATTCCAAGTAAACATTTTTATATATACAATCACTATTATAGCCACTCAATCTTCCACAATATTATATATTTTTAAAAAGTATGAGCGCTTTTTGGCTGGAAACATCTATCACGCTTTTCCTGGTACAAAGATCATAGGGAGCACACATGTTCTCATATCCTTATAATCCTTTTTTTTTATATTAAAACACCAGAGCTAGCTCTGGCTGCCCATTTTTATAATTCCACAGGTATTGACATATGTCACCTGTTATGCAGCCACATTTGGCCAACTCTCTGCACTCACCAGGGAAGAATCGATCTTCAGCTTTCATTAGATGGTAGAAATAGACCATTGGCATAAAAAATCATTTTTAAAAATAAATAAGAGAATCTTCTGCCTGGGGATGACTCCACCACTGTTCTCCAGTGATTTGAATGATTGAATGGGTTAAATGAAAGCTGTTTCTATTCTCTTTTGGCCCAGACTAACCACCTGAAATGCAAGTTGACTTTTTAAAAATTCTTTTATCCCCTCAGCTTGGTAGGATTTATCCTTGAATGTTCTGTTCTGCGCACTCTGTATGTGCAGTGCTGCCATGTATTTATCTAGAAATCTCTAAAAAATAGAGAGCTTTAAAGAAAATAAAGACTACAAAGCCCATAATATTTGCCAAGCTATTAACCATGATGCACAATTGTGAGATTGCTTGACAGAGAACTTCACAAAAAGCTGCAACTTTTCATTTCTACAACGTCTTTTCTGATCAATGGCTTCAAAGTTGTTCTCACTGGGTGTGCATGGCAGCAGTCATGACTGACAGAGAGAAAACTGAACGCAGTGATTTTAATTTGATTACATTCTGCTAATGTTTGTTAAGCACCTACTATTTGCAGGGACACAGTGTGATGGCACTTTGGACTAGAACATCCATTTCTTCACCAGTCACTTGAATATTTCAATACCAGTCATTTCAGCTCAATATCAACAATCTTAAAAGTTTTTCTTGTCTTCCATCTCCTTACTCACCAGCTAGCTTCAATTCAACCTTCTGGTTTTGCCATGCTTGCATCTTACTGTCATTACACTGACCCCACGGTTAGTGCAATTATTTGTTGTAACTACCTTATATTCTAAAAGGCTTTCCTGAGGTCAGGAACTCTGTGTTATTCCATGTTCTGCAGAGACTGGCACAGTGACAGAGAGTTGCATGAATAAATGAATTCATTCATTCAGTTGAATAAATAAATGATTGAATGAACTTACAGTCAAGAAGCGTATAATCAGGGTGCCTGGGTGGCTCAGTCGGTTAAGCATCCGACTCGGTTTGGGCTCAGGTCATGATCTCACAATTTACAGGTTCAAGCCCTGCATCAGGCTCTGCAGAGACAGCATTGAGCCTGCTTGCCATTCTCTTTCTCCCCCTTTCTTTCTGTCCTTTCCCTATTCACTCTCTGTCTCTCTCACACAAAATAAACTTAAAAAAAAAGATGCTTATAATCTCACAATGCAGATAAGTGCAAAGATTACAATAATATGAGGTAGGAATAAATAGCTGAAGAGAGCTAAATAAAGTACTATAGAGTAATTTAGAGTAGTAGAAAAGGTACATCTTGTATGGTCAATAAGAAAAGGTGACTTTTGAGAACAACCTTAAGAGATAAGTAGGAATTCAATAAACAGACAAAGTTTTAATGGTGGAAGGAAACATTGTAAGAAAAAACAACAAGAATAGAAGATCAGAAGAGCAGGCAAGATGGACACATAACAGAGTAACAACACCTAGGTTCTCAGGGACCGGCCAGCCCAGGTTCATCTGCTGACAGTGCCAACCTCTAATTCTATGACCTTGGGCAAGCTGCCTAACATCTTCATGCCTTCCACTTTCTTCTTTGTCTCTCTGTCTCTCTCTCTCTCTCTTTCTTTGGGTTATAAAATGAGGACAAAGTAGTAACTACCCTGTAGAATTGTTATGAGTATTGAATGATTCCATGCAACTAAAATGCTTGACACACAATAAGCATTCAAAAAATTGACTAATGTCAGATTAATCTAATTACCAAGAGCCCCATCAAACTATGGTGTATTGATATGCGGAAAACAACGGACCAAAAACTTCAAAAGAGAGTATGGGCATACTATGGAGAGTATAAAATTCCAGATGAGGACTTTGCACTTAATTTGTAACATAATAGGGAGAGACATGGTTGTTCTGTGTCTCACTTTAATGCAGTTAAATGTACATCTGATTTTTTGGCCATAAATCTGCGTCTTGTTTTTTAAATAAATATGAAAGCTCTGAAGACATAGACTATGCTGTGTACTACCCAGTGTAGCACTTAGAATTTATTAAATGTCAAATAAGTCCTTAGTAATCTATTCATGGACCAAACAGATATCTTTAGAGCTCCACTCTGGAGAGCTAAATAGCTAATGAAAATTTTCTTTCATCCTTTATTGAGAGATATTAACAAAAAATACTCTTAGACCTTTGGACTTGTTTTGCACTGGGAATTGAACAATTTGACTGCTGGAATCAAAATGTGGTTTCAGCTCAATATTCTTTACAGACAAGTTTCATCCTGTCAAAGTGATACATATTAGAGAGATAATAAATTTCCTTATTACTACATAAGGAATATTATTCTACTGCAAACTATTTTGCATAATCCATGATACTTATAAACCCCATCTGTATAGGTAATTTGCCATTAGGCATTTTTATCACATGTTAAACTATTGAGAGCAGAGAAAAACTACTATAAAATATTTTTTAAAAATCAACAAAATTAAGTAAACAAATAAATACATATATATTTGAAATAAGAAATGACAGATCCAATTCAAGTTAATTTTCAACATACATGAGTGACTTTGGAAAGTGAAACATTTGCTGTTTATTGGCAAGAGTGCTCTATAGGTAGTATTAACATTAATACCAGAGGGTTTAAGGATATTTTGCTACTCAATATACTGAAGCTTCATGATCAGCTATCATGACTAATTATTGAAACTGGACTGATACTCAACTTCCTGAACAGTTTTCTATTTCTAATTAAAGACACATTGGCAAGAGGTAATATTAAAATAAATGCTTTTATTCATAAATAAATATTTGGCAATTTGGCACTTTATCTTAAATATTTTTTTTGGAATTCAATGTAAGTATATGTAAAATTGGGAAATTTAATATTGATAATTTTTGCATATTGTGTTTGTTTTACTTTTTGCTTTGCTTTGACTTTCATAAATGAGAGTTAAATTCAAGGTAGCAGTCATATTGGGAGGCAGACAGCTTTTACCAAATCATAGTAAAAAAATCTACCTATTCACTAAAACTTAGTAGGAGCTTCCTTCCTCTCTGCTTAGATTATATTATTACCTAAAATAACTAAGTATCTGAGATAATTTGCATACTCAACCCAGAGCCATTCAAAAATCACTTCAGTCATTATGTGACTTTTCTATTTGCGTTAATACAAATTCCCAAAATGCTTTTAAACTTATTTGGAATTTTTCTCAACATAATTGCAAGTGTATTCATGGAAATGGAAATTATTCTTTTATTCTACTTGGAAAAGCAACTTCTCAGAAAGTGAAAGTTTACCAACAGAGCATTTATGAGTACTTCCTCTTTGATATATTCCAGGGTTTCTCATCGCATCATTGAATGGGCAATTAAGGGCAGCAGGTCTTGACTGGCACCTCTAGGGACTAGTTGAAAATACCAGTTATCTCATCTACTTCCTAACCAAGCCATTTTCTGGTCCTAGACCCCTGATTCAACTCTCCAAGTAGTGCTGGTTCAGAGTTCTGCCCTCTTCCTTCACTTACATGCATCTCGAATACATGTATGAGTGTTCAAGCATCTTGAGTTAGTTGCTCAAAGTGAACTTAGACCCACACCTCTGAAAGAAGTCTTCACCCCTAGTCATTGTCAGGGGAGGATGTAGCTACTCCTTTTTCTCTCACTTATTCTTATTGTACACCATAGTTCTATTTCAGATGTAAAAGATATACCACATACCAAGAACTGTCTAAAATTCTATTTAAATGTATATAAAAGATGTACACAAACCCCTCTAATTGACTTGCGTTGCCTTTATTTTTGACTAACTAGAACAGATGTTAACTACTTGAAGTGATTACATAATAGGCTTAATCAGATGAGCTGGGTGCTACTTTAAAATTACACACTGTGCTTATGAAAACTTGTTTTTGTTTTTAATTCCCCTAGGGAGAGGGTTGCCAGATTTAGCAAACAAAATTACAAGACACCCAGGTAAATCTGAATAAGTGGAAAAATTGAAAAAAATAAAATTTGAATAAACTGCAAATATTTGTTTGCATATGTCCCAAATATTACACATCTTGCATTTTTATCTCACAATCCTACAGGGAGTTCATCAAGTTATCAAATAAATAAAACTTTGGAGCTTCCAACCGAGTTTTATTGTATAAAGCAAATGTTTCACTCCATAATACTGTGAAGAAAAAAAAGTAATCCATTTAAACAACTTCATGATATTACCAAGTTGTTTAAATTTTCTAATAGAATGTTTTTTAAAGTATTCATGTCTTAATCATTTTATTTATTTAATAACTTCTGTGGTCTGGTGCAATTTGGAAGTGACAACTTAAAGAGCCTTACAGTTTAAAAAGATCTCTGACCTTAAGGTGAATTAGTCAAGTCACTATTAATAAGACTCAGTTAACTTGAAAATGTTAGATGATCTAAAAGCAGGCAGACATGATAACAGGAGCCTAGCTGGCTAGGGCAGAGATCTGGGAACTGGCACATACATAAAATGAAATTCACACACACACACACACACACACACACACATATACATTTGTGTATATGTATATATATATATATATATATATGTGTATATGTATATACACATATAAAAAAAGTAGACATTTCACATAGAGATTCTGGTTTAACATTCCTATGTTCAAAACATCACATTCTTGTAGGAATTGGTTTGCAACACCTAACCCCATAGAATAATCATTCTTGTGCTATTTATCTATAAATAGAGGCTAATCATCCTTTATGAATTACAAAAGCACAGCAGACATAATATATAATTGACTGAGTGTTCATTTCATTAGTTTAGGTAAATATCTGCTACCTTAAAATATATACAAGTAGGGGGCATCTGGCTGTCTCATTCTGTTAAGCATCCAACTCTTGATTTGTCTCAGGTCAAGCATCTGACTCTTGATTTTGGCTCAGGTCATGATCTCATGAAAAATCATAATAACTTCATCTCATTTCTGAATATAGATGCAAAATTTAAACAATACATATACAACTGAATCCAGAATAGCATAGAAAATGCACATGACCAAGTTTGACTTATTTTAGGAATACAAATATACTTTAACATTGAAAATCTGTAAAACTACACAAACATATTTAAAAGGAAAAGCATAAGATCATCTAAGAGATATGGGAATTTTATAAAACTCAGCATCGAGATCATGACCTGAGCCAAAGTCTGACACTTAACCGACTGAGCCATCCAGGAGCCCCTTAAAACTCAGCATCAAGAAAACTAAGACTAGAAGGGAGATTCTCAGTCTGATTAAAGATAAACACCAAAAAGCCTACCACAAGTATCATCTTAGTGGTAAAATATTAAATGTATTCTTCTCAAAATCAGGAATAAGCCAATAATTCCCATATCACTAACTTTTATTCCAATTTTATTGAGGATCTTGTTCAGTACACTAAGAAAGGCAAAATAAATTAAAAGCATAAATATTTAAAAGAATACTTAAAGAAAGAAAACATTATTTGTAAATGATATTACTGACCACATAAAATACCTAGAATTATCTATATACAAATTGCTAGAATTAATCAGAATTTAGCAGCATTTTACCCAAGTTGTAAAGAAAGACAGTATACAAAAATAAATGGCATCTCACAGAAGTAACAAACTGATACAATGTTTAAAGCACCAGGGGGCACCTGAGTGACTCAGTCGGTTAAGCATCCGACTTTGGCTCAGGCCATGATCTCACCGTTCAGGGGTTCCAGGGGTTCGAGCTCCGTGTCAGGCTCTGTGCTGACAGCTAGCTCAGAGCCTGGAGCCTGTCTTCGAATTCTGTATCTCTCTCTCTCTCTGACCCTCCCCTGATTACTCTGTCTCTCAAAAATAAATGAAAAATTTTAAAAAATTAAAGCACCAAAAGCAAGAACAAGAAGAGATGGGATTGGGGCTCTTTACAAAAAAACAGAAACAAAAGATGAGCAGATATTTGTGTAGAAAATTTAACACTATGGAGAGACCTTATAAAAACCTACACAGAGAGATAGCCAGTGGTCGAGCACAAAATCATCCAATATTTTAGAAGTATATACTCTCCTTAGCATTACCTCCATTTTTATCACGATAGTCCAATTCATCATCACTTTTCACCTTTCTCTAAACTTCTTCTACCTGGTCTCCATACTTTTTTTTTTTTTGATACATAGAGAGACAGAGTATGGGGGGGCCCGAGAGAGGAGACACAGAATCGGAAGCAGGCCCCAGGCTCTGAGCTAGCGGTCAGCACAGAACCCAACGTGGGGCTCCAACCCACGAACGTGAGATCTGACCTGAGCTGAAGTCGGAGGCTCAACCGACTGAGCCACCCAGGCGCCCCCATACTTCAACCTCTTACCTCAAGACATGTAAATCCTGTGCTCAGAATCCTTCTATACAGTCACTTTTCACCATATAAACGCTAGTCTTTAAAGGAGTCTACAAGACATTAGATGGCCCCGCCCCATAATTACCTTTCATTCTCATCCCATTCCACTCTTTCTTCATTCAGTTTGCTCCTGATGTAATGTCTTTGTAACTAGTCTTCAAACATATGAGGATCCCTTCTGCCCTAGCTGCCCCCTCTGCATCATTAAGACCTTGCTACTCTAAGTCCTTGCTCAAATTTTCTCTCCCAAAAATTAATCCTATTTAAAATTAAAAAAAAATTTTAATGTTTATTTAATTTTGAGAGAGACAGAGCACCATAAGTGGAGGGGTGGGGGGTGCAGAGAAAGAGAGGGAAACACAGACTCTGAAGCAGCTCCAGGCCCTGAACTGTCAGCACAGATCCTAATGCAGGGCTCAAACTCACAGACTGGGAGATCATGACCTGAGCCGAAGTCCGATGCCTAACCGACTGAGCCACCCAGGCACCCCCAAAATTTAAATCCTATTTAAAATTGCAACTGGCCCCCTATTTCCAGATTCACAACCACACTTTATTTTTCTCCATGGTGATTGTTATCTCCTTATATGCTACATAATTCAGTTACTTACTATGTTCATTTTCGGTCTCTGCCCAAGTAGAACTTAATCTTCAGGAGGGCAGGGTTTTTCTTTTTTCTGTTTTGTTTGTTGCTGGATCTAGAGCACAGTCAATAGTACTGGGCACATAGCAGGCACTCAATAAATATGTGGTAAATGCTGCAATAAATGAGATGTAATTTAGACTACAGTGAGAAAGGGATTATTAATCAGTTAATAAAATCCTCTGTAATTATTACACATACCCACGAGGGCAACAAAAAATTAAGAACTATGATATATGAGAGGATGAAAGTCAATAGGAACTGTTATACCCTGTTGGAGGGAATGTAAATTTGGATTTTTTTTTATCAGAAAACCTGTTGACATTATCTTGTAAAGCTAAACACGTATTCTCATGCCCTGCAAACCAATAGTTCTACTCTTACATACAAATCTTAGCAAACTTCTTGCATATGTGTACAAGAAAGATGCAAAAATATCAACAACAGTATTAATAATAAAAAGAAATGCTGGAAGCCACACAAATATCCTTTCACAAAGGAATAGACAAATAAGCAATGTTGTATTTGCTGATCAAATATTAGAAAGTAGTTAAGATACTAAATGAAACAAAGAATTTACAAAAATGATGTCTTAAAATATGTTGAATAGGCTTGTCCTATAAGACTGCATAAAATTAAAACCATTTTAATAAATCTGAAGACAAGAAAAATTAGACCAGATATTGCCTTTGGATTAATTATATATGCCAAAATAACTACCTATATAGTTTCCTACACTGGTATACAAATTGCTAGTATAAATCCAGTTTTCTCTCCTGGAAAGTAAGATGAAATAATAAAGTGTACAGAGATAAACACCAGTCATGTTAACATTTTAGTTCTTAGGTTGGATAATGGGTTCAACCAATGTTTATTATATAAATTTGCTAATATATATTTTCAAGTATAAAAATATTTAAATATTCTTAAATTTATATTATTAATATAATCAGTAATAATATAAATTATTATAATTTATAATTATAAATTAAACAAATATAAATAATTAATAATATAAATTTAAGAATATTTAAATATTTTTATACCTGAATATGGAACATAAACAGAAAAGAAACTATAAAATTCCCACAGCATTCTTTTACATGCATTAAAAATGAATTTTTCTGGGGCACCTAGGTGGCTCAGTTGGTTGATTGTCCAACTGTGACTCAGGTCATGATCTCATGGCTCTTGAGTTTGAGCCCCGCATCGGGTCCTGCGCTGACAGCTCAGAGCCTGGAGCCTATTTCAGATTCTGTATCCCTCTTTCTCCCTGCCCCTTCCTGACTCATGTGCTCTCTCTCTCTCACTCTCTCTCTCTCTCTAGAATGAGTAAACATTAAAAAGAAATGTAAAAAATGAATTTAACTGTTAGTAATATAAAACAATTGCATATTCAGCTTCTGTTTCAAAATTCTCAGAGACCTTTTGGCACCCAATTTTATGGTCATTGATTAACTCCAAATTCTTTGGTATGAAACACACTCTCCTCAAAGTTTTGATCTTTAAAACTTCTGGAAGAAATCTGTCCTCTTACTTTAAGATCCAAATATTCCATGTCAGTGTTTCACATTGCTGTTGTTATTAGCTGAAATAAGCTTCCTGAATCATGGCAACAGGGAGTGAAGGAGAGAAAGGAAAAGGTAGCCTGAAACAGCTTTTCTGCTAACTAGCTCAGCCATACATTCTTACAAGTGATTCAGCTGTGTTTATTTTCAGTATTATTCCGGTGAGGAATAGGCTGTTCCTTAGTAGCATCATATTTTTTGGTCCATGCCAACCAAGTGCCTTGATGGAGCTAAGAACGTGGCCACAGTGACAGTGGCCATGAAGGCTTTAAGAGAAACATTCTCTTCTGCAGGGCAGACAAAATGCTTGTACTGAAGATTTAAAAAAAAAAAAAAAAAGGAAAACATTTTCATTGCATTATGTCTCTTGATGCACTCCTAATGTATTCCTTTTTAAAATATCCCTTTGCTGAAGTAGAGGCAAAGACAGAATGAGCAACAGTTGCTGTTCTATGTACAAGTAGCCATTTTTAAAACTTTTTAAAATGTAGCAGAGCGATTTAAAAGAGCAAGTGGCATGGTTGATTCTTTTAAAACATATGTATTCTCTACAGCTACATTTATCAGGCTCAAGACACGCAAATCACACAACATATGAACCTGGATATGGCTAGTTTCTTTCAAGACTGGCTAATACAAAGATAGTAAGCCCAGCTAGTCATGTGTTAAATGGAGATTTCTTGAAAAAGAGCAAGCATTTCTTTGAAAGCCATTCAACGGCATTGCATTTAACATTAAGATGTTTAAGATATTGAAAAGCTTCTATTCAATAATACTTTTTGAATCAATGCAGCTTTATTAATTATTAATCAGACACATTTTTCTTTGCTTTAAGTCCTCTCTTTGACTTTCTGTAAGTACCTCAGAAATTTCCAAGGGTGTGTGAATTTTCCTTGCCTATTGAAGTCATTATTTTGTGTGTTTGAATTACAAGTTGAAGGAGGCTGTAGTTTTGTTAACTCAATTTTGTACTCAAATGCAACATTATTGAAATCATTCTATGCTTGTGGTCTGTGATTGCTTCTTTTGGGTCCTTCTCACCTCTTCCTTTGAAGCCATTATCATCTGGAGAGAAAACAAAATGTGTGTCCTATTAGGCAAATCAATATTTCCCTTCAAGTAAAAGGTCTAAAATTTTTTTTAAAATATCAAATAAAAATAAATCACATTCAGCAATGTAGTTTCTAAAAGAATTTGGCTTTTATACTTATGCAAGATTGACTTCTTGCAAGCCTTCACTCCAAGGTATTTTATAATGGACTTTCCCAGTGGTTGATCTTGTTATTCTGCAGAATCAGTTTGACCCATTATCATCCAACTGAACTGTCCTCTGTCTCTTCTTAATGTGCAGTCTCCAACTTATCCCTAATATTTGTTCTTCATACCTTTTTAAAATGGCTCCTCCATTCACTCTCAGGATATAACATTCATCATACATTCAATGGCAGGGGAAATGTCTCCTTATTGCCTGTTTAATGCTCTGAAAAATCATTTGTTCAAGGAGGGCTTTTGAAGGAAGTATTGTCTTGGCTTAAAGTTGTGGCTTTTCAACACTTGGCATAAGAGGAGTACTTTCACAACCAGATTTTTTTAAGGTAAATAGGCTGTTAAATCTGAAGGCTCAAAAGGAAATGAATGCCATGTTCAGTCTGAAAGCTTAGAGGGAAGAGGAGGGACAGCATGAAGGCAAAAGCAAAATGGGAAAGCCAAACTGTAAGAAAAAAATAGAAAAGAAAAGAAAACCTCAAAGATGAATAGTAAGAAAGGAAAGTGCTTATCATTACTCTCAGAATACATAGATTTCTCCTTTTTTTTTCCAAAATATTAGGTCCTTTGAAATGTTCCAAAAAGATTAGAATCTAAAAATTGATTCTCACTCTTGTATTCAAAGATTAGCATTTCATGAGCTTCTGCCCCCTCCTGGTGAATCTTTCCTTGCTAACATTAGTTATCAAGACACGTGGCATTTTTTTCACAGCATGCATGAGCCACAACACAGACACCTCTATCCTCAAAATAAATGGATGTTGAACTTTGAATAAAACATGTCTCTTTCATCTCAGTCTCAAATTTGTGAATGTGTTCCTGTTCTCTCTTAGCCTGGTGTTTGATTGCCTTCAAATAACCATTCCTTCCCTTATGCAATCCAGGTCGAAAAAATATATACGAAGGATGTACCTTGGGAAGCATCTGTCCATGAGTAGGAAAGCATTGGGGAAAAGATTATATGTGGTATACTTTTTTCCAAGGCCTCAAGTCACTGCCATTAGGCTACATTTCTAAGAGATTCTAGGCTCCAAGATTTCACAAAGTATACTTGCCTGATGGTGATATAATTAAATTTTCTAAAATAAAGTGATTTTCAATATCCTAAGGCGTGCACCAGTTAGAAAGCTTATTTCTAAAAGAGAATATGGAAATATCTTAGTCAAATAAGAATATATTCCATTTTGACTGTTTATCAGCTATTGGAATATTCACAAGTTTTACATATCTGCTATTTTGTTGCTATCCAAGGAACTGTCTAGACTGTTAGGTGGGTAGATTGATTATTTCTACCTCATTTTATATATTAGGAAACAGAAATAGAGAGTCATAGGTTATGTCACATTGACAGTCATTAGAAGAATCATCGTAACTGGAGTCTCCTGATTTTCCACCCAGGATTATCTGATTTATCCATTCATCCAGTATTATTGATTATGTATGTGCCAGATACTACATTGGGGTCTAAGAACACCGCTGTACTGCCTTCATCCTACTGTTAAGTACATATACATATATCAATGTATAATATAAAAATATTACATATGTAAATAAAAAATGTTACTTGAATTCAAAATAATTTAAACGAGGGTGTCTGGGTGGCTCAGTCTGTTGAGTGTCCAACTCTTGATTTTGGCTCAGGTGTGATCTCATGACCATGAGATCAAGCCCCACATCGAGCTCTGTGCTGAGTGTAAACCCTGTTTAAGAATCTCTCTCCCTTTCTCTCTGCCCCTCCCCTGTTTACTCATTCTCTCTCTCTCTCCCTCTCTCTCTCCCTCTCTCTCTCTCTCTCTCTTTCTCTCTCTCAATAAATAAATATAATTTTTAGAAAATATTTAAATGAAACTAAAATTGCCAATATTAGCAATACATTTTCATTATTAGTTATCATTATTTTGACTAAATTTACCAAAAGAATCAATTCAATCTTAATTACACTAGACTGTAGGCTCTCACTTGTACACAAATTAGTGGGCACTTGGAAGAAAAATGCATTTCAAGAAATAGAGGCATAGTTTTTCTTTATTCACTGCTATTTGTTACTTGAATTCCATATTTGATACTTGTATTCCCCACTCAGCCTGACACTCAGCACAATTAGAAAATAGATACAAGTTGTGACTGACATCATCCTTCCCCCTACCACATTCTAACCCTTCCAGGTTCTCTCTTCCTCAGGCCTTCACCACGCCTACAAAAGCCACAGAATAAATCCCCATTTCAAATCACAATTTACAAGACATCATCTCTTAATTAAACTGACTTTGGTCCTTTGCTGAATGTTTGTATGAGTAAATCATTTGGAAATCAATGCTGCACTGACTCTAAAATTAAACAGTTCATTTAAAAAAAGGAAAGACTCCTTCTTAAAAAATCTTTCAAATAATACATTCTAACCTTGAAATTCTCATCATATTGTTTCATATAAAAAAACTTTTTTAATGTTTATTGATTTATTTTGGTGGGGGGCGGAGCAGGCCGAGAGTGCAGGAGGGAGATAATGCCAAGCAGGCTCCATGTTCAGCTGGGAGCCTGACGTGGGGCTGGATCCCATGATCTGAGCTGAAATCAAAAATCAGACACTTAACTGAGCCACTCAGGTGCCCCATATTTTTAAAACTTCTTAGAAGCAAAGGCCCCAAACAAGTTAGCTTTAAATGAAGAACTATCACTTCAGCATTCGTCAAGGATGTTTGAGACAGAGAAGTCTAAGGACAAAGATTAAGGTTTCCCCTCCATTGTGTAGAGGTGTTACTGGGAATTGGCTACTAAATAATGGACTACAGTTTTCAATCCCCTTCAGCATGTCCCTGGAGCCATGGAGCTGGTGACAATAGATGTAATATGTAACAGTTGCCAGCCAAACTGATTAAGAAGCGAGTGAGCCACAAGATGGAAAAAGCTTGAGTCCCTAAATATAGAAAGCTATGTCGCATCAAGAACACCTTATTTGGATTTTATGAGAGGAAGAAAATAAACTTTTTTTTATTAACCCATTTCAAGCTAATCCACTGCAGCAGGTAGCATCATCGTAAGTGATGAAATGCTCCTGTGTAACACAAAGTTGAGAAAGATGTGTCTTAGTCTGTTTGGGCTACTCTAACAGAATATCACAGACTGGGAAGCTTATAAACAGCAGAAATGCATTTCTCTCAGTTTGGGATGCTGGGAGAGGACCCACTTCCTGGTTCACAGATGGCCATCTTAATGTTGTATCCTCAGATGACAGAAGAGATAGGGGGACACTCTGAGGGCTCTTTAAGTACGCTAATCCCATTCATGAGGATTACTCCCTTGTAACCTACACAGCACCCAACCACTGCTCCTCCTAATCCCATTATATTGGAATTAAGATTTCAACATATGAAATTGGAGAAGACATAAGCATTCAGTAGATGAATCAAATAGGATATAAGATGGAATCTGTGTATGAAATTTTTTTCCTGTGTTGTCTTTTGTAACATCAGTAATGCTTATTCTGGTTTTTGAACACTATATAACAAGAAATGTTACAGAGAAAATACATTAATGAATTTTCCTAGGAATCAAAGCTGTGACCACCTGAAAAGTAGCTCCAGAATATCAAATCTAGCACCATAAGTCTTGAGGGGATGCACAGTGAGTTTGTATTATCCTAGTTTCCATGGGCTCCATGGAATCCAATCCCAAAATAAATGGTGCTTTCATGGGATCCTGAGAAAGTTTCAAATACATTGGCCATCCTCAAGAATGAAGTTAAGCCACCTTTCCATTGGACCTCTCCCTTTGTGCCTCCAAAGACAACTATGCTTAACATCTATCATCTCTACAGAACATTACATGCATGGTAGTGTTTGCTTTAGTTGCTAAGGATGTTCTGGCCACAGATGCACAGTTAAAACAAGACTAGTATACACAATGTAGGCCAAAGATATTTGAACTTACATTTTTTTCAAAAGAATTCAAGATAAATTACAGAAATTTATATTACTTTCTCATTCGTTTGGTTTTAAACACTGTTGAAGAAATAATTGAAATGGATTTACTGAATCTCTCTCTATATGTGAATCTATTTCTAAATTAATGGGAAAACGCTTTGCACCAAACAATGATGCAAATCTCTTGAGAAATTGTATAATGTTATTAGCTATGATTACAAAACAATGGTTGTTTACCACTCACTCCTCATGCTATGTGCATTCTTGTTTGATTATACCAGTTCATAAACAAAGAATTAAAAAAACAGAGAGAAAGGTCAGCCTTCTCAGCCCTTGTAAACAACTCTAACAAATGAAGGGCACATTTAGAGGTAAGAAAATAACTCTGTCTAATGCAACCACAGGATTTCTTTTCCATTTTTTCAAATGCCCTCTTTTCTGCTCTTAAAACTACTTTACCAAAGGATCCTGAAAAAGGGACATGTCTCTTTAGACAATTTGCTTGGAGCATTTATAATGTTTAGGGTACACATAAAAGAAAAATCCCTGTTAAGACATTATCCTGAAAAAGAAACAAGTTGACTGCTTTTTGCCTATGGTGAACACCAGAAATAGGAGTCAGAGTTCAATCTATAACAATGGCTCAGGGGCGCCTGGGTGGCTCAGTCGGTTAAGCGTCCTGCTTTGGCTCAGGTCATGATCTCGTGGTTCATGGGCTCAAGACCCCTGTTGGGCTCTGTGCTGACAGCTAGCTTAGAGCCTGTAGCCTGCTTCAGATTCTGTATCTCCCTCTCTCTCTGACCCTCCCCCGCTAGCACTGTCTCTGTCTCTCAAAAATAAATTAAACAAACATTAAAAAAACAAACAAACAATGGCTCAAAGGAATTTTTTACTTTGGTACTAAAAAGACAGCAAAAAGATTCATTAAATATGGCTGAATTCAAAGTAGAAATTAAAAAGTGAAGGGGCACAGGGTGGCTCAGTCAGTCAAGCAACCAACTCTTATTTGGGCTTAGCTCATGATCTCACAATTGGTGAGATTGAGCCCCACATCGAGCTCTGTGCTGACAGCATGGAGCCTGCATGGGATTCTGTCTCTCTCTCTATTTCTCTCTCTCTCTGCCTTTCCCCTGCTCATACTTTCAATAAATAAATAGACAAACAAATACTTTTAAAAAGAGAATTAAAAAGTGTATATAGTTCTCTAAGATTTAACATAAATATTTTTGTGTATTCAACAAGTACCAAATTATATTTTTGGAGAATTAATTTTCTACCATAGGATATGGTGAAAAATCAGGTCTAAATCTTTAATTTTAGGGAGATGAGGACTGAGAGTTGTGTTAATTATGCATTTGATATTTGGCATTCACCCTACCTAGTTTGGAAAGTTTGCTTTCTTCTACAATTGCTTTAATTAGAGACTACAGAAAATTATTTTCCTCTGCCCATGATAGCTCAAGTTTAGAGTTTACATAAAACAGTTTTCTGATGCAATCTGTGATCTGAATGTTTATTAGCATGATTAGACATGTTCATCAGCATGATCAATCCTAACAATGTGAAATCTCCTTGCTGTTCCTTCCCTTCTTCTAGGCCTCCAATGGTAGACCTCTTCTTTCCACCTCCTCTATCTTTATGATGACCACATCCAGTTGCATGGAGTTGCATATCATCAACAGGCAAATGACTCTTACATTTATGTCTCCAGCTCCACCCTTCACCCCAGAACTCCTGACACAAGTGGCCAATATTTGTTTGTGGTCTCTATTTACATGTCAAAAAAGCTACTCAAATTTAGCATGTCTGAAAGAACACTTGATGTCTTTAGGAAGGGAAACAAGATACCCGTTCTCTTATCTCAGTTAATGGAAAAACCATTTCTCTTTCTCTCTTCATGCCTTATGAGACTTTCTGACTGTGCTTTAAAACATTTCCTAAATCTCAACCATTTCTTACTGCATTCATGAATACTACCAAAGTCCAAGCCACATTATTTCTCTGAGGATATTAAAAGATCCTCCGCACATTCTCCTTGCTCTCATTCTGCCTCAGCACACTCCAGCCATGCTTTACTTCTTTCTGCCGGTCCTCAACAACACAAGCTAGCTCCTCCCCCATGTCTCTACACTTCTGTTCCTTATGCCTGGGATGCTCTTATCATAGATCTTTGCATGACTGTCCCCTTCATCTTACCCACAACTGCCTGAATGTCACCTTTTCAGAGGGACTGTCTTCGACCATGCCTCCAAACCAACTGTCACCCCCTATCTCCTTAATCTGCTTTACAGGTAGGATTATTTCTACTTGAAGTTATATTGTTTATTATTTTTGTCTCTCACTAGAATACAGGTTATGTGTCTTTCATCACTCTATCTGCAGTATCAGAATAGTGTATATGCATAGCAGATAATTAATAATATTTGTTAAATGAATGAATGATAAACAGCCTTCTTTGCTAAGATTTTAGGGACCTCATATGACTATGGCAGAAATTGCCCCTGACCCAACCACTCTGGTGCTACCTGTTTGCTGCTTTAGAAAATTGAATGTTTGTGTGTGCATGCACACAAACACACACACGCTGAGATAGCTTTGTCTCTAAAGAGCTCTAGCATCAGGAGTTTAGACCAAAATTGGAGGATGTAACCATGATTGATTCTAATACCAGAGCAGAGATACTTCTCTCCTCTCTGCTACAGCCTAAGTCTCCAGAACTATTGGACCAGCAGTGGTTGTTCAGGCTACTGTCCTGGGTATAGAAATTGGAATGTGCATCTAAATGCAAGACCACCAGTGATGCTACAGACTTGGAAAGATATTAGCATAGCAATTACGTGATCAAACTTATTTTATATCAAATTTGATTCAACCTCCATGGTCTCAAGTCCTACATGAGTTTACTATATTCAAGGAACTATGTTAAATAATACTATGGGGCAATCTTAAATTACTGCTTCCAGGTAGAAGGAAAGCAAAATTTGAAGATAAAGATTTAATAAGATTCCTTATAATTTTTGTTTATTTTAAATAGGAATGTTTCTTCTTCCCAGCCATAGCTTCAAGCCCCCCCGCCCCAAAAATACATTTCAACTCAACAATACGAGCAGCTATTTTCTGTCCATGTCCTGGAATGATGCAGTCATAGGCAGGGAAACTGTGCTAGACCAATTCACATCTTCCTCACTTAGATAAAGAACTCAGGGCACTTGACTCAACTTTGTTCTATTGTTGAGAAGCTAAATGGCTGTTTGAAAGAAAACAAAGGTATGTGTTTGCTTATAAACAAAGATTTCAGTTTTGCATAATTTACAGATGCAATCCTGTTTATTGTGCCTTTATAGGATTGGGGAGAAGAACGTGGTCACCAGTCAGCATGCGTGGCCATGGGCACAGCAGCAGTATCAGCCACCCTGACAGCAACATCAAAAGCTGGGGTAACTTTTTTACACACGAGGTTATTGCTGTTTTTAGTTTTTAATAACTTAATGAAACAAGAATGACCTTGGAGAAATGCATTTTCTGGAATAAACAATGGAAAGGAGCTATTAACCTAACACAGCAGGAAGTATATTGACCACAGTTAACAATTTATTCTCTCAGAATGCAATACACAGAGTTTTCTTCCTGGTGCTAGTATCTCTTTGTAAAACTAAAGAGAGAGAGAGAAAAAAAAAAGAAAACAGGACAGACACATTTTCATTTTTGAGGTATAATCTGCAAAGCCAGCAGTCTAAAAATGCACAAAAGTATTTAACTGTGCCTATAGAGTATGTATTATTTTTCATAATATGGCTTCTAAATATCCTTGTCCTTTGTAGATGTTTCAGACTGTGTAAAGGGAGTAAAATATTCAATTACTTTTTAATGTCTCAAAATCACTCTCAGCAAAATGAAATCAATGCAATGCCAAGAGCCTTCTTTATAGCATCACCGATATTAATTCAAGATAAGTCTCCTTCCCTCAGGTAACGTTAGTTTGAACATTGTTTATACTAAATTTAACCCTTGGTGGAGACTCAGTCCCATGTTTTCAAGAATGACTAAAAAATGGATAATTTTAGGGGCACCTGGGTGGCTCGGTCGATTAAGCATCTGACGTCAACTCAGGTCATGATCTCACAGTTCATGGGTTCAAGCCCTCCATCGGGCTCTGTGCTGAGAGCTCAGAGCCTGGAGCCTGCTACAGAGTCTGTGACTCTCTCTCTCTTTCTGCCCCTCCTCTGCTCATGCTCTGCCTCTCCCTGTCTCTCAAAAAATAAATGATAAAAGAATTTTTAATGGATAATTTTAACAATAGGCAGCAGAGACGTGTCAGTTCTGTAAAAGATAGCAAACAGATGCTAGAAGATTACAAAAACTAAGTGATATCCACAATTTCAAATCTTCAAATCCTACCTTAATGTACAGGCAAGGTGTTACAGACCTATAGGAGGCCAATTATAGTGGACATGTTTCAGTAGGTCTAAGACATCCATCTGGAAACAGTAGAATAGAATAGAGCTGAGCTCAACTTTTCATAAAATTCACTGTGAACTAATTCCACAACAGATAAATTATGACACAAGCAGGCACTGGATGATTGGCCCATACAAACCTTGCATTCATAGCATTTTTCCAGAATTAACTAGTGACAGGAGTTTTCTCACTTCCAGTTTTTGTGGGCATTATCTCAATATTTATTAACAGGAACTCAGGCTCTGGTTCAGTAATGGTTCTCAGCATTTCTTAAGAACTGCATATGATTCAGGGGTGCCTGGGTGGCTCAGTCAGTTGAGCATCTGACTTCGGCTCAGGTCATGATCTCAGGGTTTGTGGATTCAAGCCCCATGTCGGGCTCTGTGCTGACAGCTAGCTCAGAGCCTGGAGCCTACTTCAGATTCTGTACCTCCCTCTCTCTGTGACCCTCCCCTGCTTGCACTGTCTCTCTCTGTGTCTCAAAAAAAAAAAAAAAAAAAAAGAACTGCATATGGTTCAGATTATCCCAACTACACTACCATGTAGATCTGAATTAACTCTTGGACTATACACTCATTGACAAAATAAAGAAGTCATTTAGACAGCATGGTTAAAGGCTGATTCTGCTTTTAGCTCTTCACTTTTTATTAAACATCACCTTGAGGAGAAATCTGCTGTTAGGACTTGGTAAGAAATTAAAATAAGCACATTCCCTATTTATCAATTGTACAAAAGACCTTTCCAGTGAAGTTAGATTAGCAGTTGGGATGACCTTCATGTGATAAAGAGAACTCCTTGATATGTATTTTTTAAGTGGGCTCTTTTGTAGAACCATTTTAATGCCAAATAAAACATTTTCACCTAATGGCAAACAATAAAACATTCTGGTAATTACCCGATTTGTAAACTCAGTTGATGAAAAAGAAAAAAAATAATAATAGTCTTAACTGCTGTACCATACTAAGCCAAAAAGTTTCTGGCACTATTTGCAGATTTTGACTTAAAGGTTTAATTCAAGGTGAAAATTGCACCCGGACACATCCTGGGAGAAATAGTTATGGTTTTGTTCGTTCTTTCCCCCTAAACAGGAAATTGCTTTTCCGAGTCTACACACTATTTTAAGAGCAGCATTAAATGCAGCTCACTGCTCTGAATTCAGATGTAATACCTTCTAATGACAATGGGGGTGGGCAAAGGAGGGAGAAAGCAGGTTAGATTCCAGATTGGGGTGAGTAAAATAGAATAACAATAATAATCCCCAAATCCACCCCTGAGTAATTAGTTGCTACTTTTTTTAGATGTGGTTAAAAAATAGTTGGATCTAAGAGCAAGCAGTTACTTTACTACATGCCCTTGGGGGGGGGGGGCATACTAATCATATAAACACATTAGAGATAACTACAAATGTTAGTTGTAAACTAGAAAACTGGGAAATTTTAATGGCTTCAAAGACATTTTGTAAAACATTTACCAGAAGCAGATATATGAAATATTGTCTACACTTTGCTGAATCTCAAAGGTGATAAAAATTACTATTGTACCTAGAGGCTATTTATTATGACCACTTGGCATGATTAACTTCTGCCTCAAACAATACATCTCTGATAAGGAGATCATTTTTTAAGTTTATTTATTTATTTTGAGTGAGTGGAGGGGGGGAGCAGAGAGAGAGGGAGAAAGAGAGAATCTCAAGCAGGCTTTGTGCTGTTAGCACGGACTCTGGGACTCAACCCCAAGAATTGTGAGATCATGACCTGAGCCAAAATCAAGAGTCAGACACTTAACAAACTGAGCCACCAGGCACAAGGCAGACTGTTTTTTAAAGTGAGACTAATCTGAGCTCAATAGAGCAATACAGGGGATAAATGGTGTGCATCTTTCCTCCCCAAATAGAAAATTGATGGTCTACATCAATATTAACTCAATAGCAGCTTTCCTCAATTGTTGGATTGGTGAAGTTAAAAGACAATGACATTAGGGTCAGGAACACATAAGTTCAAATCTAGACTCCCATTTTTAGGCTGAATATTTTTGGGTAATTTACTAAACTTCCTTGATTCTTACTTTCATCAACTATAACATAGATATATTATATATCTAGCTCAGTAAACACAGAGTTCCCCTATAACACACTTGTAGAATCTATGGATTTAGTTTCATTTTATAGCAAGAGAAACCAAGGCCCGTGAAATAAAATGCTAAGGCAAAATCACTGAGTTATATTTAGAGGCAGAGCTGGTCCTGGAATCTGATCTCCTGAACTATCACTTAACACATACAGTAAGTAACATGAAGGCCGGATATCATAGGAATAAAACTTTGGAATCAGACCACATCCTAATCCAATGCATGAATTTAGCAAGTAATTTGATTTTTCTGAGACTGGGTGTCATCATTTAAAAAAATGGAAAGAACAGCCACCTCACATAGGTATCAGAAAAATTAGTTAGAAATATGTGAATAACATAGCAGTATCTAGCAGGTACTTGAAACTCAATGAATGGTAGTGATTATTACTAAATATTTCCTAGGTGTTGTTGGGAACCATGGAAATTACTGCGAAGTACCAAAATTACTGTCTTGGAAGAGTTTTGGGTGGAAATAACACAAGGAAAAATAATTATTGACACTGAGCAGTATTTAAATGACAAATAAGTGAATAGATAAGAAGCTAAAGCATTAAATGATAGTGAAATAGATTATTTTATGTTGAGGTGGCCAGAAAAAGCCTCAGTGAGGAGGTAGGATTGAAGTCAAGCTCAAGAGAAGTAGATTTATTCATCTTAACAAAATTTTAGATATATTTTTCCCTCTTCCTATAGGAAAGTTGACATAACATTTTTAATTTCAGAATTGTAAAAGAGAAGCCATATTCTCTATGCAGAGTTTTTAGGGAATACAGCTCCTTGGGTGATGACTGAAAGACAAATATTTGATCTTGAATACCAAAAATGTAGCCATAAATGTAAGTTCCTTGTGTGTGCGTGTGTGTATGCTTGTACACACATGCTTATTCACAAGTTTTCGAGAAACGATTCACTTAAACTTGAAAAACATGCACTGTTTTCTAGGCCAACAGAATGTACATCTTAATAGTTCCCTTGTCTGAAGCACTGTCGAAAAAGAGTCTCATCAAGTTATTTCTCAACAACATATCCACAGACAATTGATACGCCCATTAAAAACACTGGCAGTGTGTCTGGTTTGGTTACTGTTTTGATGTGCTTTCTAATGGTGCTGCTTGCCTTTGGCAATAATTGTAATTCAATTTATGCAGCCACAAAATCATCCAATCCTACTGCCTACTCCATGTCACAAAATAACTTTTCTCTTTAGAGTTAATCAGCCTTACATTGTATATCTTCTATTACCTAGATTTCACTGCCTCTCCCAATCCCTTTCAAGCTGAGCAAGTTTAATAAACACATTAGAAATAAAGGACCCAACTTGGAGTCAATAGCCAGAGAGGCCACTCACAGAAGTGGTGACTTGTCTCTATTATTAAAAATTGGTGTATGTGTGTGTGCGTGCATGCGTGCGTGTATGCGTGCATGTGTGCGTGCGTGTGTGTGTGTGTGTGTGTGTGTGTGTGTGTGTATTTTGCTCTGGATAAAGAGGATGCTTTAAATCTTTAATTATATAAACACAGTTTTATGGTAACATTTTAAAATAATTTTATGCATGATTTTATTTCATTTCTATACAAACTTTGAAATGTAGTTGAAAATTTTCCTCAAGGCAAGCGTTGTATAAACATAACCACTCTGTCAAGTCATCTTAATATTGAGATGTATAAATATGAAATGTTTTTCTCTAATCACTGCTTTCAGTTATGTTCTGTATAATTTGCCTGTACTTTGATGTTATCTTGGGCCGATTCTATCACTTTTAGCATTTAAAAGTTTAGTCTCAAAGTCTATTAGGCTTTCATTCACTGCCAGCTATTTGCCAGAGTAGAGTCTTGAGCTGGGACCCTGACTCCCTCTTTGAGTAATCTTTTCTCAGTTCCTCCTTTAATACCAACTCCTCCAGGGTTGGGTAGAGAATAAGAACAGATGTCTCTTCCTTACCTGGGCTGTCTTGATATTTCTTAATTGGTTTGACTCCTTCAGTAAATCTAACTTATTGTTTATCAATATCTATTACGTGTCTGAGTCCAGAAGCTGATCGTCCTATGGCACAGAGCATTGCTACCCAAAATGTGGTCCCTGACTGGCAGCATTGCCATTGCTGACAAAACTGGTAAAGCCTCAGTCCCCACACCTGCCGAATCAGAATCTGAATTTTAACAAGATCCCCAGGTGATTGGTACGCACATTAAAGTTTAAACTGTTGTGGTGAAAAGTAGCATTTTTTTATTTCCCTTCTGTCACAGTCTGAAATAATTTTAAAGTATGATAAAATTAAGTTGCAAGAAAAATAATTTTTAAAAAATACATACAAACACAAGCCAAAGTTTTGTTATTTGATTCAACAGATAGACCACAATGGAGTAAAAAGTTCCAGACTTGCCCTCCCACCAGAAACATTAGACAACAGGCAACACAGGACTTTAATCCCTAAGAGAAGGGAAACACAAGATGAGCCTTGCTATCACCTTTTGCCTAAAGGCATGACACAGATAAGGGGGAACACAAGTACACCAGGACAGGCTCATAAAACTGAGGAGTCAGACCTAAGAGTTCATTCAAACTGGAGGTGCTTGACTTTGTGGGGCAGAATTGTGTTTTGTTGTTGTTTTGTTTTGTTTTTAATGTTTGTTTATTTTTGAGAGAGAGAAAAGAAAGGGGAGGGGCAGAGAGACAGAGGATCTGAAGCAGGCTTTGCACTGACAGCAGAGAGCCCCATGTAGGGCATGAACTCACAAGCCACGAGATCATGACTTGAGCTGAAGTCCAATGCTTAACCAATTGAACTACCCAGGCACCCCTGGGGCAGGGTTTTAGGTCGGAAGAATAAGAGCACAAGAAATCTCAAATTTGTGACTGAATTCTAAGCAATGCATGAAGCTTTGCCCTCAATTGGAACTTCATGCAACTGGGCAAAAAAAAACCCTGGAGACTTGTAAATTGAGCAAATCCAGAGTTCACAGGGGTCTGGGAGATGGAGACATTTCAGTTTCAACCAATTAGGGTGGAGAGGCCTTTGATAGATTTTTCTCCTTCAACCTCAGACCTACAATTTCCCAATTAACACAGTGGAAGTTAAGAAACTTTAAGGAGCGCCTGGGTGGCTCAGTCGGTTAAGCGTCTGACTTTGGCTCTGGTCGTGAGCTCATGGCTCTCATGAGTTCGAGCCCCACATTGGGCTCAAATGCTGACAGCTCAGAGCCTGGAGCCTGCTTCAGATACTCTCACTCACTCTCTCTCTCTCTCTCTCTCTTCCTCTCCCCTGCTCATGCTCTGTCTCTGTCTCTCAAAAATAAATAATGTTAAAATTTTTTTATGAAAAGAAAAGAAACTTAAAAAAATTCTGGAGAACGGTTTCTCTCTTTCTGGACTGGAAGTAATTTTATTTTAACAAAATGAAACCTTAAGAAATCATTATTCAAGTTTAGTTAGGAAAAAAATAATGACCAATCAGAGACAGTGTAATGGGCTTTATGTTAGAGGAACTTGAAGCAGAAAGAAAATAAATGACCTTTGGCATATTCATATTGTTCTCTATTAACTACAATTTTTATTCAGAAACCTGGGAAAATCTTAGTCCTGGACAGTGCATTAAGTGTGAAAGAATCCTCTTACTTCAAGTATAAGTGTCACCTGGTACTATTTGAAGTGACCATTCCTTTCCAGGGTGGCAGTTTTTGTTTTTTTGTTTTTTATTTTTTTTTAATTGTTTTATTTGTTTTTTAGAGAGAGAGAGTGTGTGTGAGCAGGGGAGGGTCAGAGAGAGAAGGAGACACAGAATCCGAAGACAGGCTCCAGGCTCTGAGCTGTCAGTACAGAGCCTGATGCGGGGCTCGAACCCACGAACCATAAGATCATGAACTAAGCCGAAGTCAGTACGCTTAACCAACTGAGCCACCCAGGTGCCCCCAGGGTGGCAGCCTTTTAACTGACCTAGATTTGACCAAGGACCAGAAAAACCTAGTCAAAAGTAATGTCTAACCACGAGGACAGCTCAAGGCTGGCAAGAACTCAATCATAGGTATGTCTGCTTTAAGCACCTAAAAATACCCAGTAAGTTCAAACTTTAAATATCAGAAAATCAAGTAACAAAACAACTCTACGGTAAAGTGAATTCAGGTATAGATTTGGCAGAAATAAAACAAAACTTCTAAATATGAACCTAGAACATGTAGGTTTGAGTTACAGACTTGTCTGTTAATAGTTCTTTGATGTAGGATAAGAAACTAGCTATGTTTTTTACATATATATATATACTATAAAATAATGAAAGATTTAAATAATACAACTAACATGAAAGAGGTATGTAAAGTACAAAATGCTATGAGTATTATATGTGCGTATACTTTTTTAAATAAACAAGCATTTATATACCAGTCCGTATGCACTAAGCACTGGTCTGACATTTTTTTCACAAATATTAACTCGCCTAAGTGCCATTTCACAGATGAGAAAACTGAGATACAGAGAGATTAAATAACTCGGACAAGATCACACAGTGTTAGTAAATGGTAGAGCTAGGATTGGAATCCAAAAATCCAATTCCAGAGTCCACGCTAACCCACGTTTCACATGGTCTTTGAGAGCAGAAAAATCAGCTCTGTTGCCAAGTATCTGGATCTTTCTGGCTTGCACTTAAAAAAGACTTTCTCAAGTCATTGTTTTCTTTGGTATGACCTAAGTAAGTATGCCTTCAGTATAGCAGGGAGGGATCAAAGAGACAGGAAAATATGTAGAAATCAAAACTGTGAGTCAAATTATTTTTAACTCAGTTTTAAAATGTACCATTTGGGGGGGTGCGGGGAATGTACCATTTATAAAGATTGTTCGGAAACCATGCAGACCATCCATTACAACAGACTGGTAATTTTCAAACTTTGCCCTGAGGTCCATTGTTTGGCTACGTCTTCCTGCAGAGCCAAAGATTGATCCAAGAAAGCAAGTTCTTAGTGAAGATACAAAATTCAAAGACTTTTATTTTCCATAAGATTAAAGGAACTTATTAATAACTATTCAGTTTCTAGGTGTGGTATTTATAAACCAAATGAAGCATATCATTAAAGCTTACTGGGCATTATTTTTCATGATTTTAGTAAATCTAAGCTCTTACTATTCCTACACACATGCCCCTAATCCCATGGGCCCTTAGGACAGCAAGATATGCAGGCTACTGAGTTTCTTACTGCATGTAAGTGCATTATGATAAAAAAAAATTGAATTCCAAACATTTTGAAACTGGAATATGCAAAAAGTATGTTCCAAGGAATCATATACATTAAAAAAATTAAGGGAATCAATTTTACATCTTTAATTTCTACATATAATATTCCTTTCCAGAATTGATCTTCCTAAAAAATGCCTTTGGCCCAACTTTTTCTATCTTACCTCCCCTTTCACAAATTTTCTTCTTTCAAATTAGAAAAGAACATGATATCCTTCCCTTTTCTTACATAATCCTGTTGAGATATATTTTACTTTTCATGCTTAACAATTAACTACCAACATTTGAACCTACACCTGAATGTTTTTTATCCATTATCCATTAATAATTATCATTGTATAAATTCAGTTCAGTAGACATTTCAACAGTTAAAGCTATGGTCAAAGGAATTAAAAAATAAAATTATTTAAATGTATATTTTTGTTATAGAAAAATATATTTGAGTGGTCACTTAAAAGTTTCAGGTAAAAATTTTGCATAAGGATTAAATTATGTGGGAGAAGTCGAATAGAATTAAAATTCAAGGATAAATGATGCAAAACTTATAACCGTCAAAAGAAACTTCTATTTGTATATTTGGGTGATGATGTGTTTCATATTGTGTTGGTTAGATTCCAGTAAATACACGTAAAAGGATAATGTAAGAGATATTTTTAAATGTCAACAGTCAGAGTGTATCATAAATTACAAACTTTGTAAAACTTCAAACTTAAGATGGAAAATCCAAATTTAACCTAAAGATGAGGGAAAGGGTAAATTTTCTTCAAAAATCTTGTAGGTTCAAAGACCACGAATCTAGGGACCATCCATTGCTCATTCTGTAAGAAGGTTGTACACTCAGATCACACCATTAGGGCCTCTTGTGGAATTTCCTTCACTGAATTTCACTTTAGCATTGACTGAACTTTTACAGAAGGTAATTACAGGAAACAGCCATATGGAATCCATTATTCTAGAGAAATACTATTAAAGGTAGTATATACCACATCACAAAATGCCCTCTAAACAAAGTCCCACGTGAAAAATTTCCTTTGAAATTCAGTTCTAGGAACAGCTTTGCTTTCCTTGAGCATTTGGTGTGTATTTCTTCCTTTCTTATCATAAGACATAATAGTGGTCATATTTTGCCTTTCACTTTGGTTCCCAGGGAGTTTGCAACTAAATCTGAGGTTAGATAAAAATATCTATTCAGTCCTAACAGATCGCACAAATTTTGTTGCAGTACCTTCAATCTAATCTTGCATTTTAAGTTTATTTATTTATTTTGAGACGGAGGGGAGCGGGGAGAGAGCTTGAATAGGGTAGTAGCCGAGAGAGAGGAGAGAGAGAATCCCAAGCAGCCTTGACACTGTCAGCACAGAGCCCTACTCAGGGTTTGATTCCATGAACCGTGAGATCATGACCTGAGCCAAAGCCAGGAGTCAAACACTTGACTGAGCCATCCAGGTGCCCCACCTTTAGTCTATTCTTACTTGTACCTTCTTGCTTCCAAATTTTTCTTCTTAATTCTGGTTACCATTATTTTATGATGTATGTTTGCTAACCTGCTCCAAATCTTTTGTGGAGACAGGCCATAAATAAATGGAAATTTAAACAACGTGGGTTCTGGGGCACCTGAGTAGTTCAGTCGGTTAAGCCTCCGACTTCGGTTCAGGTCAGATCTCACATTTGTGGGTTCAAGTCCTGCGTCAGGCTCTGTGCTGACAGCTAGCTCAGAGCCTAGAGCCTGCTTCAGATCCTGTGACTCCCCCTCTCTCTGTCCCTCCCCCTCTCATGCTCTGTCTCTTTCTGTATCAAAAATAAATAAAAATATTTTTTAAAAAAACAATGTGGGTTCTTTTCGTGTAGGAATCACAGGCACATCTCCACCTGTTCTTCCAGATATTCTTAGTGTGTGTTGGATATATGAAATTACTAAAGGTGAGAACCATCAATGACAAGGAGAGGCCACCATCATTATTTCCAGATAATGCCTTCCTCTAACCAGTTTCTTAAGCAAGCATGCCTTGTGCATCTCTTTCCTAGTGGTATGAGCCTAGCCATGGTTCTAGCCCTTGACTTCCACATCCAGTTAACAAGCCTTATGGTATCTATAAAATAAAAATTTCATCAGATTCATAAAATAAAATTTTCATCAGATTCAACAGTGTCTTTAAAAAAAGCAGTTTAAGTTTGTAATAGTAGGTCAAACTAAAGCTTCTTGCCAAGAGATGAGAATATCCACCTATACTTCTTTTCAAAAACAGCACTTGTATTTTCTTTTAGCAAATTCTGATCTAATTTGATAGTCCTTTTCCCCTGAAGCTTTGTCTTAAATGAGTAATCCCTTCTAACAAATTATTGTGGCAGGTATCATCTTAGCAGCATACTGCTGGGTAAGGAAAAACTCCCCTTGCTCACAAGGGGCACAACTGGCTTCTCCTCCACCTCCTTTTGCCCCCATCTCACCCACATGGAAGGTGCTTATGACTTCACCTCTCTCCGTCTCCCCTCCACTTCTGAGAGTCCAGAACTTTTAACCACCTGCCTTTCCCATCTCACCAATATTTTCTTCACTCGAAGAATAAATATGGAGTGGCCTCTACATACTAGACACCAAGTTTAGGTACTAGGAATACAGGAAGAACATCAGCGAACATGGGAGAGGTTTCCACTGGGCATTTAGTTTGCTCCTCACGTCTCATCCTCCCGGGTTCTTCTCCAAGTCTTGTTTAACACTGTACCACATCACATCCCAGGCCTCACACTTGTACTTCCATTCTGTTATTTAAATAAGCTCTATTATCACACATACAGACACACATGTATCATACACATACAACATGGGCTTTACGTAGAGGAGTTTACAGACTTTTTCTCTAAGGTGATATTCAACTTGATATATGTTTGCCACACTGAAATATCTAAATTAAACTGGTAGCTTAATTAACTGGCTAGAGAAGTAAGTGTTCATAGTAATTTTGCTCACAGTAGTTGGTCCTAACTACGGGACCTTTTATTTTTTTAATTTTTTAAATATTTTTATTTATTTTTGAGAGATGTAGAAAGACGAGCAAGCAGGGGAGGGTCAGAGAGAGAGGGAGACACAGAATCTGAAGCACAGAGCCTGACGCGGGGCTTGAACCCACCAACTGTGAGATCATGACCTGAGCTGAAGTCAGATGCCTAACCAACTGAGCCACCCAGGTGCCCCACTATGGGACCTTTTAGATCTATGTGAGTAACAGTGAGAAGGACACAAGTAGGTCTGTGAGATCTCGTCAATAAATAATAAGATAGACAAAATTTTATACACCAAATTTTATTCAACATTGAATTCTTAAAATAAATGTATAAATATGTCCTTTTGGGATGTGCCTCCAAAGCAATGATCATGTATTAAAAAGTGGTAAATGGCCTCCTAGAAGTGTGGATACTGACAGCTAGCCAAACAATGCATTTCACTGACTACTATGTAGAAATTTGAGTAGCTAAATTCAATCTCGACCTGGATAAAGCTAAGTTGCTAAGTAATCTCCAAAGGAGAACTTTGATATAAAAAGCAACAAAGCCAGGAGTCTGTGTGTGTAATCAGTAAGGGAAGGGGGATGTGGATACCCTCTGTTCCCATCTTTACCCCATCATTGTTCTCATTAGTTGACTTGGCAAAACAAGGAGCCTGGAAAAAATGGCTAAAAATCATTTGCTTTGTTAAATCCACCACCACTACCCACAGAAGTCTGAGTTAATTCTCAGTATAAAATTAATGATTTTGCATGAGTTCATTCTTTAAGAAGATCCAAAAGGTGCTAACTACTACAACCATATGACCACTTGCAAATGCACAAGAGCCAATGGACAGGAAGACAGTTGACCTTTAGTATAATGATGGGGTTCAGGATATGCTACCCAATATGACACCTTGGCATATTAAATATTTTAAGCTGAAGGAGTTTGGGAAAATGGCAGAAATAGGAAGGTCACTCTGACCTCTCCATCTTGCCCCTCCTCCCTGAAACAGGTCTTAAAACATTTTTGTGAAAGGCACCTTCCCCGTGCCTGGATGAAGGAAGATATTCTTATTACCAGAGTCAGAAAATTTAGGACCAAGAAATCTATACAAAGGAAACTTGTTTAACTTTTATTGTCCTAATTACTTCACCATTTACTACCTTTAGCCCAAACCCCTCTGTCTTGTCAATTCTTCACAAATTAATTGTTTCTTTGCCTAAAAGGCATAAAAGCTTTCTGCTCTGGTCACTTCTTTGGATCCTCTTCATCTGGGAAAAGATTCTATTTACATGTAAAAATTCAACAAAATTTATATGCTTTTCTCCTTTTGATCTTTTTCCTTTTGATTTTTAGACCCAGCCAGGGACACTAAGACGACTAAGGCAACTTTTTCTTCCCTTACAATACAGATGTCAAAACTCTCAGTTGAACTGACATTCTGCCTTCATTCTAGCCTCATTCTTTTTTTTTTTTTTAGGTCTATAATGCATTTTATTTTATTTTTTTAAGTTCAAAATAAGCATTTGTTTTTAATAGTTTATTACCAAGTTGGTTTCCATATAACACCCAGTGCTCTTCCCCCCAAGTGCCCTCCTCCATGACCATCATCCCCTTCCTCCCTCCCTCTTTAGCCCTCAGTTTGTTTTCCATTTTAAAGGGTCTCTCATGATTTGCCTCACTTCCTCTCCCTAACTCTTTCCCCACTCCTTTCCCCTTGCCATGGTCCCCTGTTATGTTTCTCCTGTTAGACCTATGAGTGAAAACATGGTATCTTTCCTTCTCTGCCTGTCTTATTTCGTTTAGCATGACACCCTTGAGATCCATCCACTTTGCTACAAATGGCCAGATTTCATTCTTTCTCATTGCTATGGAGTATTCCATTGTGTATATATACACCATATCTTCTTTATTCATTCATCAGTTGATGGACATTTAGGCTCTTTCCATGATTTGGCTATTGTTGAAAGGCTGATAGCCTCATTCTAAAAGAAATTGCCTTGATTTGACTGGAAATGACTATTCAGATGGTCTGATCTGCAGGTGTCCATACACATGTGACTTACTTGTGCTGTGCCCCTTGCCATGAATGCCCTCTGTCCCTCTCTCAGATAGCCTTCTACATCCTGGCCCCTGGACCATGAAATGTAGGTCCATTTTCCCCTCCCAACCAGTCTTGTCAATATCAATGCACCCTACAGAGCCCAGCTTAAATATCATCTCCTTATCAGATCTTCTTCATTCTTCCAAGGCAAGGTTGTCAAATACCACTGTTGCTTTATTATTTTGTAATTGCTTTTCAAATTCTCTATCAATCCACTAACACTTTAGTTCCTTGAAGGACAAGTTCACAACTTACCCATATCTGTATCATTAGAATATTATGCTTTGTTGAAAGACTGGAATATAAATAAAAGAAACAGTAGGTGAACACCAACTAGGTTTAAAACAGAAAGCTTAATGTACCTATATATTGATTCATCATAAACATTAAACAAAGTTAATTATGGCTAAAAAAAAATACCTCTTCATGACCATAAATTTACCAGAGCTTCAAAATTCATGTGAACACAAGCATATATAATAGTAAAAATGTCAATCAACCATATTGCACCAGTCGAAAACTGGAGACTCAGTTTTTTGTTGGTGAATTAAAATCCTTTATTCATAATTTTTTGGAGTTGATAATTGTGAGCATTAATTTCAGTTACATACCATTGAAACTGGACCACTTCCTGATAATTATAGAATGCTTCCATCAAGAATATTGGTTTTATTCAGAATTCTGACTATAAAATTAAACCCCCTACCTCAGAGGCATGTATAAAATTTTTCTAGCTGTTAAACATATAATTATAATTATTTAATTTGTTGAATAGAATACTATGAACCAAAATTAGTACTTCATCTCACTCCAGAATATAAAAATATATTTTGCATCTTTAAATCACTATTTAATTTTGAATATCATGCTGATATTGATAAGTGACTTCGAATATGTGGGTTGATGTATTTTTATTATGCCTTCTACCAAAGAGGAATTTGAAGCTAGTTAATTAAACCATACATTACTACAATTTGTAAGGTAGTGAGATTCTCTTAGAATGTTGGAGGGTTCTTTACTCACAAATAATTTTCTCTTGAAAATGAAAGTCCACTCTTAATATGTAATAGTTTATATCCAAATGTGTTTTCATATATTAACTCCATGGAATGCCATATTTAATGCTGTAAAACCCTGAGGTTATTTTTCCTTAGAACAGATAAGCTCCATATTAATATGCTAGAGTTAATGTGCAATAAAAGGACAATATCTGTCCCTGTCAACATGAATTATAATACCAGATAACATCCATTTAAAATTTTAATGCCCCTTAAGCTTCTCAAATATATCTATTTTGACTGGTATTGTCCATCTGTGTTTGTTCATAAACATCAAAATAAAGGAAAACCTAACAATTCTTACTACATTGATTATTAGCCATCTGCTAAATCTCAAAAAACAAGTAGAGATTAGCCACACGTATGAGGTGGTAAACGATAATGTAGCCCAGTTGTCCTTAACAAGGGAAGATCATGACAATGCTCTATGACCCTTTTACAAAATACAGAGTTCTGCCTCAACCCTCTGATATTCAGGTACAGTTATTTGAGTGTAAACCCACAGTTTAGTTGTGTTAGGCAAAGAGAATGGCAAATGCTAACAGAAAGGTATGGAATAAATACATAAGGGAAGAAATATGAATATGCAACAGAAGTAGAAAATTTCTATATCATCCTTCTACATTATGAACTAAAGATCCAGAGTGATATCTTAATGAAAAACATTTTCATTATTTCTGATTTTTAATATTATTCTTATGTATTGTTAATGTTTTTGCCAATTAATTTCATTAATAATTCTTTCACAAATATTACCTGACTTCCTATTGCATACCAACAACTAATAGGTGATGAAGATGTAAAGCAAAATGAGATGAGGCTGCTCCATCACAGGTGACATGACTTTTACTTGAAAAATTTAAATAATAATCATTTTTATTTTAAACTTTATACTTACATGATACATCTGACTTAATTAGTCCAAAGTATGCATAATTTTGAAATCCATATTATGTTTTCCTTAACAAATATTCAGACCTTACTAACATCCATTTCGATGATCTAAACCTCCTAATCTCAGAATCAATAGATGATGTTCATTCTAGTTTTGTCTTTGAACTTGGCATTTTCCTTGTTTTATTTTTTATTCTGATTCTGACCATAATGCCATGGTTATCTATTTTATCCCACCTAACATAACATCTTAGCTTTCAAAGAAGCTAGCCTCTTCCTTATAGTGGTAATGTGATCATATCTGTTACTATTCCTCCTTTTTAAAATTGTTTTAATGTTTTGGTTTCTGGGAGTTTAAAACTTCAAAGATCTTAAGTGATGAGTCATCAAAGAAAACCTAAAGTAGTGAACAAAATAAGCTCTAAGAGAAGTCCCTGCTCATCAATGCAGGGTCTCGGTAAAACCATGACCTGGAACTGGACAAAAGTGAAAGTCTCTGAGTAAATGAGATAACATGATTGCTCCAGCATAGTGCCTGGGCAGGCTAATAAATTTTCATTAAGACAGTGTCCAACATTTATTTATACATGGGTTTCTAAATAGAAAACTCCCAAAAACACCACTTGGCACAAAGTAAGTGGCTCATAAATGTTAGTTGATATTGAAAAGGAAGGGAGGAAGGGAGGAAATGCTGAACATTGAGAGAAGTAGAGAATGAGATTCCCTTGGGACAAAGCCTCCCTTTTCTTCTCTGAAGTACCCAAAATTGAATGCTTTAAACCTGCTAAAGTCCTCACTTTAAACCAAAGTCCTATGACTTTCCAGCCTTTGTTGAGTTTCATGCCCACCAAAGGGTCTTATCAAACAAAGTTCTATATTCCTGGAGCAACTGGGTGGCTCAATTGGTTAAGCGTATGACTTCAGCTCAGGTCATGATCTCATGGCTTGTGGGTTCAAGTCCCGCATCAGGCTCTGAGCTGTCAGCAGCTTCAGATTTTCTCTCTCTCTCTCAATAACAAATAATAAAATATGAAAAAGAAAACAAAGTTCTATATTCCTTTCATCAGCATTCAATTTCTCCTTGAGAAATACCGCTAGGTGCATTTCATTATATTTCACTAAGGTTCTAGCACCCTAACCATGTTTGAGAGTCTCTTATGGATTAGAACCTGTGAGCATTCTTCCTGGCCCATTCATTAACAATTCTTTCATTTCTTCATCCAGCCATTCATTCAATTACTCAGCCTGAAAACCAAGTCAATGAGGGGTTAAGTGATTTGCTTGGGCTGCAGAATTAGTGGTTTGATAGAGACTTAAACCTCACTCTCTGCCATCATTGGAGAACTCTTACCTTTCCATTATGATTTCTTACTTAAAATTAAAACTGAAGAACTTTTAATGCTATGTATTTCTAATGTAGAAATTAAAATCTATTTTAAAATATCTTTTGAAATTATGAAAACTAACCAAAAAATAGATAAGCATCCTCTAAAAATCCTTTTCTGATTTTACTGCAGTCAATGTGAGTAGACTCTATTATTATAAGCTAGTGCATTAATATGTGAGTAGCACACAAATTCAGTAAATGTTTATTTATATGATCTGATAGATGCTATTCCAGACTCTCTAATCTTGGTGAAGGTTTTTTTTTCTGATCAGAGACACTATGATCTGTGGAGCATGATATAATAATAACACATACTATTACAGGGCTATGGCACTTTCGAGGACTGGCCTGGAATTTGGCCAATATTATAACAGAAAATGGTTCTGATGTTTGCCATCAAATGTTCATATCCTTCAGACAATATTGTACTTCATGCTCTTCAGATAATAAGAAGGTAAATTGTGAATGCTTTTGTTCCATTTTCTCTACACTTCTAAAAACTAGAATTTACCAAAACTTAAAAATTTGGGTTAGTAGAATGTAAATAATCTTGTATCTCCCTAGAAACATAAAATGGGAAATTTACATTGAACAGAGTCCTAAGTCATCTTGTAAAAATATTTTTATTCACTTAAGCTTTTATTGCCTTTTTATTTCTAGAAAAGAGAGATTTATGGATTTCTAATTTAGAATACTCCTATACTTTCCAAGTAAAATAATCAAACAAGATTGAGAATTGTGACAGATAGTATTTTTCCAAAAATGGCTGCACCCATATGTAGCTCATTCCACATGTTCTTCTTACAATACAATGTTTATGTCCCTTCATCAAGAGGTGGGGTCTATGTGCATTCCCCTGTACCTTGGGAAGAGCTTTGTGACTGCCTCCACCAATAAAATATGGAGAAATGATGCTCTGTGACTTCACAGACCAAGCTACAAAAGATAATTCAGTTTTTCTTTTCCATAAGACACAAGCTTTTGAAGCTCCAAACCATCTATAAGAGTCCATCTATAATGAAACTTCAATTCAGCAGAAACTACATGGAGAAAGAGAGAAATGTCCATGGATCCCCAGCTGTTCTAGTCCTCAACATTTTGAGTCTTTCCAGTCCAGCCTTCAGACCTGTTGAGTCCGAAGACTTCAGATAATTCCAGCAGCCCCAGTCTACTGGACTGCCTCAGCCATGATGAGTGGGAAGGAAATGAGGTGCTCTCACCAAGCCCTGCTCAGACTGCTGATTCTTGTTATGTAAGCAAAATAAATGTTACTTTAAATCACTAAGTTCTGGGCTTGTTACACAGTCACAGTAACTGGAACAGACATGTCCATTCCATGCAATGACTCTGCGTCAGGCAAATATGGCAGAGAACACCTATATCATCCATCCATTCATTCCCATAAATATGTATTAAGTACCTAACACATGCCAGTCGCTATGCCAGCAGTGACTGTAGAGCAGTAAGCAAAACAGGTAATATTGGCCATCATGGAATGTAAACCATTGGAAACGTGCTGACAACAGGCAGGCCTATGAACAATCTGATGTTCTATCACAGTGGGTGTTATTAGAAAGTTCTAGAAAAGATGAATATTATAGAAATGGTAATGGAAATAGCTGATAGCTTTCCTTTCTCAGTGGTGACATGTACTCCCCCCCTGCCAATCAAATCTTCTTCTACACAGGGAAACATAATACCAACCATGGTCAAAACAAAATGCCTACACTAAAGAGCAGTAGGGAAAAAGAGCAGGTGAATGAGGTAACTCAGAATCTTGCAGTCAGACATCTGATTCTGAACATCACTTTCTTTATATTAAATTGTGGCTAACAGGCGCCATATTGAGATAACATGTATGACATTTCATGTGTTTGAAACATTTGAGTTGGAGTGATCAGAAAACTTTAATTCTAAGATGACCTTAATATTGCTTGATCTGGCCAACAGATGATGCTGAGTTCCAACACAAATCTACACTGTAATTTGGATTGTTTTAAATGGTTTTAAACTTTCTTCATATGCAATATACTTCTCGTAAATAGCAAAGCCAGGAAAAAATTAGGGAAGCTTTATACATTCCAGTTATGCAAACTTAATCCAAATGGAGGCTCTAATACTTATCTCTATACCATGATAAACCTCCAAACAGCTGAAAACTTTTATTGGGAGGATGAATCATATTATTCCATTTAGATTATTTCAGCATTAAAGGATATGGCTTATTCATGCTGCAGATGATAAAGCCATGTGGTCAGGCTCATGCTAAAACTGACAAATGCTATGCCAGATTTGAGAATATATGGGACATTTTAATTAGAAGTTTATAAAGCTCTGAAAAATCTCCAAAAGTTTTATCCTTATGAATGAACTTAAAATATATTTGGAGCTAACATATTAGCTAATATGTAGACAGTGATTCAGGGAAAACAGGTGGCTGGAGCATAATTTCCACAATGGCCTCCTTTTTGAGGCTGACTGTGGAAGCCAGCTCCAGGTGCCTGCAGGAGGCAGTTTGTTCTCAAAGAGCCATCAGGAGTCTGCTTCACTCTGTCAGAGAATATGACAGACTGAGACATTTGGCTCTACCTCTACAAACTAGTTTTAGATCTGTTTGTTTCTCCTATTAATTTATAATCATTCCACTTTCTTCACAGATTTGTCAGTAAACTTCACTGACTAGAAGATTACAGAAAAAGAAGCATTGCTCAAGGAAAAGGGGAAATGGGGAGACAAGATATGTTGATTATTGATTAGGCATGCCTGAATGACCTTTTTCCCCTTGAATAACATTGTACAAGTTGCTCTAAAATGCTAACCCACTTTGCCATGGAGTAACACCCTAGCTATAAATGGGTTATAATAGATGCAGTAAAACATTTTTTAAAATATGCTCTAAAAGAAAGATAAATCCAATGCAATTCACATAAAGGCTAATGCATTATGTACCGTCTGTGCCTAATAAATGCATTACTCATAAAATATACATTCACACGTCCTCCTTTTTTATCAATAAAGCAATCAAGCTAAGCATAAGATTATCCAGAATTCTGCTCCGTCTTATACAAAAATAGAATCACATTATCTCCTTTTAAAATCATGCTTAGATTAAAAAAACAAGAAATGGGTACTTTTAATATTTCATTGTATAAAGTATTTCATATTTAGCCTACTAAAAATGTTAAATGAAGGGTTTTTTTGTTTTTGTTTTTTTCTTTCATGTTTCCTAGCACAGAAGAGAAAATAATGGCACCTTTTTTACTCCTAACTCGGGAACTAATCTTAAAGTACAGTACAGATCAGTAACTGAGACTGGTTAGAGGTACCCTAAAGCATTTAGAGACTTTCTGTGCTACAAAGGCCATTTTTTGATTATTAGTAAATGGACAAAATGCTAGTTCCTGATCTCTAAAGGAATTTGACTCTGTGTTTTTTTCTTTTAATATTCTTCTCCATTTGTCAGATTGAACAACCCATATCCACTGTATGAGATGTTTGGCATCCAAATCACATTTCTCTGATGGAATTTTCCCAAAGCATTTCTTAAGATAAGATCAAGACTCTGTCTTCAGAATGAAGATTAAATTGGGTGCTGGCTATGTGGTCCCCACTAGTCTACTATTTTTCATCTGGACAAATGACCCCTTAATTCCTGGGTATCCTGATATCCCTATATTTTTAAAGGCCCTTTCTATGATAAACAATTAGTTATCAGGCTATCTATGTCCTAGAATCACAGGTTCATTCTAGGATATAGATAGGCAGATTGTACAGAATGCCTGAAATATTCTTATGGTCAATGTAATGGTTTATCATTATGGGAACTGAGGAGTCTTTAGAAAGACAAAGCAATAAACAAAATTTTTCTTTTCTCCTACTGTCATTTCATCCCAGCCCAAGTTCAGATTTTTTATGATTTTACTTGCTGCACACCAGCAGGCCCTAAGGCTTTCTCCAGTACCTGCTAAGACATCTTTGTATACTTTACTAGCAAACATGTCATTTGGAAAGGCAAATACCAATTTACATGAGGCAGGACTTTGTAGATCTCTCACATTCCTTTTTCTCTATGACAGGCAAGACATCATAGGTTTCATTTTCCAATGCTTATTAAAAAGTGTGATCGCAGTTGTTTGGAAGGCTCATTAGTGCCATTCCTCTGTGATAGACTGCACATCTTTAAAGGAAAGATAGATTGCAAGGATGCATCAGCATACCAGCCATAATGAAACCCAAGTGCATCCCCCACAAGCCTCAGAATTTAAATCTCCATTTACTTTTGTGAAAAATGATAGCCACAACCATGGGCATTTGAAAATACAGCTACATCTTTGTCCCAGTAATAAGAGTGCACCATTATTGCTTATGTGACCTTCAAGGAAAGTAGAAGAAGAAGCAGTTAGCCATATAATGCTTAATGGCTAGGGCACTGAGACCAGACAGGAAGCATGCTCAGCCGACAGGTATCAGCCATGAGTTAAGAATGTTCACAGAAGTAGACTCAGATGCGCCATCTCATCAGTAGTGAAGCACTGGTCTCTGGTGACAGTGTCAAAGACATTTAATTTTATCTAGTCTTTGACTTCCCATTCCAAAAGATTAGTCATATGGTGTCTTTACCTTGGTCACACACTGCTGAAAATGTAGGTAAAAGAATGATTATTTTTTCAAAGTAAAAGTAATCATCTTATCAATAATAAAAATTTTAGTGAAATGAAGCAAAATGCTGCTATAGAGTGACTATTCCAAAGCTCCTTTTGATTTCTTTAAATAAGTGTGTCTTTCTCCACCTCTAATGAGCTGCATGTGTATGTTTGCCATTTCAAGAGTATTTCCCAGGGGAGGCCTCCGTGGAGTGGGGAGCACACTGGTTTGCAGTCCTAAGATCTTATTTTGCTTCAGAGGTGACATGGGTGAATCATTAAACCCTACTGAGCCACAGGCCTTACCTGCCTCATGGAGTTGCTATTTCTAAAACATATATCAAATATGAATCATAGATTTCTCAAAAAAGAAATTTAAACCTACTTTGTGACAAACAAAAATGGAAATGTAACATACCAAAATTTATGGGATGCAACAAATGTAGTTCAAAGAGGAACATTTGTAGAGAGAAATGCCTACCTTAGAAACAAACAAACAAACAAAAAATTCTCAAATAAACACCTAACTTTACACCACAAGGAACTAGAAAAAGAAGAACAAAGCCCAAAGTTAAAAGGAAAGAAATAACAAAACTGGAGCAGAAATGAATGAAATAGAGATGAAAGGGACAATCAATAAAATAGATGAAATTAAGAGCTGGTTCCTTGAAAAGATAAACAAAACTGATAAGGCTTTATCTATACTTACTGTGACAAAAGAGAAATGATTCAAATAAATAACATCAGAAATGAAAGAGATGTTACAACTGATACCTTAGAAATACAAAAGATTATAAGAGACTACTATAAATAATTATATGGCAGTAATTTGGACAACCTAGAAGAAATGATAAATTCTTAGAAACATATAAATACTAAAACTGAATCATGATGAATAGAAAATCTGAACAAACTAATTATTAGAAAGGAGATTGAATCAGTAACCAAAAATCTTCCAATAACAACAACAAAAAAGTCCAGGACCAGACAGCTTTACTGGTTAATTTTGCCAAACATTTAAAGAAGAATCAAAAAAAAAAAAAAAAAAGAAGAAGAAGAAGAAGAATCAATACCAATCTTTCTCAAACTCTTCTGAAATAGAAGAGTGGAGAACTATTACAAACTTACTTTATGAGGCCAGCATTATTCAGATATAAAAATCAGACAAGGATGCCACAAAAAGCAAACTTCAGGCAATATCCCTGATTAAAATATGTATAATACTCAATAAAGTATTAGCAAATTAATTCAAAAGTACATTAAAAGGACCATATACCATGATCAAGTGGGATTTCTTTCATGGATGCAAGGATGGTTTAACATCCACAAATCAGTCAATGTGATATGCCGCATCAACAAAATGAGGGATAAAAATCATATGATCATCTCAATAGATGTAAAAAGAGCACTTGAAAAAATTCAACTTCCATTTATGATAATAAATCTCAAGTAAGTGGACATAGAAGTAATGTACCTACATATAATAAAGGTCATATATGACAAGTCCACAGCTAAGATCATATTCTATGGTGAAAAGCTGAAAGCTTTCTAAGGTCTGAAATACAAGAATGTCCACTCTTGCCACTTGTATTCTACTTAGTATTGGAAGTCCTTACTAAAGCAATTAGATAAGAAAAAGATATAAAAGGCATCCAAATTGGAAAGGAAGAGGTAAACCTGTCAATATTCACAGATGACATGACATTATATACAAGCACCCTAGAGACTCCATCAAAAAAGTATTAGAACCAATAAACACTATCACTAAGGTTACAGCATACAAAATCAGTACACAAAAATCTGTTTCCTTACACTAACAACAAACTATGAGAAAGAAAAATTAATGAAACAATCCCACTCAGAATTGCATCAAATAGAATAAAATACCTAGCAACAAACTGAACCAAGGAGCTAAAAGACCTGTACACTGAAAATTGCAAGTTATTAATACAAAAAATTAGAGAAGATATAAAAAGATTTTTTATAGATTTTATATCCAAAATCTATAAAGAACTTATCAAACTCAGGACCCAAAAAACAATCCAGTGAAGAAATGGGCAAAAGACATGAATAGACATTTGTCCAAAGAAGACATCCAGATGGCTAACAGACACATGAAAAGATGGTTAACATCACTCATCATCAGGGAAATACAAATCAAAACCATAATGAGATACAACCTCATACCTGTCAGAATGGTTAAAATTAACAACTCAACATCCAAAACAACAGATGTTGGTGAGGATGTGGAGAAAGGGGAACCCTTTTGCACTCTTGGTGGAAATGCAAACTGGTACAACTGCTCTGAAAAACAGTGTGGGGTTTCCTCAAAAAATTAAAAATAGAACTACCCTATGACCCAGCAATTGCACTATTAGGTATTTATCCAGAGGATATGAAAATGCTTATTCAAAGGGGCACGTGCACCCCCCATGCTTTTGGCAGCACTATCAACAATAGCCAAATTATGGAAAGAGCCCTAATATCTATCAACAGATGAATGGATAAAGAAGATGTGGTGTGTGTGTGTGTGTGTGTGTGTGTGTGTGTGTACACAATGGAATATTACTCAGGGATCAAAAAGAATGAGAAATTTTGCCACTTACAACAATGTGGATAGAACTGAGTATATTATGCTGAGCAAAACAAGTCAGCCAGAGAAAGAGAAATATCATATGATTTCACTCATATGTGGAATTTAAGAACCAAAACAGATGAACATGGGAGAAGGGAAGGAAAAATAAGATAAAAAGACACAGAGAGAGGCAAACCATAAAAGACTTTTAAATAAAGAGAACAAACTGAGGTTTACTGGAGGGGTGCTGGGTACGGGGATGGACTAAATGAG
Organism: Suricata suricatta; assembly: GCF_006229205.1. Lineage (NCBI taxonomy): Eukaryota > Metazoa > Chordata > Mammalia > Carnivora > Herpestidae > Suricata > Suricata suricatta. Next base: position 78,069,222 of record NC_043707.1, read on the forward strand.
TATTTGGCATTAGGGAGGGCACTTGTTGGGATGAGCCCTGGGTGTTATATGTAAGTTATGCATCACTAAATTCTACTCCTGAAATCATTATTATACTATATGTTAACCAACTTGCATTTAAATAAAATTTAAAATTTTTAAAAACAATGAAAAATAAAATAAAAACTGAAGAAGACACAAATAGAAGGAAAGATATTCTGTGCTCATGGATTGGAAGAATTAATATTGTTAAAATATCTACACTGCCCAAAGCAGTCTACAGATTCAATTCAATCCCTACCAAAATTCCAATGATAATCTTCACAGAAATGGATACAAAATCATTAAGAATATAGAACCATAAAAGACCCCAAATAGCAAGCAACCTCGAAAAAGACCAAAGCAGGAGACATCATGCTACCTGATTTCAAATTATATTACAAAGATAAAGTAATTAAAACAGCATTGTATTGGTATGAAAACAACACAAATATCAGTGAAACAGAATAGAAAGCCCAAGAATCAACACACACATTTATGGTCAATTAATTTATGACAGAGAAGCCAGGAATATACAATGTGGAAAGGACAGTTTTTTCAATAAATAGTGTTGGGGAAATGGACAGACAATATACAAAGGAATGAAACTGGACCCACAAATATTAATTTTTAATAGATTAAAGACTTGAATGTAAGACCTGAAACTATAAACTCCTGGAAGATAGGTGACAAGTTCCTTGACAAAGGTCTTGGTGTTAGTTTTTTGAATCTGACATCAAATTAAAAGCAAAAAAAAGGCAAAGTAGACAAATAGAACTGCATCAAACTAAAAACCTTCTGCAAAGAAAATAAAACCATCAGAAAAATAAAAAGGCAACCTGCTGACTGGAAAAAAACATTTTGCAAATTAAATAACTGATAAGAGACTAATATCTAAAATATATGAACTCATTTAACTCAAAAGCAAAAAAAAAAGTTTAAAATGGGCAAAAGATGAGAAAACGTCTTTCCAAAGAAGACATAAAAATAGCCTACAGGTACATGATAAAATGTCCAACATCATTAATCATTATGGAAATGCAAATCAAACCCACAATGAGATATCACCTCCTATCTTCTGGAATGCACTATTAGTGGGAATGTAAATTGGTGCAACTACCATGAAAAAACAGTATGGAGTTTTTTCGAAATATTAAAAACAGGATTACCATATGATCCAGCAGTTCTACTCCTGGACACTTATCTGAAGAAAACAAAACACTATTTCAAAAAAATGAATGCACCCCCATGTTCATTGCAGCATTATTTACAATAGCCAAGATATGGAAACACCCTAAGTATCCACCAACGGATGAATGAATAAATTGTGGTCTATACACACACACACACACACACACACACACACACACACACACACACACACACAATGGCATATTACTTAGCCATAAAAAAGATTGAAATCTTGCCATTTGTGACAACAGTTGCCTGACTCCCTTCATGCTGAGGGCTCCGAGACAGACATCTCACCCCCGAGCAGGGCGTATTAACTGGTCATTCCAATCACGTGGGTGTGTGGCAGGAGGCCCATGAGCTCCCCGGTGGGATTTAGTCCCCCTGAGGATTTGGAAATGCACGTGGAGGAGATGGAGGAAAGGACGTCTTGGCTGTTTGGAAAGACCAGTAACAGGTGCACAGGAGAGTCAAGGCAGGAAGGACATTCTGCACCAGGGCGTTATGTAAGCCCCTCTCAGAGGAATGTGGCAAAGTGAACTGTGGGAATGATGTGGTGGGGTGTCTGTGGGACCCCTGGGCAGTTTGGTTTCAGTAAACTATAAAGGTCAAGGCAGGGAGTGACCGGAGATGAAGCTGGAAGAGATTTCAATGGCATTATGCTAAGTGAAATGAGTCAGAGAAAGACAAATACCATATATGTGGAATGAGAAAACAAAAACAAAAACAAACAAACCCTAATCTCATAAATATAAAGAACATCTTGGTGGTTGCAAGAGACTAGGGGTGGGGAGGTGAAGAAATGGGTAATGTTTTTAAATTTAAATAAATTAATTGTTAAGCTTAAAAAATTAAATTATAAGTGAACTCAAACTTCTATTTATCCCATTGTGTTGCCACTTCCTTATTTTTTAAGGAACTACACATTTTGTAATAAACTAAAATGGAGACATCAAAAGCCTCAGGGGCTAGAGAATATTACAAACATGACTGATAAGCAGCTCAAAAACAGTTTAAACCAGTGGTAACAGGACTATCACTTTTTTCTGAAACAATTAAATATTTCAAATCATTGCTAATTTCTTCTTCCATTATCAACATCACCAGCCTCCTCCCATCCAGGTTTAGAATGTGATCTAAGTTATATGACCCCTCTCCATTCCCTCTGTTTCTATCCTAATAAGATATATCCCTCTTCTAAAACGTGGACAGTAAATGCCATTTTCTATGGGACTGCTGAATATGCTATGGTCCTGTGCGGGGGCTGAACAGGCTGTTTCTCTCACCCTGTAGGGATTTAATGAGCACTTCCTATGTGCATGGCACTGTCCTTGTACTTTGGAGGATAAAAATATAACTCAGACATGAAACGTGCTCTCGAGGAGCTTACCATTTGATAGAAGAGGAGCCATACCTTACCAGGCTAACTCAAATACACGCCGGTGACGAAAAACATCAGCATGAACCTGCTGTCAGAGGAAAGTGTGTGTGTCAGGAGAGGAGCAAGGACTTCGGTGTCAGGCACTGTGAGGGACTGTACACAAAGCATGGTTCCTTCCTGAAAGTGTGTTCTAGTCTAGAAGAAGGAAAACGCATGAAATAAACACATAAAATAAAATTGGGGAGAATTAGTCGTTCTGCTGCTACAAAAATACAAGATCTTGAAAAGGAAAATGTACTTTGGACTAGGATGATGCACTGAAAAACAGAGATGAACAAAGGAGAGAATGAACACTTGTTGGGAGCCACAACTGGTCGTGCACCAGTGGACAGGGCATATGCCTCATGGAAGTGGCAGATCAGTGGGACCCTGAGCCACGAGTGAGACGTCAGAAGCTGTGATGGCACACACGGACACTCCAGAAGAAGGAAGTTGTGGGAACCAAATATGGAGGTGAGAAAACACAGAGGCAGTTGAATAACAGTGAGAAATCTACAGAGGACTGAACTTCAGGAGCATATACCAGGCCAATGGAAGATGCAGATTTTGACCATGTGGTAGAGGGTTTGCACGCCACTCTAACAAAACTAGACACCATGTTCTGTGACAGAAAAACCATACGATATGTTCAGTATCAAGGGTAGCAAAATGGATACGCTTTCCTGTGGATAGACTCTAACCACACACTATGCATCAAACGAGTGTGCTAGAATATCAGTAAATTTACTGCAACTTCCATTTCACATACAGACTATAAAATATTCTGTTATGATAGCAATCATAGCTATTCACCTTTCTTGTCAGACATGGGACATGTTTTAGAAAAATACGCATGTTTAGACTAATCCCAGCCAGCCAGAATGAAACTAAAATATAATTTTCATAACTGCGCTCAGTCTCAAATACCAGACGCATTTGTAAAGCCACTTTTCAAAAGTAAATGGAAGTATTTATACTCTTTATAAATGACAGATTCTAAAATGCTTCAGTACAGTTCTCCAAACCAAGAGGATCACCAACATCACCCCTAAGGATAACATTATTCAATTTATATCTTTAAAACCAGCTAAAAACTCAAAATGTAAACAAATTTCCTGCGATAAACTCTGTGGAATAAGGAATACCTGAAAAGACTACAGCAAGCCCTCTCTACACCTGATAAGTCAGAGAGAGATCCATCTGGAAGATTTCTGTGCAACATACTTCCAAGTCAAGTGCAGATTTAAGCAGGGTCTCAACTAAAACCTTCAACAAGTTCATCAGGTTTTTATGGAAGACAATGGATGGTAGACTAAAAGTGCTACTTTTTTTGTAAGCCATAAGGGGCCTGCCTAAAAACACAAGTATAACACGTATGGTTAAAGAAGAAAAAAAATGGGTTAAACCACTAAAAAAAAAGTTGAAATTTGGTTGGCCAAAGCTGTGGCTTATCAATGACACGCTTTGCTATTTACACTGTGACCATAAGATGATACCCAGAGATACATCTGAGGCTCTTGCGAAACTCTGAAGTCAGCTGCACATGGTTTTTGTTTTTCTGGTTTTGGGGGTTTTGTTTTTTGGGATTTTTTAATAGAGGCATCATTTCCAAACAACCCCTCCTCACTCTGTCCTGAGCAGAGTGCTCCTCTTACTATTCGAAAAAATCAATCCTTAAATTTACCTGCACCTACTGAAACCAAATAATCTAACCCATTGACACATGTAATGCTGTATAGCTATCAAAGTGTGTTAAGACCTCAAAAAATAACCCTTTTCTTTTCCAAGAGAACTTGAGAATAATATTTGGGATACTTCAGCCATTCATGATTTACTATGAAAATAAATATGAAATAATGAAAATATGGAAAATAAAACTCAGAACATATACAAAATAAAACCCAGGGGATTTCCAGATTAATTAGGCCCTCAAGACCATCTAAATCAATCTCTTTATTTGTGTATGACCAAATTTAAGCAACAAAACTCTACCAAGGTCATCCAGTATTTAAGTAATAAAAAAATAAATGAAGGTCAAATTATGATCTAATAAGACAATTTGCATATTATTTGTATTATTCTTATTGTTATATAAATTAAAACTCAATAGTATTTATCCCAATTGAACTAAAATCCAAACACTTAGTTGACTGTACATAATAAGTAGCATTTTATCATCTCTCTCCTGAAAGTTACCTTAAAAGATCTGACTAAATAAAAAATTATAGTTTCTGGCCATACTCTAATTTTCTCCTGCAATCTTAGAAATACAAAGAGGGCTGGAACATTAAACATGTAGGATACAGTCAAATTAGTGGAACTTAAGAATCAAAATTTTCCAATTTTTTGCCACTTTGTTGCCTAATTTATCAAAATCAGTGTTTCATGAACAAATCGTGTTTAGTTTTATTTTTTCTGAAGATTGATATTTTATAAATATATTTTTTCTTTTAAAAATAGCAATGACTTGAGTGCCTGTGTGGCTCAGTCAGCTAAGCATCCAACTCTTGATTTCAGCTCAGGTCATGATCTCAGGGTCATGGAATCAAACCCCATGACAAGCTCAGTGCTGAGCACGGAGGTGCTTGGGAATCTCTTTCTCCCTCTGCCCCCTCCCACTCACATACTTGCTTTCTGTAAAATGAAATTTTAAAAAATAGAAATAGCTAAATGCAATGCACTATCTTTCATTGGATCCTGGCATGGAAAAATAATACTTAAGGAAAAGCTGGTGAACTCCAAACAGAGTCTTTAGTTTAGTTAATAGCAATATACCAATGTTAATCTTAGTTTGGACAAAAGTGTCATGATTAGGTAAGACATTAACTTTAAGGGAAAAGTGATAATAGGTATATGGGAAATTCTTTTTACTATCTTGGCAACCTTTCTCAATCTAAAACTATTCCAAAACAAGTTTATTCTTAAAATACAGAAATAAAATCAAGAAATATCAGTACTATTTAGGGGTCAGGGACACACAGGGCCAATCAAAACAATCTTAATCAATCAGAAAAATGACAGAAGATGGTAGTTTCAAATACAGTAAGGGACAGGGGCGAAAGAGGAAAAGAAGAAAGGAAAGAGGTGGGGAAGGTAGGAAGGAAGAAAGGAAAGAAAGAAATTGTTCCAACTCCTTTATAAGGAGTTATACAATAGCAATAAAGAGCCATATTTTTAAAACCCACAAACGGTAGAATTCCTATGTTTATTCACTTAATCATAACGAAACAATAAAGTGGTTGTTTTCGCTATTCCCATTTTAAAGATCAGGGAACTGAGCCACAGAATGTTCAGTTACTTCCCTAAGGTCACATGATTTAATACTTCATGAGGACAAAAATTATCCAGGATCTAGTAAACATTAGTCTTTGTAACAAGAGAATGACTTTGCTCGACTTTGCTTTCCTTTCAATGAAATTCTGATAGGCTTATGCCCTAATAATGATTTATGGTGCTAAGTCATATTTTTCTTCTAGTGTTTCTTTACAGGCTTTTTAGTCTCTATACTTAAGCAGGAAGCTGAGCCCATGGACTTCCATGAATACTGTTAAGTAAAAGCTTATTCACGATTGCACAAAAAACTATCAAATACCTAGGAGTAAACCTAATCAAGGATATAAAAAACCTATATGATGAAAACTATAGAAAACTTATGAAAGAGATTGAAGAAGACACCAAGAAATGGAAAAATATTCCCTGTTCATGGATAGGAAGAATAAACATTGTGAAAATGTCATTACTACCCAAAGCAATCTACACATT
>NC_043707.1:78075712-78148313 GCF_006229205.1 Suricata suricatta
TAAATAAATAAATAAATAAATAAATAAATAAATAAAATTACCTAATATACCTTTGGAACAAAAAAAAATTCACTCACAATTATAGCTCTTGAGTATTGGCTAAGATGAAGGTAGGCTGCTACAGGCAGGATGCTCTCCTCATTCTGCATGTTTTACCACCTGGGGCCTAAAGCAGAATATAGAAAAGTCTCTAATGAAAAAATTCCTTTGGTGTTTTCATTATGGATCTCTTTCTCTAAGGCTCAGCAGGGCCGGGTAAGAGACACACTACTTTACAATTCATTCTTTTTTTTTTAAGTTCATTTACTTATTTTGAGAAAGAGAGAGAGAGCACACAAGCTGGGGAGGGCAGAGGAAGAGAGAGAGAGAATCCCAAGCAGTGCAGAACTGGATGCAGGCTCAATCCTATGAACGTGAGATTGTGACCTGAGCGGAAATCAAAGGTCATATGCTTAACTGACTGAGCTACCCAGACACCACCATTCTTTTCCTCTCATTGCTTCATTCTATTGCATTTTTCTATCTCTCCTTTCTCTCCTAATGGAGCCAAGGACACATGGCCAACTTAGGTTGAGGCTCAGTGAGAACACTCTACTCTATGAGCAATAGAGTGGGCAAGCTTAAAGTAGAGAAAACATAATGACATGCTTGTGAATTTAAGTAGCTATGCCTTTTACGTTGAAACTTTGAAGTCTTCTGAGGGGCCAAATCCCTATGAATAGAATAGAAGCATTTTTTTATCACATAAAGCCTTAATAAATATCCACTGCTGTTTAGCAATTTCAAATTTTAAAGTTAAACAAAAAAAATATGCTTGAAAAGATGCAGCATCTTCCCCAAGGTGCTCCAGCTGCGTGGAACCTAGATTTCCTAACCCTGCTAAAACAACAGTCCCAGGAGACAAAGCTCACTCTGTAAGTGATGAAGCATAACCACACCTCCGCAGACACAGATCAGCTCAACCCCAGAAAGCCACTGGGAGAATTAAATGAGATGATGCTGTGAAAATACTTGAAAACCCTGAGGAGTCTTACTATGGCAGACTGTTACTGTTGTTAAAAAATGATCTTCTCATTTCCTAAAACTGCAGGGATGGGATGATATAGTGAGATATTAACAAGTATGTTGCTCTGTTCCTTCTTTTTTGTCCCATGATCATCTTTCCTTAGGGCAGCTCATCACCTCTAGAGTGACTAATATTAGTGAAGAAAAAGATGTCATGTTCTTGACTTCAAAGATCAAAAGGCCAGGTCATTTGGTAAATTTATGGGTAAGAATAGAAACGTTTAAAGTAATATGGGAAACTTTTTCCCCAGCACCCATGGCCCACTTAATATCGGTCACTTAAGCTTGGAAGAAAGAATTGGAGAAAAGGGAGCCTTAGTTACCCGCCCACTGGCCCACGCCCTGCATATGCACTTAGAATCCCTGAGGAGGAAAAATTGGGGCCCAAGATAAATTGAGGGATCCCTGGACAGGGAGGAATGTGACTTCTTACCTTTTCAGAGTCATGGGGAATAGCATAGGAGAGAAGAGAGAGCATCTAAACAGAAATGCCCAAGATAAAAACTCTAGGCATCTTCACAGAACGTCAGCCTGCCCCAACAGGAGGCTGAGAATTGCCAACCTTTCTTGTTTGCTTTTGCTTTTCATTTCTCCGGTGTGGCATGAGTTTGCAGAGTTGAAGTACACCAAACTCAAGATCCCCAGAATTGGGAAGGAAGAATTAATCTACAGAGCATATTATACACACGAGTTCCAAACTCAGATGCTATAAAGGGATGACACCATCAGATGGTTTGAAGACCTCAAAGGGCGGCAGCAGAGGGCAGGGCCCTCTGCCCGCTGACATCACAGCAGTAGCTCATTGCCTTGGGACTGAGAGTCATAATCAAAGAGAAGAAAGAAAAGGGAGAAAATCTTGACTTCCTTTTAGTTTAAATTTGAAATGATCACACACACACAGAATCCCTAAATTTGACTGAATTTACCTGCAAGTGTAAGGGAGAAAATAAACACCTTTTCTTCCTTTGGATAGAAACATGACTTGAAACAGAAATTATGTTCAGTTATAGGAAAAGGAAGTTATATTTTTACACAACTATATATCCTGTGCAAATTAATATCTGCTGTGCTATTACTTCTAATAAGACATCATTAGGGCACCTGGATGGCTCAGTCGATTAATCATCCGACTTCGACTCAGATCATGATCTCATGGTTTGTGGGTTCGAGTCCCATGTCTGGGGGACTCCCTGTCTCCCTTTCTCTCTGACCCTCTCCAGCTTGTGTAGTCTCTTTGTCTCTCAAAAATAAATAAAGCATTTAAACATTTTCTTTTAAAAAGACACCATTACATAAAATGGGGTAGTAATATTTCACTCAAAGATTCTACCTCAAATTTCTTGCTATGCATTTATCCTCTCTGGACCCCAACAGCACTGCTTCTCATGCTTTACCCAAACCCTAAATATTATCAATCAATTGATGAATTTTTTTAAAAGACAGAAACGATAAAATCAACATAGGAAAGTTTTTCAAGGCGTTTACTTAATTGGTAACTTCAAAGCTTTATCTTATCCCCAGAACCCTACTTCCATAATTTGAAAAAATCCCCCCAAAATGCATTCTATCGAACTCCTCCTTTTCAGAGGTACTGACATATAAGAAGGAAACATAAATATCTAAAAACAAATAATTCTGCTTACAATCATATTCTTCACAAATAGTTCCCCTTCCGCCTTCCCCCACCTCAACGAGAGAAATATACTTCTCTACAATACCATGACTTCAGAATAAGTCCCCAAACTTACTTTGACCAACAGGATATGAGCAGACATGACACATAATGAGCCTTCCCAGGTGCCGGGGATATTGGTTTTACTCTCTTGTGCCTTTGATAGCATTATAAGAGCTTCCCCAGATTAGCTGCTGCCCACTCAGTCTGGGCCCAGAATAAACAGGTGGAACATATTTGAGCTCATCTATCAAACCAATTTCAGCTGGATCGCAGTTTGAAGCAGAACCAACCCAGTTACACTCACCATAGATTTGTTTACCTCCATGACCTATATGGGCACAGAGGCAGGAATAAATTATTACTGGACATCTGAATTTTGGATTGTTTAAGAAGCAATAACTGATGATACAGGACCTAGTGCCATCTGATTCTTAACCTTCAGCTTGTAATAGTAACTTTGCCCAGAGTGGTTGGGTAACTTGTCGATATTCACCTTGTGAGGTAGTGGCAGAGCTGAACCCCCTATGCACATACAGACTGATGCACGCTCATAAAACCACATTTACCTTGAACTGCCGGGACATGCTTTGTCTTAGAAATCATAAGCAAAGAAGAACCATGATTCATTTCCCCCCAACACTGTGCATGGGCCTGGAGTCAGCTCCACCCTTAAAAGTGGAACCCATGACTGACCATAATCCCCAGGACCTTCTTACAGGGTGCTCAGCAAGCACTAGACAATGGATGCTCCCTCCCACAATGAAAAAGTATTCACGTTTTTACTCTAACTAACAAGATGGGAGTGTTCAAGCTTCTCCTTAGTGAATGTCAAGTCCTTAGCAGGGGAGAAAGAAGGGAAGGAAGGAAGAGAGAAAGGGGGAGGGAGGAATACTGATAAGAGATCCAATAAATCACCATTTTCGAACTCTTCTGCTTTAATGGCAAGTGAAATGCTGGCCCGACAATACTTGTGATTGTGCCCTGTGAAGGAAGACATGTAGGTGCAAGAGAATGTGTCCAGAAGCAGAGAAGGAGGTGAGGAGTGTGGGAGGATGGGTAGCTGGGATGGTGCGTGGATATCTGGGAGCGGAAGGGAACCTGCCTCTTTAGCATGTCTCGTATTCCATGTGACCATATCCCAGGAAGTTCATGGACTTCAGACACTATCAACACATGTACACGCACGCACGTGTGTGCATGCACACACACACACACACACACACACACACACACACACACCAATAAAGCCAGGTGAAATGTGGCATGAACTATGATAAAAGATATTCTGTAAATTCTGAGATTCTTCCCTTGAACTTCTATCAGTCTTCAAACAGACACTACTTCTGTTATAGTTCTCTTGAAAGTATCATTTGATACCAATTTTTTCCAAAAATAACAAACATTCTAAGCAGAACTGCAGTAGCTTTATGTACACTTTTTTACAGAAAATAAGATATAAATAGGATGGCCCAATCACACTGTAAAGAATTAAAGTTTAAATGTTTTAGAAACATTTGAGAAAATAACAAAAGCCATTTTCCCCTTTGCTATATATAAGGAATTCCCAAGTCCATGGGGTTTTACATAAAAATCAATGGCAAATTATGGTACTTAATGAAAAAGGAAATTATAATTATAGCGCTGCTGGTAGCATCACTACAGTTAAGGCTGAGCAGTCTTTTCCATTATCACTTATCAGGATTTAATGGCTCAGATGTTTTGAGTCCTACTTGGCTGAAACGTGATATAAAACTCATCAAGCTGAATGCAATTAGTTATTATTATTGTTATTGCATAAACAAGTATTTTAATGAGTAAAGCATTTTTTAATTATGAAGCTTAAAGTAACTATTTTTTCTAGTGACAGGTGCAGGGGTGGAGAAGTAGACAGTAAAAAAGGACACATGCTTAAGAGAAGGTAAGTTGAATGTGGCAAGTCTCCCAATTAGAATAATGCACTTGCCTCTGATGGGGGGTACCAGGGTGGCCTGCTATGAAACAAAGTCTCCTGGGGGAGGCAACACTGTAGAAAACTGAGGGAAGCCATTCACTGGCTCCTCCAACCCATGTTCCTAGTATAGACATAAGTGCATGTGCGATGCAATTAAATAGGAGCACACAACAGGGCTCCTAGCACCTTTCAGCACACACTTGACAATGCCAAACTTGATTTCTGGAAAAAGTGCATCCACTTTGGCTTGTGCATGTTCTCTTATTACTCAGTCCATAGGTACATACACCTTAGATGTGGATGAACCTCAGATCAGGAACATTTGACAGACCGCAAGGAAAATGTTCAGGATATGGCTCAAATAGCCTCATGCTCTCCCATGTGGGTAGCCCCCAGGAACCAAGATGGGGGGTTTTATGCTTATTGTATATCAGGCACAGATGAGGAAGCCAGAGCAGTAAAATCTTTTATTTTAGAAGTTTTTGTACTCACTACATCAGAGCTCCTTGACACCTGGAAAAGCCAACGATGACTAGACATCCTTGGAGACCTTCATTTCTGGAAGAAGAGGGTGGGTCAAATGAATAAACTCTGACAGAAAAAAGTAAATGGTACTTGCAAAGTATCTCTTATCTTATATGCATTATGCACTTCCCTGACTTATTTCATTTAATCTTCATGACTAACCTGTGTATGTTGTTTTACACTCAGTTTACAGAGAAACACAATGAGATTCAAAGAACTAACTTTATTTTTCCCAGATGCTTCAGTTAGTTAGTGTAAGAGATCAACTTCAGCCTCAGGTCTTAAGAGGCAAGTTCAGTGCTCATGCTATTTTCCTTCTTAACCTTCAAATTCATGCTCTTATTCTCTTCTCAACAGTGTTCATTAAGGTTTCTATCCCCTTCTGTTAGAGAAATTCCTCTTGTCAGGTCCACTGACAATCTCCATTACCAAACCAGTGGTCACTGCTCAGTCTTCATCCTTCACAACCCCTCAGTCAGCATCCAAAACAACTGACCTCCTGTGCCTTCTTGAAATCCTCTCTGATCTTCATTTCTATAATAACTGCTATCCTGAGGTAAATGTCTTTACTACCTTCCTGGAAGATTCTTCTTAGTGCCCTTTGATGGCTCCTCCTCTGCTCAGCCTCTAAATGTCCCCAAACCCAGCCCTGAACCCCTGCTCACTGCTGCCCCCAGGGGCTTCCATTCATTTCTATGACTTTTCTTCCATCTCTATGAGATGTGGATTTATACATACATCTATTCAATAATTACTTCATTTCTAAAAGCATCTGATAAGCAATATTACCAAAATAAACTTTTGCCTCCCTCTCCTTAGAAGAAGACTCTATTTGGGGTTCTGGGTGGCTCAATAGGTTAGGCAGCCAATGTTAGCTCAGGTCATGATCTCACATGAGTTCAAGCCCCCGCATAGGGCTCTGTGCTGACAGCTCAGAGCCTGGCGCCTGATTCAGATTCTGTGTCTCCCTTTCTCTCTGCCCCTCCCCTACTTCACACTGTCTCTGTCTCTCAAAAATAAATATACATAAAAAAAGAAAAAGTCTCTATTCTTTCCTTGTGTTCTCCATTTTAGTGAATTGTACCATCCTTCTTATAGGTGTTGAAACTAAAACACAGTACATCATCCTGTCTTTCTCTTGCCCTCTATTTGTAATCCATCAACAGAACCTGATGATTCCATGTCAAAATAGTATCTAAAATCTACCCACTCTTTCCAGCATCCATGTTCCAGATTTACAATTGACTCTTAACTGAGTACCCAGCTTCTACTCCATTTAATAGCCAAAGTGATTTTTTAAAAAAACATAAATCAGACCAAGTCACTTACAGGCTTTAAAGTATCCAAAAGAAATACAAGGTTAAACACACAACAACGCATGCATGCACACTCTTAAAATCTGCCCACAATGCTATGATAAAATCCAAATTTCTTTCCATCTTCTCACTATGATCTTACCCTCCTCATTCTCTTTCCATTTCCACATGATTCATACTTTTACACTTTAGACCAGACACACTGGGTCTATTGTTGTCCTGAGCACATTCTACCCCCACCAGCTGGATACCACCTCCACCACCTTGAGAACTTAAACCTACTATTTGTTCTGCCAAGAACACCTTGAGTTTTGCATAATTGGATCCCGCTCATGATTGATTCCTCAGCCAACTGTCACCTTCTTAGAAAATCATTCCAAAATAAGCTTTTTAATGCTGGTCCTGGCACATAAGCCTAAAATATTTATTATCTGGACCTTTGCATTAGTCAGCTCAGGCTGCCATAATAAAATACCATAAAGAAGGTGGTTTAAACAACAGAAATCTATTTTCTCACTGTTCTGGAGACCCTGGTACCCTGGAAGGCTGACTTCAGAGTGCCAGCAGGTAGGGTTCTGGTGAGAACTAGATTCTGGTTTGCAGAAGCCTGCATTCCACTGTGTCCTCACTTTGCTGAGAGAGAGCTCTTGTGTCTCCCCCTCCTCTTTTAAGGTCACCAGTTCTAGTGAATTCTTATGACCTCATTTAGCTTTAAAAACCTCTTTAATACCTCATCTTTAATAAAGTCACATGGGGAGTTAGAGCTTCAACACAAATCTTAAGGAGACACAATTTATCCATAGCAGCCTTTATAGAAAAAGTTTGACATACCTGGTCTATACCAAAAAATATCGTCTTTCCAACCTACCATATTGCCCATCTATCTGGCATTTAATGTCACAGAGTATATATGCATTTTCCATTACAAGTATCATGTATGTAGAGAGGAGTCAGATTAGAAATAGCCATGATGTTGGTTATAAAACATTAACCAGTTATTTTGATTTTACAACATTCTCACTTTTGCTCTCTCTTCAAATTACACTGTTAGAACAAGAAAAAATAAATTTAGGAATAGCATGAACATAAATATCTCCTTGGTTTTCCTCCTTAGGCTTAGTAAAAATGTAAAAATGAGGAATAATAAGAATCAGAAAGTCCTCCTAGTAGGCTTAAAGGAGCAGAACAGAACTGTAGTGGGCTCAGAATGCTTTTCCAAAACACACAGCTTGATTTCTCAGTCTTGTTCCCTGTGTATCACATTTGTAGAAGCCATTCTACAAAATGTAGCATTTTCCTAAAGTCTATGTGTGAAGTAAAGGAAAGAAAAAAAATAAGAGATAACCCCTAAATAACGGAGGCCTAGTTTCGTCCATCACTAAAGAAGAGGCAATTCAATAGTAGCAGGTGCATACAGAACAGAATAATACCAGATAGCGATTCGAAGTGCAACTTGAACATTTCCCAGAAACCTGGTGTTCAGTGAAAAAACTAAGAAACAAAAAATCAACGACATAGTGCCATTTATGAAAATTAAAAATAAAACATGTATAACATATATGTCATGAGTGTACATACCCTTTCAATAGTAAATATCAAATGCACGCCCCTGAATGCCTATGGGGGAGACCTATGTGGAAATCCAGGAAGAGAGGGGGAAAGTTTTTAAATGAGAGTGTTTTACAACTAGTGATGATGGTGAGCAGAGTCTAAGTGGCTCAGATATTTGCACCTGAGGCATAGAGGAAGGGAGGGAGGCAGGGAGGGACAGAGGAAGAAGGAAGAGAAGGGGTTAGAAAGAAAAATAATGATGATCAATTAATCCTCTTTTGATCTCACCATTTCCTTGAGTTTTGGGTCCTAAGTATCTCAGGCTGTGTTTGTGGGGCCATTCTTGAATGTGAACTAAAGGTGCAACCATAGCTCAGAAGGCTAGGATCAGAGAGGCAAATAGTATAAGCTCTGACAGAAGTGTTAGACATGAAAGTAAGGAGCTGCCCTAACGTCTTTTTCCTTTCCTTGAGCCTCTGAGTCTATCCTGACTTATTTATGCCATCTACTGGCCCTTTCCATTAACGGCCTTTGCAAAGCTCTTATTTGCTGCTTCCCTTGGACAACATTACAGTGATTTGGGAGCCAGTACTGAGAGTCTTTTTGCTCAAATACTCCATTTCTTGGCAAAGGTACCCTCTCCGAAGCAACTTCATGCTCCTGTCTTGATATGTCCACCTCAAGCTTTCTCAGCAAAACTCGGCAGACTTAATGCCTTTGTTATAAGTACTCTCTCTGGAGAAAAACAGAATGCAGTTTTTGATAGAGGCAAGAAAACTCTTTCCCAACTTTGCTATAAACATCACCTTTGATATCCTTTTCAATAACTGGAAACTTGCCTTGTAATGGGGTATCTTATGTCTACCTTAAATTCATTTGTTACACTTTCCCATTTGAATTAAAAAGATTTGCATAAACTTCTTATAATCTTAGGGATAGATTTCTAGGTTGTTGTTGCTTTTCAATTGAGTATAAATTTCTGAACTACACCAATCTTACGGTTGGATGTGTACTATCATATGCTCTTATTTTCTTATTGCCATATCTCTGTCTTTCTTTTTTAATATTCTCACTTATCAGACTATTCCCTGGCTCAGCTCATAAAGAAAAGATGATAGTATTTTTACTGCTGTTTCAGCCAGCCAGATAGTCACTTGCCTCATTACTGATGGTTCCCCTGAACATGTACAGGAAGCTAGTAGTCTTTTTTTTTTAATGTTTGTTTATTTTTGAAGCGGGGGAGGGGCAGAGAGATTGGAAGACCCAGAATCCGAAGCAGGCTCCAGGCTCTGCGCTGTCAGCACAGAGCCCGATGCTAGGCTCAAACTCACAAGTGAGAAGATCACGACCTGACCCAAAGCCACCCAGGTGTCCCAGGAACCTAGTCGTCTTATAGCTGTTCATAAATGGAAATCATTCATTAACAGATGTAAAATTTCAACAACAAAAATGAAAATTATGTCTTGTTCCACATTACCTTCTAGACAGTACAGCACATCATGTTAAATGATTTCTCCTTCGTGTTTAGAGCCTGTTACTCTGAAGGAGAAAAATCAAGCAAGTTCTTTCTGGAGCAAACATGGAGAATACCCACGAAACTGACAAGCCATCTTCTCTTCCTTGATGATGTGGCTATGAAGCAGCTGAAGTCAACTCCAGGAACAGATTGTCCTCAGAGTATTTCCCCCAAATTCCATATGACCATAATGTTGTCACTACAGAGGAGTCCTGAATCTCCTGGATCCTGAATATCAGGAAAAACTTGAGACTCTAAGGGAAAGATCAGAAAACTATAGCCATGGGTCCAGTGCACCCACCACCTGTTTTTGTACAATCTGTGACTGAAGAATGGGGTTTTTTTAAATATTTTATTTTTTTAAAGTTTTTATTTAAATTCCAGTTAATTAACATCCAGTGTAATATTAGTGTCAGGTGCACAACATAGTGATTCAATACTTCCATACATCACCACGCGCTCATCAGAGCAAATGTATGCCTCTATCCCCATCATTACTTTTTATATTTTTAAAGCTATTTTTAATGTTTATTTATTTATTTAGAGAGCAAGAGAGAAAGCAGGAGAGGGGCAGAAAGAGGGGGGCCAGGCTCAGCACTGTCGGTGCAGAAGCTGACACGGGACTTGACCCCATGACCGTGAGATTGTGACCTGAGCCAAAATCAAAAGTCAGACACTCAACCGACTGAGCCACCCGGGTACCCCTTTCTTTAGATTTTAAATGGTGAAAAAGGATATCAAGAGAAAATAGTAATTTATAATGCATGAAAATTATATGAAATTTATTTAAAATTTCAGTGTCCATAAATAATATTTTATTGGAACACAGTCTTTCTCATTTGCCTTTTGACTCTGGCTGCTTACATCCCACAACAGCAGAGCCGAGTAGTTGTGACAGAGACTACCTGGCCGAAGGCTGAAAATATTTACTAACCAGCCTCTACAGAAAAAGTTTGTTGACTCCTGCCCTAAAGTCAAGTTGGTAAAACATCCTTGGTGGTCTCTGCAGCCTGAGATCCATGGATTTCCAACAAAACAAAACTAACAAACAAAACAAAACAGGAGAACTAGTGCAGCCAACTCCTCCTTCTCAAAATTCTTTGTTCTTTCATCCTCCTTTCTTCATCAGACGCTGGTCTCAGGACCCTTGAGTTTCCTTTGTTGCTGTTTCCATGGTGTGTTAGTGCACCTTAAACCACACAGAAGGGAGGCACTTGTACTGGAAATTTCCCCTACAAATCTCAACTTGTGGTGGTCTCTGGAGGCTAATTCTGAACAAAGAGTTGGGAGCTCTAGGTAGTTTCTCAGAAAACAAGCTGAGGTTCTTCCGAGTACAATCCTTACTGATTTCATAACAGTATATGAGGGCAAAAGCCACTTAGAAAGATGACTTCCCTTCTCCATGGATCCCTTTTCTTCAGGACTTGGATGGTGAAGTCATGAGTTCCTTGGTATCTCTAAACTCAAGATTACACCAAGTAAGCCTCTTTTATTTAGATTTCGACCTTCAAACCTGTTAATCAGCAAGTGCCTCGAGGGGTAAAAGTTGCAGAGAAAGAGGAGCTCACCTCAATGTTTATTTCTTTCTTTGTTCTGGTTGCCCTGGTTCCTTCCAGTGCTTTTATGTTTTTTTCCAAAATTTTTAAATAGCTATTTTTATTTATTGATTTCTTTTATTGTTTTGTTTTAGTGTTTGTTGTTTCAAAACAGGAAGTTTGCAAGCTACTCCCTTAAAGGCAGAAGTAGCACTGTTTTTTAATCTCTTTTTAAAAAGAAATAATAGTCTCAAGTCGTTTTCTACTAGGATTGCCAAATGATAAATCTGTCTGCTTCATTCCAAGAAAAAGTGACCGTAGGCTGGAAATCCTGAGAGATGTCTTTATGATATAAAGTATATTATATTTTCGCTGAGTGTCAAAAGGATTCACTTTGTGAGAGTAGAGATAATACAATTATGTGACACAGAAGAGGCCAAACTATGACCTACATAAGAATGGAATTTTGTCCCAAGGAGATCTTTGGAAGGTGAAATGGCTCTGAGAGAGTATGAATCCGTGATGTCTATTCATATCTGACTTGCCATTGGATATTCTCATTTGTCCCTTTTAATCATGTTTCTATGTGAATACTGAGCTCCATGATGAAATACTCAGAACCGAATTACCTCTATCTCTCTACATTGTTTTCTTCTTCTAGGTGACCATAGAATGCTTATTTTCCCAAGTTGTGGACGTAGCAAACTTCAACGCAATGTTAATTTCCTGAAAGCAGGCTTTGCTGTAAATGAGTCATGAGCAGGGCAGTGTTTTCAATTGCATTTCCCTGATGACCACTGGTGTTGTCATCATTTGGGATGGATTATGATATAATTGGCCACTTTTGCAAAGGATCTGTTCCAATCTTTTGCCTATTTAAAATTGTTTTATCTTTGAGTAAGAGTTCTTTATATGCTCTGGATAAGTCTTTGCTTATTTTTCTATCAGTTCCTTGTTGACATATGTATTTCAAAGAGAAAACATTTTTTAATTTGATCTAGTCTATTTTTCAATTTTTATTTTATGTGGATTTTTTTGTCCTGGTTAGGAAATCTTTGTCTAAAGTATCATAAAGCTTTTCATGTAAGCTTTCTTCTAGTAATTTTATAATTTCAGCTCTTTGTTTAACTTTGTGGCCCATTTGGGGTTAACTTTCATACATAGGGTGAGGCAGGGTTGGAGTTCCTTTCTTCCCCTGTATTTATTTATCTATTTGTTCCAGGGCTGTTTTTGAAAAGACTCTTTTTCTGTTGAATGGCTTTGGAACTTTGATTGAATATCCACTGAACGGTTAAGTGTTAGTGTCCTTTCTGATGCTTTTTTTACAGTTAGAGCCAGGAAGCACCACATTAGAACAAGTCACCCATTGAAGCCCAGGTAGGGCCCCGCTTAATGGGTCATTTTTAGGAAACACCCTTATGTAAGGACACAAGTCTAAACCAAACAGGCTTTAAGTTCCCCCTCTGATCTAGAAGGCCTAAGTTTCAGTTCCCTGAAACTAACAGACAGTTACACATTGCCTAGAGCGAGAGAGACCACCTTCGCAACACCCAATCAAGGAAGGCCAGCTACCACTCTCCAAGTTCCTAAGAGTGAGGCATGCAGATGGGAACTTTAGATAGGACCCTGTTACCTAATGTTAAAGTTAACCCGTTAGTCCCCGAACAAGACCCTAGATTTGCCCTGTAATTGGTTGATTTTAAAGGTACTCTAAATGTTGTAATTGGATCCCGCCAAAAGTAACGAATACTCTAGACAATGTGAATGGTTAAATCTGCTGTCAATAATATTGTATAATAATGATTGGATTACTGTACCTATGTCACAATTTCTTGTAACTCCCCCTCCTCAAACCCCATAAAATCCCTGCTCAGCCCTTGTTCAGGGCTCACAGCACTGATCCCCTGCACTGGAAAAGTCTGTGAGTCTGAGTTTGAACCTGTAATAAAGCCCTTTGTCTTTGCATGCATGACTCGGTCTCCCCGGTGGTCTCTGGTCATTGGGGAATACTGAGAACTGGGCATTACACTTACAGATGTAGGCAGTTTTCACTGGTGACTTATACAGCCAAGATTCTACCTGATTCTCCATCTGTTTATCTATCTACATACTTTTTTCCAGGCACCTGGAAAGAATGAAGTAAACAATATATTTCTTTAGATATTTCAAGCTTAGTTTCACTGTCCTTATCTTTGATTTCATTGAAGAGATTTGATTACCCTGAAGTGTCATATAAATTAATAAATGACAATTGAAAAGAGTGCACGGGTTACAATTAGCCCTTGTGAGTCTTTGTCTTATAATCCAGTATATTAGTCTACATTTTTGCAATGTATTTATAATAACTGGCATTAAGGGAAAACAACAATAGTAAATGTGGTGCACAGAAATTAACAGTTAATGTGTTTTTATGACAGATACTGGCTTTTTAAAGCAACTGATTCATTTTGTGACTAATAGCCAAAGAGGAAACATGAAATTAGCAGCTGAACAGAGCCACCTAGCCATCATCCTGATCAACAGTCACTGTTGAAGCTTCCGGGGCTTGCATTCACATGATTCGTTCTCAGGGCACATGTGTTCCCAGCCTCTTGGTCCTGCCTCCCACTAATCTTCCTGTCCCGTCCTATTTGCTCGGTCTGTTATTCCCCTGCTGTCCCCACTGCCCAGGTCTCACTGCAGATTATGAGCTTGTCTCTTCATGGCCAAACAGACTTCACCCTCCTGAAGTAACGAAATTATATCCTCGCTCCTTGGGACATACCATCTTGTCATTTGAGCCCACAAATGACAAACTTGGACCAATTAGAGATACTTGGCACATCATTTGTAATTTAAAATCATGTATGAAAACAGAATAAACATGGATTGATTTTTATATTCTACTTTGATTCTACTCAACTGCAAATTGTGGTAATCTTGTTTTGAATAAAAAACTAGGAGAAAGTGAGATAAAAGTCACAGAAGCATCCTTCTGTAACCTATAGGCTACCAATGTCTTTATGTGTTTCTTCTACCACTGGCTCATCAAAGATACAGTCAAAATCAAGTTATATCACTTAGAGCCTCATGTATCAGAAATGTGCACTTCTTAGAGTGTTAAGTATTGGGAGCTATCCGAACTCACCAGTTGAGTGAAAATTCCTGGTGTGGGTACAGCAAGTTTGCATAGTCTCTTGCCCCCAGATAGCTACCAAAATCTACCCTCTTGTAACTTTCATTTCTGCTTGGGCACCAAACCTCAGAATGCTTTGCTGATTAGTGTCAGGAGCGGCCTGTCCCCCTGCCCTGTCCCTGAGGCATGATTTCACCTGGTCAGGGAAAAGATGAGTAAACTAGATACACCCTAAAGCAACTAAGGCAAGCAACAAATAATTTTCTTCCTAGCTGAGCAACTACCTGATAACTAACTACCTTCTGGCCTGGATTGCAAAAGTCACTACTGCAATAAAATGTATCAATCGTTTTGGGGTCTGTGAGAGCAGACATTCTGTCTCCTGGGGATCCTGTTTTTCTGGGAACTTTCTCTTAGAGTTATAAACAGCCTAATGACCCTAACTCATAAAAAGCTGACCTTTACTAAACAATGCTGTTTGCCTCTTAGTTAAAGGTCACTTCCTTAGGGCTATACCTGAGATTTTGTAAAAAAATACCTGCCCTTCCCATATAATAGCATCAGTGCCTGTAGCTAGGTTTTTTATGACAATCATTATTACTAAAATTGTAATTTCTGTAGAACCCATGTCCTGGAAAAATGTAAAAATTATCTATGAGAAATCATCTAACTGCTCTTTCTGCTCCTTGTACCTTTCACCATAAATAAAGCTAGAGAACCAGACAGAGCAGAGATGCCTGCCTAGTGATTAGAAAGAAACTCGAGACTCTCTCTCTCTCTCTCTCTCTCTCTCTCTCTCTCTCTCTCTCTCTTTCGTGCCAACACCGTCCATCCTTCAGGGAACCCTGGACCTGCTGGAGCTGGACTCTGACATTTAAGTGCCTGACCCATATATGCAAATATTTAAATCACAGTATCTTAGAATTTCAGAGCTGGAAAAGAGCTTGGAATTAATCTTGTGGAGTCCAGGCTCCTAATTTTACAAAAAAAACTATATCTTACAGAAGCAAAGAAATTAACCTCAAATCACAGAACTACTTAAGAGTAGAGCAAAATGTTGAATCCCTGCATCCAAAGTCTCATTTTAATCCTATGTCCTCAGATTCTAGAATCTGGAACAATACCCTGCACCATAGAGAATCTCATGAATAATACCTTGAAGGATGGGAGGAATCAGTTTTCTTGAATACAAATAAGAGTCCATTCTTGTAACTTAACTATTTACATGATTTTCGGGATAAGTATATTTTCCATGCATAGAAATGTGGAATGCATAGAAAATGTAGCCCAGATGAGTACTAAATATTTTTAAAACAAAATATGCCTGGAAAAGAAGCAAAATTAGAACAGCATAGGAGGGAGTCTCAAAAATCCGTTGTCTGAGACTTTAAAGTATAGTATCTCAAATCTGTGGAAATTACAAAATAGTTACAAGTTTCTAGATATTGAGATCTTGGAATGACTAAGGCCTATATATTGAAATGCACATCCTTGGCATTGCTGTGATTCAGTTAGATGGTGTCATTTTAATCTTAACTGGACCCTTAATAACTCAGTCCACATTCCTGAAAAGAATCCCAAGGATCACTGTAACCAAACTCTGTGCAAAACTAGCCCTCCTGAAACACTTGCACAGCCCATGGTACAAGGATGCTTAATAGAAAATGTTGTTGAACAGGTGAATTATCTCTTCTCAGAATACTGAGAAGTTTGTAAGATGAAACATTGGGAAATATATAGTTTGAAGCTACATCTATAGATAATAACCAACTCTAATATTGGTGTTAATAAACCAAGCTTCACACCATTTATAAAGAAAAAACATACTGGCCATAACTTTCTCACCCTCTATAGACTTATCTTAAAAAAGAAATAGAAATCTTCTCTGTTTTTGGAGGGGAAAAAAGTTTTTTAAAAATTCCATGCACTTATTTTTCTAACTAAATTGGGTTTATGACAGCAATGGAATATCCCAAGACAGTGAGGGCAAAATCTTGACATCCATGGTAGTTTTCATCCTGCCCATATCTCAGGAAGAACTAATGGATGCCGCCTGGACTATGGCCCCTGGGCTGTGGGTGAAGGCAGACCACCTCAGGTAATGCCCTGTGGACACAACTCACAGTCCACCCATTTGGCACCAAAAAAAAAAAAAGTGTTGAATGAGGGGGATTTTTAGCCAAGCATTAACCAAAAATGTTTTTAATATTAGGAGAGAAGGACATATATGTAAGTCCCTATACCGTAAAGCAAAAATTATTGCTACAAAAGAAATATAATCAAAGTACTATAAAGTACCAAGGGGGTACTTTGTGAAACTGATGGCATTAGAATGCAAATTGGACTTTGAACATTTATTAAATTCCAATAGGAAGAAACATAGAGATTGCACTCTATGCTGCAAGAGTAGTGAAGGCATGAACCTTTGTTCTGTGTTTAGGAATGGAGAGGAGCCCAGAGGTTTTAGGCGGTCACCGCATGTTTGCCTCCAGATCTGTGCCTCAGGCAGGCACCCAATTCCACTCAATATTACAGAGAAGCCACTTCTGCAAGCTGCTTTCCCAATTCCCGCCTCAGCTGGTTTGTGTCTGAGTTCGGCCAGTAGGAGATACCCCATAGAGAGGGCAGATGTGCGAGATCTTGGGGTATGTCTGCTTCTATCTTACTCTTGGGCCTTCCCTCTCGCAGCAAAAATGTCTTCTTCGTGACTCTAGCTCTCATGGGACAGCCCCACCCTGAGCAAGTTTGCTTGTCACTAGGAAGTCCCCGCTTAGATTAGCTTCCTCCACAGAGCTTTAGCCTCTTGGTTCTGGGAACTCTATCTTGTCATGCTGGTTTTTTCTGGCCTAAGGGTGTTAGCAGCTTCCTGTTTTAGTTGAAGGAACTTAGAATACATCACCCCAAAATATGCCTCGTGACATAAAAATTATTTTGAGCTAAAGGCAATTAAGAAGCAGGAGCGCCCAGGTGGTTCGGGTGAGCATCTGACTCTTGATGTTCACTCAGGTCATCCCAGGGTCATGGGATCCAGCCCCCAGTCAGCTTCTGTGCTGAGTGTGGGGGCTGCTTGAGACCCTTACTGCCCCCCCTCTACACATCCCCTCTTTCTCCCCCAACTCTACCATTTTCCTTTTTCCTACTTTCAAGTTCTCTCTCTCTCTAAAAGAAGAAGAAGAAGAAGAAGAAGAAGAAGAAGAAGAAGAAGAAGAAGCAGCAGAAGCAGAAGCAGAAGCAGGAAGAGCAAGAAAAGTTCTTCCTCCCCTTCACTTTTCTGCCTAAAGGTAGGAATGTAAATTTTCCCTTTATTGGAGACACACTCTTATTAGGTCAGAGACAGTAACAGAGCAGTTTGTAAACAACACTTACTGTAAATTCCCTCCCAAGTACTTACACTCCGACCGATTGACATCCTTGGAAGCCTAAAACTGCTCTCTTTGTTATGTCATTCTCTACAAATTTATTGTTTCTGTTGAAGATGCTACATAAGCTGGTTTTGTAAGCCACAACTTTTTCTTTTTGCAGTTAACTTGTAAAGTTATATAAATTTCAAGTGTACAACAGAGGAATGCAATGAGTCTGTACATTACACAACGCTCACCACAAGTGTAGTCACCACGTATCCCCATACAACGCTATTATGTATTATTGACTGTTTTCCTTATGCTGTACTTTTCATCCTGTGACTGATTTATCTTATACCTGGAAGTGTGCACCTCTTAATCCCCTTCACCCATTTACCATACCCCACCCATCCCCTCTGGTGACCAGTTTGTTCTCTGTATTTTAGTCTGTTTCTGTTTTTTTGGTTTGTTTGCTCAGTTATTTGTTTTGTTTTTAGATTCCACAGATAAGTGAAATCATGTGGTATGGTGTTTGTCTTTCTCTGCCTGACTTATTTCACTTAGGATTATATTCTCTAGGTCCAACCGTGTTGTCACAAATAGCAAGATTTTGTTCTCTTTTTTTTTTTTTTTTTTTGGCTGAGTAATATTCTGTCATATGTATATTTTCTCCATTTACCCATTGATGGGCACTTAGGCTGCTGCCATATGTTGGCTATTGTAAATAATGCTGCAGTGGGTTTAGGGATGCATAGATCTTTTTCTAAGCCACAGCTTGGAATTACTGAAGTTTGTCCACATGATGTGCACTGTGCATGTGTTAATAAACTGTTTTTCTCTTGCTGATCTGACTTTTTGTTAAAGATCCTAGCTGAGGGACGCCTGGGTGACTCAGTCGGTTGAGAGTCCGACTTTGACTCAGGTCATGATCTTATAGTTGATGAGCTCTCGCTTTGGATTCTCTGTCCCCCTCTCTCTGCCTCTCCTTGCTCATGCTCACACATTCTCTCTCTCTTATTTCTCTCCCTCAAAAATAAATAAACATAAAAAAAATAAAGAATCCCACCTGAAAAGTTAAGATGGGTGGTGGTGAAGTTTTGTCTCCTATACTTGGCTGACCTATGGTTTGCTTCTCTGTCTTTCATTTGGCCTCTCAGCTTCCTCATCATTTGTGTAACTAAACTTCTACATTAAATTACATTGCTTAAAAGACCTGGAGTTGCTTCTATTTTCTGCTAGAGTCTGATGAATGCAGGTAGCAGTTAAGACTGACTATCAGAAGGAATAACGGCTTCAGCTCCACCTTTCTTTGCCTTTTCCTACTTTAGTTTCCTACATTTAAAAATAGGTTCTTTTCTTGTTGCTGTTCTCAATTGGCATTAGAGGAATCCGGTTCACATCCCACCAACCTTTCTATGTTTTCTAATCACTTTATTTGATCTCCCAAAACATTATTGGACACCTATTATGTACAGAAACTGTACCCTCAGGACTCTTGCCCACAAGAAGCAGTGTGCCGTGTAGACAGCAGGGAAGCTAGACAATTTGCATGTAGTGTGATAATGCTTGAATGGTATCTACAAAAAGCCAACAGAATATAAATGGTAGAGGAAACAATTCCTTACTGGTAGGTGATAGATGGGAATGGGGGTGGATATTACAGAAGGAAGGTCAGGGGGAAATGAATAATGGTCATACACATTTATTTATAGCTTACTGTGTTTCGAACACTTTTCAAAAAGTGCTTTACTTTTCCATTTAATCCTCAAAGCAATTGAGGTAGGCAAAGTATTCACATGTAGCAGATGAGAAAACAAGGCAAATAGAAATTAAGTAACTGCCCCCAAAGTATGAACAAAGGCGTGGGGAAAGGAAAATGCATAAAACAGTGAATAAGAGAAAGTCACTCAGTGGAGCTCTGGTTTTATGGTTTGAGATCAAATATATGCAGATTAGGAAAACCATCCTAAGAAGTTTAGATTCAGCAGTGGGTAGCTGAAAGGAATCTGCTGCTAATCTCTGTGAAGGCAACATTGGCAGGGAAACAAGGCGTATATAATTTAATGTTTCTATAGAAATTTACTATAGTAACTAACTTGCAAACTCTTGGTTCATACATAATAATCCTAAATCAAATACAAATTAAAATTGGGAGAACATAACATTTGAAGTTTCTCCTGTTCCACAGGACTGGGATTGGCTGTACAAATTAACTCATGTAGAAGTGGGTTCAAGAATCCATTATCCAAAAGTAATGTAATTGGGGATCACATTTATGAAAAGTAAAATGCAAAAGTACCCATTTTTTAAGTTCACTGATCACCCTAAGACTTAAGTATTACATATTCAAATTTCTATTCTGCAGATTAACAAAAATGCTAAAATAGGACACATTAATGTTAGCTCAAAATACAAATATGCATAAATAATAAGTCTAGGGGCACCTGGTGTCTCAGTCGGTTGGGTATCCAACTTTGGCTCAGATCATGATCTCATGGCTTCCAGGCTTGAGCCCTGCATCTGGCTCTGTGCTGACGGCTCAGAGCCTGGAGCCTGCTTCAGATTCTGAATCTCCCTCACTCTCTGTCTCTTGCTCTGTCTCTATCTCTCTATCTCTTTCAAAAGTAAAGAAACATCAGAAATTTTTTAAATAAAAAAAATGAATTAGAAGCTTTAGCAGTTTTTATTCAAGCTTCCAAATTCAACCTTCAGCATCCTTTCTACTTTGTTGAGAATTGGCCAGTAGGGGGCATACATGACCACGCTATATAGTATGTTTTTATTTGCTATTACAAATTTTGAATTTGAGATACAGTATGTTCTAGAAGCCAAAGGTATATTTTCTTCAAAACCACCTATCAGCCAAAAACAAAAACTCTGGTAATTTAATTTTCAGTATCTTTTTTTTTTCTTATGAGCTATGAAGTCCAAGTCTTATCTTTGTTTTCAACTACAATACAGTTAGATTTAAAATAGAGAGACTTAGTAACTCATCATTTTGTTGTTATACCAGATTGGTAATGTCCATCAGCATCTGAGTGACTGTTTCTATACTGATCATCTAGTTATATGTGTTATTTAACTTAGTTCTTAAGACACACCAATGAATAAAGTGTTTTTGTCATCTGTAAGATAAGGAAATGATTTTTAAAATGTCACTAATTATGTAGCAGAATAGAGAAGCAGACCCAGCTTTGTCTAATTCTAAAGTTTGTGTGTGACATTACTTCTCACTTTTTTCTATTTATAATTGTGAAATATACAACACATGCAGAAAATTACACAAAATACAAATGTCCAACTTAAAAATAACTGTAAAGTAAATATCCATTTTACCACCACCCTGTTGAAAACAAAGGACATGTTCGCTCCTACAGAACCACTAGGTGAGCCCCTGACTCTTCACCACCCCATACATACCTTTGAAAAGTAATCAGTGTTTTCACTTTTATGGTCATCATTTCCTC
The DNA here is from genome assembly GCF_006229205.1 of Suricata suricatta. Lineage (NCBI taxonomy): Eukaryota > Metazoa > Chordata > Mammalia > Carnivora > Herpestidae > Suricata > Suricata suricatta. Next base: position 78,096,770 of record NC_043707.1, read on the forward strand.
TTATTTAGAAATTTTGTGAAATTTACACAAATCTATTCACAACATATACGTTCATTCATGTCTTTATTCTTTTGGTCAATACTGTATTTGCAATTTTATACTGATGAGTATGGTTACTGTTCTTTAATTTTCTTTCCTACATGAAATGAAATACTCTATGTAATATACAACAATTTATTATCTTTCCTACTGTTGATGAGTATGCAGATTGTTTCCATTTTGAGGATGATTATGAACAATGCTACTATAAAAATTCTTTTACATGCATTTTGATGCACATATAAGAGTATCACTAAGATACATAACTGGGAGTCGAATTGCCAGCTCATCAGGTCTGTTTGCATATCTTCAACTTCACCGGAAACAATCCAAAAATCTGTTAACAGGTGAACAGATAAAGAAATGTAGTATATTTACACAATGAAACACTACTCAGCAAGAAAAAGAAAGAGCTATTGATACATGCACCAATATGGGCGAATCTCAAAACATGCTGAATAAAGGAAACCAGACACAACAGAACACATTCTGTACAATTTTACTTTAATAAATTCTAAAAAGTGAAAACTAACTTCTAGTGACAGAGTGCGGACAAGGGGTTGTCTGAGGACCAGAACAAGAGAAGGAATAAAGGGAATGGATTACAAGGGCACTTGTAATTTAAGGGGGGGAGTGATAGAAAGGTTTCTTATCATGATTGTCAAGATTATTTTTCAGATGTATTCAGACGTCAAAATTCATCCATATTTACACCTTAAATGTATGCATTTTATATGTCAATTCAATCTCAAAAGTAAAAAAGAATCAAGTTATTTCAGTGTCGGTATTTTTTATTACTTATTATATGGAACTTTTTTTTCTGTACTGGATATTATAATTTTCTTCTTCATTAGAGTTCCTTCTCAAGTCTTTTGTTCATTTTCTTTTATATTTTAGTTTTCTTCGAAATCTGTAGAATTTCTTTATATATCTCTCCATTGGTTCTTTGCTAGTTATATATTCTTCCACACTTTGCTGTGTCTTTTCACTACCTTAATGGGATTTGTTAAATATCAGAGTTACTGATTTCAGTGTAGTTAAATGTCTGTTTTTCTATTTATCTGCAGTGTTACCCTTATCATAGAACAAATGTCCAGACATGTTTCATATGATTCTGGACTCTTGATTCTTTTCCATTAATTTATTAATACATCAAAGTCAACTTATATTTTCTTAGTATGTCTCTTTCTACCTGTTTTCCCACTTTGTTCTTCTTCAAGAAAGTCTTGACTATGTTTGACCCTTAACACTACTCCGTTAATTTTAGGGTAATGTCAACTTCTTCATGACACTACTTCTCATTTTCAAGCTATATTTACAAATTGAAATATAGTATGTTTGCATTATAAAATCTTTATTATACAAAAATCAGAAACATCCAAAATCATATGGTTTGTTTCAATATAGCTATAAATGAGAAAAAGTTTAACACAACCTATATGGAATACATTGTTGACCTATAAGGAAACTATTAGAACCACCCATTAACATTAAAATAATAGGATAGATGAGAGTAAAGGATCTTTATCTATGTACAATAATAAGGATCAAACAATACACTATCTCATGAAGGAAGTCAGACCCCAAAGAGTAAATAGTGCATAATATTATGTAAGGGATAAAAAAGGACAAGATATATCTATACAATTAGAAGTCAGAATAGTGGATATCTGGGACATAAAAGGGACTTCTAGGATGTTCTGTTTCTTATCTGAATTCTAGTTTCATTTGTTTGTTAAGTCTATCAAAATGTATTGAGCCATATAATTATGAACTGTATTATTTTTATGTGTATATATTACTTTAATGAAAAGCTTTTTAAAAGTAATTATTAATGATATTAGACTTATTAATAAGACGTTCTTCACAATCTAAAGGAGAAACTAGATGTAAAACTCCCCTAACTATATGATACATATTGTGGTACCTCTCCAGTTCAGTTAATCAAATAGTGCCCGTGTCCATAATTAACTTCCTTCTTCTAATAATATATCACTCTTTCTGGGAATGTATGACTTAATTCTCTTCTGGAGAAGAGAAGTGATTGTTCCTGGGGGTCAGATACATGATTTAAGGCTAAAGGAGTGCCAATTTGAAACCTAAATGAGAATGACAGCAATAGGCACAAAGAAGGAAGCAGAGGGTGTGTGTGTGTGTGTGTGTGTGTGTGTGTGTGTGTGTGTGTGTGTGCATGCATATGTGCGTGCATATGTGTAAGGGAGAGAGTAAAAGAGAGAGAATACCTTTTGAATCCCTAGATTCAACCATTTCTGACGCAATTCGTTTTAATCCCAGCCTTTTCTATGGTTTGATTATTTTTTATTCATGTAATTCAGGTTGAGTTTTGTCACTTGTAACTAAAATAGCTAGAATTGACAGAATAATCAATATAGTCCTTGCTAGTCTTAATCCTCTAGAACTCTTACTAATATTAATTGTCACATCCTGTAAGAGGGTTTTAGATATTAAACAAGCAAACAAAAAATAACTGTGGGTGAAAGAATATAACATTAACTGGAGACCTAAAAAAACCTCAAATACTTTAGTCTATGTGCTGCCGTAGCGAGCACTCAAATACTTTGGAAATAAAATAAGAAAGCAAAATTAAGATGACGAGGCTGAGGATCAGAAACTGCTTACAAGTTACATTAAAATAAACTTTTCCAAAATCACACATACAATTGAAGTTAAACTCAAGGTTTATAAGAAGAAACTTTCATTTTTCACAGATATAGAAAATAAATCCAAAAAATTATGATCTTTTTTTTTTACAATGGCTTTAAATTTGCTGCTCCTTGTTTGGCAGATACTATGATTTTGAAGTGCATCTTCATCCAAGACATAAATAAAACATGCTTCTTCTGTTTTAGCTGTTTCTCTTTTTCCTGTAATTTCTTATTTCTCAATTTTCTCTCTTCTATGATGAGATTAAAAACTATGAGTATGTGAAGTGTTCCTTTTACATACTTGATAATTCCTTTTCTCCAATCTCTGAGAAAAGAGAAACAAAATATTCTTAATGGTTTATTTAAGGAAAAGCAACCAAAAGGAAAAGGAATATTCCAACCTTGACTTTGGGCGTGCGTGTGCCCTTTAAGAAGAGAAGAAATGGAGAAACCAAGATGGCAGAGTTGGTGGTAGCATGAGAATGTTTTAGCAGTTTGCAAGCGAGAAAGAATAAAGAGGGTATTATATGCTAATTTGATTTCTCACAAACTAAATGAGATTTGAGTACAGATTCAAACTTCTTTCCATCTGATCTTTAATTAAAACAGTGCAGCATGTATTGTTGAGAGAGGTTGAAAGAGAGTACATGTAATGCTAAAATCTGAGGCCATAAATATGAAAGACACATACATCTACCACTGGCATAAACTCTGAGGAGGGAGACATATCAAAAAACTCAAGTTGAAAAAGGCAGAAAGGTAGGTCCCAAGAAAGAGGCATGTAATCAAGGGATGCCTGGGTGGCTCAATCGCTTAAGTGTCTGACTTTGGCTGACATCGTGATCTCACGGTTTGTGAGTTTGAGCCCGGCATCAGGCTTGCTGCTCTCAGACCAGAGCCTGCTTCAGATCCTCTGTTCCCCTCATCCTCTGCCCATCCCCTACTCATGCTCTTTTAGAAATAAATAAACATTAAAATTTTTAAAAAGAAAAAGGGGCGTGTAATCAAAGATCACACCTGATCAGGAACAATGTTGATCCAATCCATGTCTGGGTCCCAAGCAAAGAAGCATATTTCAAGAGGAGAGGGCAAGGATATAGCTTAGGATGCTCAAACAGTAGAAATGACAGAGGTGCATCATTTCAAAGATTCTATCCTAAGTCAGGGGAAAGAGGAGTAGTACAAATCTGTGGGATATACTCTATGGGTGGGAAATCAGGAAACATGAGGAGAAAGAAAAACACATCTGGCCAGTGAGTTAAAGGGTAGGACCAGTCACAGGACAGTGACCCACAGAGACACAACGAGCTGCCAGGCACCCAATAGATCCAAGCAGGGAGTAGCCACACAGCTGACACCTTCAAGTGTCTACACCACTAACGGCATTTACCTGTTTCCTCAAGAGGTGAAATCTTCTAAGAAGTCATCCGAAGCCCACAGCATATGTCTCAGGGCAGAGAGGATCAAAACATCTTTTATAGGGTCCAACTCCCACTCTGAGGTATAATTACTAACCACCAAGATGTCAGAAAGAGCAAATCCAAGTTCTCTGTGGACTGCTTCTAACTGCAATACAGAAACAGTGACAAGTACTATTTTAGGTCAATATGCATTATGAAAGCAATAACAAAAAGCAGGAACTTGGCAATAGTGTTCCCGTAAGAGAAAATAAAAATAGAGATCTGGTTCCATAAAATACTTTCTTAAAGAACTTCACAAGTCAGACTCCAATATAACTGATAATTTTCATTGAGAATACACATAATATGTTCCATATGAATTAGAAATGAAAGGAACTAATAGTTGTACATGAAGTACTCAGATTGAAGCATTTTTAATACTCTTATGCTAGAGTCTATAATTTACCTGTTTCTTATTAAAGGTTCTTCTCAGAATTAATCTGGTTTTACTAGACTAGTTTAATATTGATGTTTAACTCTGGCATAGACTAACTTATCTATGGAATGATATTGTCCGGATTCAAAATAGGATTCTGTTAATTCTTAGCACTGTCAAAAACACTGATAAACATTTTAATCTCTGTGCTTTTGTTTTCCCACCTACAATATGTGGTAATGACAGTACCCATCTCATAGGGTTATAAGTTTTGAATAAGAAAATTTATCACATGTTTAGTACTCAACAAATATTATCTATCACTATATCTTTCCAACTGGTGCACCCATGTCCAGGTTCTTTTGACTCTGATTTATTCTACATATAGGTGGCAAATTAATTTTTGTGAAGCTTTACTTTAGTTACACCACTACTCTTCATAGTAGAATTATCAACAATAGCCAAATTATGGAAAGAGCCTGAGTGTTCATCAAATGATGTATGGATAAAGAATATATATATACACATATGTATATATATTCTTTAGGAATAGATAGATAGATAGATAGATAGATAGATAGATAGATAGATAGACACAATGGACTATTATTCAACCACCAAAAAGAATTAAATCTTGCCACTTGCAATAACATGGATGGGACTAGAGTGTATCATGTTAAGCAAAATAAGAGAAGGACAAATACCATATGATTTCACCCATATGTGGAATTTAAAAAACAAAGCAAATTAACAAAGAGAGAGAGAGAGAGAGAGAGAGAGAGAAACCAAGAAACAGATTCTTATTTACAAAGATTGAACTGATGGTTACCAGAGGGGAGGAAAGTGGAGGCACGGGTTAGGTAGGTGATGGAGATTAAGGAGGGCACTTGTTGGGATGAGGATCGAGTGATGTTTGGAAGTCTTGAATCATATTGTACACCTGAAACTACATTACATGATATATGTACATGAACTGAATTTAAATTAATTAAAAGCTTTTTTAAAAGAAGAGAAAAAATTTCTATGATTCCCCATAATGCACATAATTAAATAAACTTCCCTCATGCAAATATAACTTTCATGCTTTATCTCCCCCTACAAGGATTCTGCCCTCCACTAAAGTGAATGATTCCATGCCCCGCCCCCCCCACACTGCTGTATTGACTCATGCTACCTCATGGCTTGAATTTCCTCCCTTTTTTTCCTCTTCGCCTCCTGAAATCCTCTTTCTTTTTGAAAGTTATTTCCCACTGACACCCCAGTAATAAACTCTTTTCCATCCCTTTAAACACAATATTTTCTTCCTCTAAACTTTCAATTTTATTTTGAGCCACTTCATGAGATTTATCATACTGTCAGCTTTTTCTCCTCCCATTCCCTCCCCTCCACTGGTAAAACTGCAAGCTTTTGAGTTCAGGGAAATTGTTTTCATGATCTGAATCTGACTAGAGACTATCACACTGACTTGATTATGAAAGGTGATCAATAAGTATTTGTTGAATTGAACCGAACTGAATTAAATTATAATGAATAGGATAATCTGTGCCCCTGGAAATATGAATATACATTCAATTTTTAAATCTTCGGATATGATTCTGAATTATCCAAACAATTGCTCTAATTCTTAAGTTCAGTAGGTGCCCATTTTTATTTTTAGTCATGGTAATATCATGTGATTATAGTGACATATCCTAGAAAGTGTGTCTACAAAGAAGGACATCATTACCTTGTGCTTCACGGGAACACATCTGTATATGTCTGTTAGGTCACCTTTTGTCATCAGATCCATGCTATCCACATGAGTGAGCAAAACCACATGCTGCACGCCTAGGTCAAACAGACACATGTCATTTTGATCATTATAGGTAGCATCAGTATTTTTCAGTTCATCAGTTACCAATTTTGCAATAGGTTATCCATGGAGCAATTCCAGAGATTTGGGACAGCCCATCACCCTTCAACAATATCCCCCTCTAACCACTTATTTGTACTCAGAATTCCTCTGACATAGGAAATTCTCTTCATTGCTTTCCACGGTAGGAAATGAGGCCTCAAATGAAACCACCTCTTGGAAGAGATAACCAAAGCTGATGCTACAATGTTGTTGATTGATTTAATATACTGTCCAACCACTTGGTTTTTTGGAGACTAGAGAAAAGAGATCTAACAAAGAAGATGGGGGAGAAAAGGCCTCAGGAAGGCAACAGAATATGTCAAAGCATCACAAATAAATTACTCTTCAGCCACAATGTTAGCAAGCACCTCCCTGCACACCATGCTTGCAAGGCCTTAAATTTCAGAGAGCAAGTAAATCGCTCTATGCTTCTAACTTATTCAGAGTGGTTGTAAACTTGCTCTTTCCCAGACAGAATGGATAAGGCCAAAAAAAGCCAAAATGGGGCACCATAATTCCCTAATCCTGTTTACCTTCTCCTAAGACTTTATGCTACCCCTTCCCTACCAAACATCTTAATTTCCTGATGCTTTTTCTTACTGAAATATTGTTTTCCATTTCTAATCATTTATTAAGGCTCAAGGGAAAATCTAGAATTTTTGGTAAATAAGTTCATACCAGGATAGAGTGGTAGCAGGTAATGAGAACCGTGCCAAACTCTTCATATATATTTGTTTGTTTAATCCTTATAATAAATCTCTGAGATGGGTGCTATTATCACACTAATTTTATAGATTAGGAAGTTAAGACATAAAGAGTTTAAGTCACTTGCACAAAGTCATAAAGCTATCAAGTGCTGGATTTGACTGAACTATACCGATGGGCCAGGGAAAATTCACATATGCAATTTCTTAAGTTTTTCATCCTGTATGAAACCATTCTACAATATAGTCTAACATATTACCCTTAATAGTAAAATGGAATGAGACTCACCACACTTTATCAACTGCCTTCGAGTTTTTTTGATCTTTGCTATCATCTCATGAGAGAGGTATTCAACAGAGTTGATATCAAGCACAAGTGTCACACAATGAATTCTGTCCTTCAGCAATGGCTGGTCAATATAGTTACTATGACCGGGTGTGATTGGTTTCATGGAATTAAACTGTAAGACAAACATAATGCAACATATTAATTCCATGGTTATTTATGAATCCATAAGATGTATCAGGCAGTGTGTAAGTCTCTAATACTATGAGACTAACAATCTGGTAGAGAAGACAGTTTATGCAAGTAGCTACCAACCTTTTCATGAAGTCAGGTAAAGCTTCTGTGAGAAAAAAAAAACACATAATCTGGGAGCTATAAAGTATAGGGAGTTGTCTGATAACGGGAATGAAGATATGGCAGATAGAAGAAGCAATGTGGGCGGAGGCGGAGGTGAGAGCACGCAGAAAGAAATCCAATATCATCACAGAAGGGAGGGATGAAAAGTGGTTTAAAATGAGATGCATTTACTCTTGAACTAGCAACCTCTCTTCTGGGAATCTTCCCACAAGTCTACTGGCAAAAATACAAAATGATGTATGTACAAGCCTATCAACTCCAGTACTGTTTGTAGTGGCAAAATTCTAATATTTCAATAGCACAGAGTATTTCCTGACTTTCTAAAAATGAGGGGAACCACAAATCTTTAAGTATTTTCTTACAGAGTAAAAAATGAAAGTAATCCAAAAAAATTTATATGGTTGCTTATAAGAAAAAGGGAGCAATGTATTTGAAGGGGCAAAGAAAATGAATTCTTGTATATGTCTTATTTTGTAAAGTTGACTTTAAAACTATATTTCAGCACATTAAAATTAATTGTATGTGGTTTGGGCAAATCTTAGTTGACTACTGAGGGTGTGTTTAATACTTTTGATTATAGAGTTTTGGTGTACTTGCTGTGATGGGTTTGGAGAAAGTATATAGCAATAGCCACAAACTCATGTGTTTATTGAGGTCTGGTAGGTAATAAAAATGAATGGAGATGTATGGTGTAAGATAAATATATTTAAATAGGGAAAAGAGAACTATATAAATTAAAATCATAAATATAAAACATAATTAAATGTGAAAAGCCATCCCTAAATTAAAATAAACAAAATGAACTTTTAAGTCCATTTGGGGGTCCTAACTACTGAGAGAGATTATTTCTGATTGACTGTATGACTTTTAAAATTGACTTTAAAACACAGTAATTTGTATACTCCTACTATCTGATACACCCTAAATATAAAATATAATAGTATTTTAAAAATAAATTAAAAATTAAATAAACAAATAATCTGGTTCAAATTTTAAGCTGTTTACAATTTTGATTATGATTATATTTATACTAAATATGGTTATGATTAAACTGTTCATGGTACTGTTAGAGTTTGTTTGTTTGAGAGAGAGAGAACAGAGCAGAGGAGGGGCAGAGAGAGAAGGAGAGAGAGAGAAAATCCCAAGCAGACTCCACAGTGCCAGCACAGAGTCTGACAAGGGACTTAATCTTATGAACCATTGAGATCATGACCTGAGCCAAAATCAAGAGTTGGATACTTAACCAACTGAGCCACCAACGTGCCTTGGTACTATTAGGGGATTTATTCTGTGATCAAAGTGAATATTTTGTGATAGAAACTAATGAGTTGTGACATAACATTCTGTCATCTCTGGGGTCCTTGAAAATAAAGACTCCATATGAGAGAAAGCAGATACCAAAACAAGACAGAAAGAAATTAAGTAAAAACTGTCTAGTCCTGAATTTGAAAGAGAAGTTTCTATATGAATTTATATGCACTGTATCATAAAAAGATATATTTCTTACCTCTGTCCACCAAAATGGGTAAGAACCAATGACCAACCGTGTAGCAATAATAATTCTAATAAGCCAAACCAAGACTTCTTAGAGAAATAACTGACTCAAAATCTGGCACGGGAAATATCTAAGGTGTGGCTTGGGCATCTAATCATACCAGAAGTCAAGGAATATAGTAGATTTTTTGGTTCATGTGAAAAGGACTCAAGATCTATACTGTAGAGGCTCCCACTGCTCAAAGATGTTAAATGTGATATTAAGTATGGAGAAAATGACACAGGATTGAAGCACATTAAATATGTTCAAATCATAAGTTTATAGTGATAATAAAATAATCACTGGTAATTATTGGCAAATACAAAGAAACCACCTCATGGTTTTAGGAGCTTATAGAAAAGAAAAAAAATTCCTGCCTCTCCCATGTTAACTGTACCACCAGGTAGTCAAACAGTAGATGGAGAGAAAATGTTCTCCTCATGTAATAAATGTAAAATGAAAAATTAATGACAAAGATAGAATATCACTTTTACACACCCTAATAAATATATGAAACTAGGCATTGAAGATTAACAATATTGACATTAGAAAAGCAAAAAGGATCAAATAAAACAAAATGTGTGTCTCCTCATGGAAAAGCACAGCACCTTTACAAAGTAGAAGCTCAATCTGAACATGCTTCTAGACTCAATTACCAATTTTCAGGATGCATAGAAAACAAAAGACCACAGGAAACTGCATCAAGAAATGCAAATAGCAAAAGTTCAGACTATGAAGAAGTCTACAGAACAAGCAATAGGATTTCTCAAAAAAAAAAAGAAATTACAAGGAAAGGCACCAAAAGAGATAGAGGAAGAATGTACAGGTTAAAAGAGACTGAATAAATTTATTTCAATCATTCACAAATAAACTGTTTTTAAAGTGTATGATACTGGGGTGCCTGGGTGGCTCAGTTGGTTAAGCGTCCAACTCTTGATTTCAACTCAGGTCATGACCTCATGGTTTCAGGAATTCGAGCCTTGAGTTGGGCTCTGTGCTGATGGTAAGGAGCCTGCTTGGGATATTCTCTCCCTCTCTCTCTTTCTTTTTCTCTCTCTACCCCTCCCCTGCTCACGCTGTCTCTGTCTCTCTCAAAATAAAAAATAAACTTAAAAACATTTTTAAGGCATGATACCTACTTATAAGACAACTAGGAACTTGGACATTAGGTAATAGTTGATAAATTAAGAAACAATGATTAATTTTAGATATGATAAGGATATTATGGCTATCTATAATAAAAATCATATATCCTTACATATAAAAATGCACATGCATTTATGGATTAAATGTTATGACATGTTAAATTTGATTCCAAATACTATAGGACAAGAGGAAGTGAATCGACAGAGATAATGGGCTATGAGTTCAAGATTGTTGAGACTGAGCAAATGAGAAGTAATTAAATTGTTTTGTCTCCTTTTGCATAGGTTTGAAATTTCTATGATAAAGTTGTTTTTTTAAATAAGAATATTTTTTTTAAAAAACTTTACCTCTACAAGATAATGCTATACTAAAGAATGGGAAGCCCTTGCATGGATAGAAAAATAAAACATGCTGTGTTTCTGGATAAGAAGGCTGGATATACAAAGATGTAAACCAAATTTAGACATAAAAGTTTAATGTAATTTTAATCAAAGTACACCAACGAATCAAACACAGATAATCAAAGAAAACACAAACAGACTCACTTGGAAAAGTATATTGTGAAAATAGTCAAGAAAAACAAATGCTTTAAGAAATAAATAATGAATATGACGTGTCCAGTGAGGCATCAAGACATTTTCATTGCTTTGGTAATTAAAACAATTAAATGATGAGGCAACAAAATGGATATCATAAAGGAATTGATAAATACATCAATAGAACAAACCAGAGAGTATAAAAACCAATCCCTATATTTAGTGGGGGAAAAGATGCAAAGACATTCAATGAAAGACGTTGGTCCAATCGACTAATCATTTGGAAGAGGTGAATTAATAATTAATTCAAGACTTAAATGTTTATTAAAAGGACTAGAAGGTAATGGAGCACCTGGGTGGCTCAATCAGTTAAGTTTCCAACTTCAGCTCAGGTCATGATCTCACGGTTCATGAGTTCAAGCCCCACGTCGCCTGGAGCCTGGAGCCTGCTTCAGATTCTGTGTCTCCAACCCCCCTCTCTGCCCCTCCCCTACTTGTGCTTTGTCTCTCTCTCCCTTTCTTTCAAAAATGAATAAACATTAAAAATAAATAAATAGGGGCGCCTGGGTGGCTCAGTCGGTTATGCATCCAGCTTCAGCTCAGGTCATGATCTCACAGTTCGTGGGTTCGAGCCCTGCGTCAGGCTCTTTGCTGACAGCTTCTCAGGGCCTGGAGCCTGCTTCAGATTCTGTGTCTCCCTCTCTCTCTGACCCTCCCCTGCTCATGCTGTCTCTCTCTGTCTCTTAAAAATAAATAAAAGACATTGATAAAAAATTTTTTTAAATAAATAAATAAAAGGACTGGAAAGTTGAAACACAAATTGATAGACTATAGTAGCTTTCTTTTCAATCTCTTCCCCCCTCTTGCCTAGAACACTGACAAGGCTGAAGTATGAACATCTGAAGAGCATAATGATGAAAGTCCCATGTCTTAATCAGCTTGGGCTGCTATAACAAATTACCCTGTGGGATGGCTTAAACAACAAAAATTACTTCTCACAGTTCTGGGGGTTAGGAAGTCCAAGATCAAGATGCTGGCAGATTTGGTGTCTGATGAGAGCCTGCTTCCTGATTTGTAGACAGTCACTTTCTTGCTGCTCCTCATATGGTGGCGAGAAAGGTCATTTTTCTTATGTCTCTTCTTATAAGGACACTAATCCCATTCATGAGGGTTTTACTCTCATGACACAATCACCTTTCAAAGGCCCCACCTCCTAACACCATCACACCGGGGATTAGGGCTTTAGACTGTGAAGTTTAGGAGGACATAAATACTTGATCCATAGCACCCCATGCTGAGGGTCTCAGAACAGAAAGTTAGAAGAACCCTTGAATTTAATAACTTCTGAGAGCTTCCACGCGGGCACAAAGCCACCTACCCTCAGAGTTCCTCTTACATAAGAAAAATGACCGACGTGAGTAAATTGATGTAGTTAGATTTCTGTTTCACGTAGCCAAAGGCAGCTGAATATGTAACAGCATTCAGAGTTGTTACAACAGCTATGTTAGAAGGGTCTTTTGGATATTTTAATTCTTTGTAAAATAAAATATCAAGAAGGAACAAATGATCTTGAATGAGTACACTTGAAGAAAATAAATGATGATGTATTAAATTAGATTAGCATCTGCTATTGTCCAGAGTCAGCAAAAATAAACATTTTAAATATCAATTATAATCTTTCAGTGATTGGCTCAATCATACCTGGTATCTGTCAGAAATGTGGCCTTTCAAGATGTTGGCTATGTCATCCATACACAGTCCTTTTTCTTTCTCATGCAGCCCCATTGAGTCACACAGAATAAATGGCAAGAGGTTGCCATCCGACGTATCCTTAATGGAATATGTCCTGTACTACAGAGGAGGACAAAAAGCAACTTTAAGAGTACGCTTCTTAAACACTTGCAAACGGAGCCTGCGTGGCTCAGTCGGTTAAGCCTCTGACTTTGTCTCAGGTCACCATCTCTCAGCTCTTGAGTTTGAGCTCTGCGTTGGGCTCTGTGCTGACAGCTCAGAGCCTGGAACCTGCTTTAGATTCTGTATCTCCCTCTCTCTCTGCTCCTCCTTTACTCACACTCTGTCTCTCTCTATCTCTCAAAAATAAACATTAAAATAATAATAATATTTTTAAAATTACAAATGGAGATAAAGTCTACAACATGTAAAGAAGTTGATCATCAAAAGACCTCAAACCTAGTTAACTTGAACAAAGAGGTAAAGGCTGAGTGACCTTGAAGGGACATACCGTGTCAGATACCCCAGTCGTATGAGAGCCCACCAGAGCCTGGTGTGTGACATGGCCGCGGAAAACGGACTTTACTGAGTTGAAAAAGCTAGACTTCCCAGCTCCAGTTGGACCCAGCAGCAGAATTCGCACTTGCGGGATGAGGTCTCTATATGGTTTGTACCTTTTCGTGTTTGAAAATAAGTTCTCACGGAGGCTGTACAGACAAGACAATTTTAACAATTGATTGAGGGTAGGTCACAAGAACTTACCATAAATTGTTCTAGGATTTGTTTTCTTATACGTTATGACTTATTTTTGATTAGCCACTTGTTTTCCTATCAAAAGGACATGAAACTATTCTACTTCAAATCCTACTGTAAAAGGAGGAAAAGCAAAAATAAAACCTGTAACTAAAACCAGACATAAAACCTTCCAAGTTAAGCAACTGGAACATAGAAACCTAATACTAAATATGAACTATATTAAATATGAAAATAACTTGTCAATAATAAACTTTGAAAACCACAGCATAATATGTGACTTTTGAAGTTTAGGGAAGTGGATAATTTCTGACATGATCTTTAAGTTCTGTAAGTATTCTCCAACTACCAACCACCCTTTCCAAAGCAATTCCATAAAGTAGTGGAAACTGTAACTGCAACAATTCTAAACAAAAGTGTAGACATGTAGCCAGATAATTACTTTTCTTCACCTATATAAAATCATTAGGAATGTTTTCTCTCTCCTCAGTGTTCTTTCTGTTTGAACACTAGTAGTTATCAAATAGTTTTATGATTATAAGTATAGTTACAGCTTATTCTTCATGATCCACAAGTTATCTGTTATGATTTGTGCTACCAATTTATTGACAGAACTTAGAATACATCTAAGATAATTAACAGAATAAGAGAACATTGACTTACTCAGTAATTCCTTTCAGAGTACTTATGTCCAATAAATCTAGGGAAATAATCAAAGAAAAATGAAAATTACAAGTTGTTGAATGACTAGTTGACTGAATGAATGTCAATGCATTCACTATAGGAAAATACAAAAATAGCTTTCCCGTGAGAACAGTGCAGAATAATGAAAGCAAGTGGAGAAAATTATGGCAAATCTCTTTAATATATCATTTGCAGAATCTAGAGCTAGAGGCAATGTGGGCACTGTAAGACTACAGTTGACCACAAATCTTTTCTCACCCAATTACCCAGCAGTAGTTTGTGGCTTGCTCCATCATGGGAAATGAGAACTGGGGTCCTTTCTGAATCAGAGAAGCAAAGCGTAGAGACATGGACAGGCCAGGGAAAGACTGGCATTACTTTAAGATAGTTCCTCTCCATAATCTAATAGGTCTGAAAGGGATAAAGTACAGAGACATGCAAACAAAAAACCCACAGACATCAGAGTTTCTCCAAAACCTACTATCTACAATTGGAGCTCCTGGAAATTCCAGTCCAACTGATTTTCTTCTTAGCTCCAAAGAGAATGCAGGACTCATCCCTACCCAATCAGAGCACAGTGAGAGATTCAGGAGTGGTCTGAGGACTTTATTTGAACCAATGAGACTAGGCACAGAATTATTTATTTCTTGCAAAGAGACATTCTTTTGTGGTGGGTTTAAAAAGAGGGACAGCTAGGTGGCTCAGTTGGCTAGGCGTCTGACTTCTGCCCAGCTCATGATTTTACTCTTCATGAGTTCAGGCCCAGTGTTGGGCTCTGTGCTGGCAATTCTACACTACAAAAGAATACTATGTGAAAGGCTAATAAATATGATTATATATAGGGATTCTGGGGGGCTCAGTCAGTTAAGTGTCTGACTCGATCTCAGCTCAGGTCATGATCCCAGGGTAGTAGGATCAGGCCCTACACTGGGCTCCACCCTGGGCCTGGAGCCTCCTTGAGATTCAATCTCTCTCTCTCTATCTCTCACCCCTCCCTCCATGCTCTCCTCCTCTCTCTCTAAAATAAATAAATAAATAAATAAATAAATAAATAAATAAATAAGGCTTTCAGTATGGAAATAAAACCTCTTTAAATTACCAAAAGTAAAAATAGTGAAGACTACATACAATGACTACATATAATAAAACTAAAAAAGAATTAAGTAGAAGCAAAGAGAAAAGCAACCTCTTGGAATTTCACAAAGCACTCTCTTAATTTTAACATCTAAAAGGAAATTAGAAATCAAAATTTTAAATATATTGCAAGTAACAAAATTATAAACACTTTATATCAATCTTGTAACCAAAGTACCTTTCATTAATAACAAGAAAGAAGGAAAGTTTTGAAGATAAAAATTTGAAACAGAAAAGAATAAAGAGAAGAACCTCAGAAATATAAGAAGGAATTAACAAAAACACAAGACAAATTTCATAAATTAAGGGAAAAGCTAAATTAATATAGTAATGGATTGGTTTGAACTATAAAATAAATTACTGAGTAGTCTAATCAAAGAAAGCCAATTTCACAAAATGCCATGCCACTGCTCATTTACCAAAATGACTACATATTACATAACCAGTAATAAAAATGTTGGGGAAAATTTAGAAGTGACAGAAACTCCAATGTACTGCTTGTGGAGGGGGAAACTGACTATGTATGACTATGTTGGGAAGCTTTCTCAGTGTTCACTGAAGCAAACATACATTCAGCCGGTGACCCAGAAGTTTTATATTTATATTCTTCAGAAACATGCATGTGTGAGAACAAAAAAAATCACGTACAAGAATGTTTGTAGCAGTATTATTCGTAAGAGCCCCAGACTGGAAAACTCAAACTGTCCACAGCAGTAATTTTGTTAGGAAAAAGTGTGATGGAGTCATTACAATGGAATACTACATGAAAATCAAAAGGAGCTGATCACTACAACATACAATAATATGAATGAGCTGGTAGGGAGGTAGGAGTTAAAGCAGCCGGCCAGAGATACATTCACTCACTGTAGCAAGTCACACCCTCAAGGAGTAAAAGAAAAATGACCCAGCCTACCTTCCTTAAAAATATGCTAATAATCTTATCTCCTGGTATATAGATGAACGAAGAAAAGTGCTTACCTCTTGAATGTCCTTAACAGGGTGTTCCTGGCTAAGGATTATTTAGAATAAATACATCCAGATTCTATGGATTTATGAGGCACATCTTCATGGGAAATGTCAGGCAAGCTGTTGTCTTAGTCGTCTGAGGCTGCCATATGAAATGCCACAAACCAGGACGACAGAAACGTATCACTGCCCAGCGAGGTAGATTTCATTCCGTGGCCTCTTCCCTTGCTTTGTAGTAGCCACCATCTCACTGTGTTCTCCCATGACCTTTTCATGTGTGTTCATGGAACAGAGCAAGCCCTCTGGTGTCCCTTCTTATATGAATGCTATTGAATTAAGGCCCAACTCTTATGGCTTCTTTTAACCTTAATTACTCCCTTAGAGGTCTCATTTCCAAATACAGTCACATTGGAGGTTAGAGTTTCAACATACAAATCGATTGGGGGAGGGGGGTGGAGACACATTCAGTCCAAAGCACTGACATACAAATGTTCCATAACCTAACCACTCTTCAATATGTAAGGTGGCCCACAAACTTCATTTGAAAATCTTGCTGGTGGGGCGGCTGGGTGGCTCAGTTGGTAAGTGTCCAACTCTTGATCTCACAGTTTATGAGTTTGAGCCCTGTGTTGAATGGAGCCTGCTTGGGATCCTCTCTCTCTCCCTCTCTCTCTCTCTCTCTCTCTCTCTCTCTCTCTCTCTCTGCCCCTCCCCTTCTCTCTCTCTCTCTCAAAGTAAATAAATAAACTTTAAAATAAAATCCTGCTGGTTGTTTTTAGCCAGAAAGCATGTCTCATATGCAAAAGAAGGATATAGGAGCCACATAGAATATTCCTGTACCCTTTCTGCCTTCTCTGAGACTTCTAATTATCTTTATCCTTGAAATTATTAGTAAAACTTTATATTTGGTGAGATACCTCATTCATAGAGGTCTGATTTAGAATCCATTACCTTGCTTAGCTCAGTCCCTCAAACAAAATGTCGAATGAAAGAGGCCAGACCAAAAAAAAAATCATAAATTGATATGATTCCATTTATATAGAATTCAAAAACAAGTAGTTATTAGTGTCAAAATAAGTCAAAGTAATAGTTATTTTTGGTTGCTAATAACCAGAAAGAATTAGCAAGGAATCTTTTGAAATGACAGTAAATAATCTATTTCTTCGTCCAAGTAGTGGTTACGTTAGTGTGTCTAATTTATAAAAGTTTATCAACTGGTACATTTACCAATTGTGCATTTCTCTGCTTATGTGTTATACTTAAATAAAAAGTTTATGTAACTGATCCAGAATGCTCAATATCATGGTATATCCAAGTAAATTTACCAGACACCAACAAAAGAATTTTTAATGATTGGGCAGCCAGGAAAAAAGATCAAATCATTCAAAGGGAAACAACAAAGACAAGTAAATAAGTCTGGGCCATCAATTCTGCTGTGGAAACATTACAAAATCCCTCACAATAAAGTGTGATTCAAGAATTACATTCTGACAATAATTCAAGAATAAAGAACACAGACAGTTAGTTTGGAACACAAAAATACTCAGAGAGTATTATTACCAGGGTCCCTTCTTTTTTATTTATTTATTTTTTTAACTTCTTTTTTATTCTTGAGAGACAGAGCATGAATGGGGGAAGAGCAGAGAGGGAGACACAGAATCCAAAGCAGGCTCCAGGCTCTGAGCTATCAGCACAGAGCCTGACACAGGGCTCGAACCCACAAACTATGAGATCATGACCTGAGCCAAAGTCGAACATTTACCTGACTGAGCCACCCAGGCACCCCAGCATTCCTTTTTTTAAATGAATAGACATGAATAACTATTTCATGGAAGAAATGTAAATGGTCAATACACCCAGATTTGCAAGTAATCAGGAATAAGCAAAAGAGAAAATGAAAAACCATTTTTGACTATCAAATTGGCAAATATTCTAAAGTGTGATAATATCAAATAGAGGCAAGAAAATGGGGAAATAGACATTTCTATACACTCTTGGGAATAGTATGGAAAACTGAAGCTTTCGAGAGGCGTCTGTCAAATTGCGAATGTAAATATTTCTTAAATGGCAATCCCAGTTCCAGGAAGTTACTATAGAGAAGTAACTTTTTAATGCACAGTTATATGCATAGAGATATATAAAAACATTGTTTATAACATTGGATGTTGGAAACAATGTCCTGTAGCAGAAAAATAAGTAAATTAATTTTGGTCTTTTGATATAATGGATATAATGGGAAACTTCAGGATCTATATCAATCAAGAGAAGTTCAAGCTTTGGTTTCATTCCAAGAGAAGCCCTCTTCAAGTTTGCTGCCTCTCTCTCTCTCTCTCTCTCTCTCTCTCTCTCTCTCTTTCTCTCTCTCCTTCTACTTTCCTCCCCTTCCCCTACCTTTTGCCCATCAAACACACTCCAGAAAACTCTGTATATGCTACTTTTGACCACGGTTGTGTCTCCGCAAACAATGTGTAGCCAGGTTTCAGTCTGGGTCACCCAGAGATAAGGACATTCTTCCTTAAATCAATGGGTCACCTCAACTCTTCCCAACATTCAGGAGAGAACACTATGTAAGGTTATCTAATTAAACCTACCTTCACATCGAAAAACTTCACATTCCTGAAAAGGAGTAGTTTGGATCTGAGGTAATCCAAGTTTTTCCATTGTAGCTGAGTCCATAGTCATTGTTTGAGCCTTCATACTTACGTGGAATTCTAATTCATCCCATCCCCCTCCACTATCATAAAACAATATAGTTGGAAAATGTGGTTTTATTTTGCATTCTGAAATTTCATTCTCTTTAAGGGCAAAAATGACGGCAGAAATTTTCTCCTTTTTCTTGCAACCCTCTTTCATATATACCCCAACAATATTGTGTTCCTTATAAATCACCACCACAATTGGCCCTTGATCACAGCATCTCTGAAACAAAGCACGTGTAGAGAATTCATGAATACTAGCTTTATAGAGAAGGGTAAACTGTTTTCCTCCAAAATGCTTTTGCAGATTCTTTTCTTGCATCCAGGTCAAACGAGTTGTCACCGCCATACTTCTCAATCTAGTAGAAAATCAAATATATTTTCCATTAAGTATTGGAAATCAGGTAACATAGCTTTGTGCCTCTTATTTACTCTACATTATACATGAAATGAGTCAACTGAGGATGAACCGAGAGCAAGAAAAATCATTAACTAGTTTTCCATTCTAAAGAATTTTTTTTAATTAAAAAAATAAGACTACTATTTGCAAGTGGCTAGGAAAAGTGGAAAGCAGCTTGTCATTTACCTGTTTGCAGAATCTGGACAAGGACCGAAGCAGAGTATAGTTGCTCTGTCTGGACAGCTAAGTAGACTCACAATAGGAGCAGAAAATTCTTCCACAACGTGAAGTCTCTGGCAACTCAGAGAAAAGGAAACTGAAACTTAGTAAGGCCCAGCCCAGTTGGCAGATTGCCAACTTCCTTCTGCCAGGGAGCACAAGCCAATCCAGTTAGATTTGTGCACAAAAATATTAGGAGAGTCAAAGAATTGAAGTCAGAGGAAAGAAAACCTAACAAACAGTATGCCAGACTTTTAAGAGGACTTTTCCAAAGAAAACTTCAGACAGTTTCTGTATGTTGAAACCAAAAAAAAAAAAAAAAAAAAAAAAAAAAAGCACTGTTGAGCCTTTCGAGTCTAACTCCAGGCCACATGCCTCAAATTCATCCACTTCTCTGCCATCAGCTTATTCCCCTCGGGGTCCATGCTCTCTGTGCTGCTCGTGGCTAGGCAGATTGCAGCAAAGAGTGGGGATTTCTGATAAGCTGTGACAGAGGGGCAACAGTCTCTGAGAGCACTGGGGTAGGACATACGGCTTTTGGGGGATCAGCAACCGTTAAGGACAATGTCACCACCATCTGAATGCCTTTGATGGTCAGGTCCCACTGTTCCCTGACAGGCTCGAAACAGCAGGAGGTTCTCTCTTTTTCATTTTGCCTCAAGATCTCAGACTGAAGCAGGAGGGCTCCTCATTGCCTGGCAAACAGATGTCAGTTCATCAAGGACGCCAGGAATGCTAGAGTCATGTTTGACAAATTGCCTGTATCATCAATGGAATGGAAATAGAAAAACCTTAGCTCCTTAATAATAAAGAAACAAGATGCGGAGATGGTAGCAGAGATCATTTGGTAGCCTCATATTCTTTTCGAGATCCTATAGAATTGGCATTGATCAAGACACAGTTTCAAACCTGCCCCACACCCCTCTCCACACACAAACAATCCAATAATTTAGGTAAACCTTCGATCATAAAGTATGTCATTGGAATGAACAAGCACCTTCAAGACAGGCATATTTCTGCTCTCCCTTCCTGGAGCTTTTGGAAGACACCAACGCCCCACGTGAGCTCAGAGATGTGATACGTCCCATTCAGAGACCTGTGTTGGTGTTGACCACACACCTCCTGTGGGTCCCCCAGTTCTGTTCCTCTTTCATATTTCTACCAAAGTTATTCCAAATTTCTCTTCCCCTTTACTTCCCAGCAGGGGGGACTATTTTGCAGTTTCTATGGAAATGGGAAAAGTAAACTTCCCTCTATTTTTTCCCTCTATTACCTTTTTAAGTCATAGAATTCCATAAATTCTACATTCAGATTCTTTCATGATCTGGACTCTCAGGAGTCTACTATGGAAGTTAAAAAAAAAATTTAAACATTGTTTCACATTTTATTCCCTCCCCCTGCCACTCTTTGGTTCAAACAGTCTTCTCAGGAGGACAATGTGAGTCATGAAGATTTGACAATCCCCTTTCTTGAGAACAGAAACACTGACTCTTTGGTTCAAACAGTCTTCTCAGGAGGACAATGTGAGTCATGAAGATTTGACAATCCCCTTTCTATGTATCTAACATTGAGAACAGAAACACTGACTGATTATCTACCTGGCACCGCAGTCTCATACACTTTGAATATGACACATGTATTTGTCTTAGTATGCTTATTTAAATTATAGTAATCTATTCACATGTGAAATACTTCCACAACAGCAAAATGGAAGACAAACAAGTTCAAAGGCTTAAATATTTTCCTTGCATTTAAATTTTTTTTTAATTTTTTTTGAGACAGAGACAGAGAGTGAGCAGGGGAGGGGCAGAGAGAGGAGGAGATACAGACTCTGAAGCAGTCTCCAGGCTCTGAGCTGTCAGCACAGGGGGCTCGAACCCACACACCAGGAGATCATGACCTGAGCCGAAGTCAGACACTTAACCAACTAAGCCACCCAGGGGCCCCTGCATTTTTTTAATTACTGCCAGATAGACATTATCATAAAATGTGCAAAAGAAATCCATTGTTTTAAAAACTTTAAAAGTTAAAAAAAATGATGACTGGGTGGCTTAGTTGATTAAACACCCCACTCTTGATTTTGGCTCAGATCATGATCTCATGGTTGTGAGCTCAAGCCCCATGTCAGCCTCCGTGCTGAGCCTGAGAGGTTCTCTCTCCCCCTCTCCCTCCGCCCCTCTTCTGCTTTCACATGCACGTGCTCATGCCCAAGCACACATTCTCTCTCTCTCTCAAAATAAATAAATAAAAATTATATTTACGACATTGTTAAACGTAGCTTGTTCTCCTTCTTCCCCATCTGTACTCCCATTCCTACAATCTCTACCTGCAGTTTTGCTTACATTATCTTTCCCTGGAGTCTGGAACAGATCAAATCCATTATGTGGGCTGTGTGGGGAAAGGATGTGAGGGGGCATGCAGCTAGATATTATGGTTCATATCTAGATTCTGATTCTATTCTAATTCTATTGTGTGGCTGACCCCTATGGTCTGCATTCTCTCCAACATCAGAAAAAAGATTTGCAAAGATTGGCAATTAGTATGCAAGTTTACATCTTCTTTAAATCGGTGGCAAATATCAGATCTACTTAAATCTACTGCCCTCCATATATTGGCCCAGAGATTCATCATCTTTGGGATGGGATTTGGGAACTTAATTCCCACAGCTTTTAGGAACATCATGAAGACTTCAACCAGCCTTGCTATCAAGTAGCAACTTTAGCATTAAATTGAGTTTTGTCATGTCAAGATGATTACTCGTCAGCTGGTCTCTGAAGCATCTGGGGCTTAGTTGAGTCTCTCAATTTCACCATATTAGATATGGATTGCCTTTAAAATTTTTTAATGTTTCTTTACTTTTGAGAGAAAGAGAGAAGAGTATGAGCAGGAAAGGGGCTGAGAGAGAGGGACACACAGAATCCGACAGCTCAGAGCCGTAAGCAGGACTTGAATTCATGAATGGTGAGATCATGACCTGAAGCGAAATCAGATGCTTAGCTGATTGAGCCACCCAGGCACCCCTGGACCTGTCTTTTTTATGAAGAAGAAACATGATAATCTTTAAAATCAGCTTTAAAAGAGACACAGGCTTACACATCACCTACCATAACAACTCTTGGTGTTTTATCAAGGTGGATGCTGGGTGAATTTGTACAATGCTACAAACTTCTGTCAGAAACAGTCCCTTTAATTTTTTTCCAGCTTTATTGAGATATAACTGTATAAACATACTCTTATGTATAGATAACAAACAGGGTTGCTGGAGAGGAGGTGGGGGAATGGGTTAAGTGGGTGAAGGGGATTAAGGAGGGTATTTGTGATGAGCACTGGATGATGTATGGAAGTGATGCATCACTAAATTCTACTCCTGAAATTAACAGTATACTATATGTTAAATAACTGGAAATAAACAAAAACTTGAAACTACAAAAAAAGTTAACTACAATTAACATTTTTAAATTAAAAAAATATAAAGAAATAAAGAAAGACTCAATAAAGTTGATTGTTTCAGACTTCATGTGTTACTCAAAAATCAGTGGACTTTACTACCAAATAAATGAATTAAACTCCCCAGGAAAAAAAAAAGATCTAATTAATATATAACATTGTGTAAGTTTAAGGTGTTCAGTGTGATGATTTGATACATATATCTATTGCACTTGGTTACCACAGTAAGGTTAGTTAAAACATCCATTACCTCAAATAGTTACCTTTTTTGTACATGTGGTGAGAATATTTAAGATCTACTCTCCTAGCAATTTTCAAGTTTAATATACTGCACTTTTAAGTCTCTGATTGTTTATCTCTCTTGATCTCTCCATTACTCTTCTTCCTTTCAGGGTCTCCATCTCCTTCATGAGGTGTTCCTCACTACCCCTTCAAACAGAGTAAAGGAGTTCCACTTTGAATATAATTTTGCATGTAGCAAAACCTTGCTCTTATCGGATTTTTGCTGACTCCATCTGAAAATTGATGAGTTACAGCCCTATTATCAGTAAAGATAATGATGGGTCTTCAATCACCTTCAATCTTCTACCCAATAATGGCTGTGGCTTGTTTTTATCCTGGATCACATGGAAACAAACACATGACTTTTTCAACTCTTGCTCCCATTTCATAACCATCCTGGCTGGAACTCTACTTCTGTTCCCCTGCATCTACTTCTGACTCTGTTCCTCAATATCTGTGACCATTCTATTCCTCCATATCTTTTAAAGACCCCATCCATCTCTTGCACTGAATCAGACTCCTGAACAGGACTTTCCAAAGACACTAATTCTGACTAAAATTATATTCAACTATTTTAATATAGGTAACTATTGAACCAAAGTATATTCATTTGAAAAATACTAAGAAATTTGGAGAAATTTATGGGTGTATCTTCTGAAATTCCTTTTTTGTTTATTACTAGTCCTACCTTCTATGTCCCCCAGAGGAATTTAGCAGTCCATCGCCTTAACCACTCGGCCACCTCATCCCACTACCCAGAGGAATTTAGAATCGTTTGGGAGCACCTTCTTACGGCCTTGCACTAGTAAGTAACATCATTTGATCACTCTACTTGGGAGACATAGCTAGGATGGTTTGGAATTCAATTAATGAAAATCAGGCATGAGGTCATTAAAGGAAGACATTTTGTTTTTTCTTTTTTGTTTTTTTTTTTTCACAGAAATAACATGTAGGTCCTTGTGAAATATCTGCTTCTTTTAATTCGCTTAAATTCATATCTTCATCCAGAGATAAGTGAAACATTCTCCCTCCTTTATGTTCATTTCTTGTCTCCAGCAGTTCAGTCTCCTCCAGTCTTCTTCTCTGTAGGGAGAAAAATTTTAAGTACATGTTATCACTCTGGGGAAGTTGGGAGGGATGCATCTTGGCAAGCATGCCTGCTCCCTGTCAGGCACCGTGCCAAGCTCTGTGAATACAGAGGTGTGTAAAATCCAAACCCTACATCCTGAAGAACTCACAATCTATTTAGGGAATTAGATATCCATGTAATCATATTTAAATTATTATTCAATGTATTAGTACTCACATAGAGTTTTAAATAAAGAGCATAGACAAATACATAAGGAGATAGTTAATTTTGCTGGGGAAGCTTAGAAAGGTGTCACAGAAATTAAAACCATAAATGGTGCAGAAATACAAAGGGTGGTCTGCATAGGGCATATCTTGGCCCACCATTGCTCAGGGTTGGCCTTTCAGCTTGAGGTACAACTGATCCTAGAAGAAACTATCAGTTATCAGGGACTGAAGGCAAAACATGAATGAAAGCAGAAGTCACAAGGAGGCTGTCAGCAGAGATTAACTCTAATCGGGGCATGCCAATCCAGGTTTGGGCCAAGTATCAGAATCAAGGCAATTGATGTCACGTGTAGAGCTGAATGCTCCTACAATTTTACCTGAAAACAAAAGAAAAAAAGAATAGAAACAAAGCACATATCCTAACATGGTTGTCAGGTCTAGAACAAGCAGAGGGGGCATCAGCCATCCTTTAAGGTAGAACTCTGGGATTTTCAAAAAGTATCCATGCTTTATAACAGGAGTGGAAAGGGAGCCAGATTACCTGTTTCCTCAAGAGACAAATCCTCTAAAATGTCATCCGCTACCCGTAACATCTGCCTCAGCACAAAGAGGATCAGAGTGTCCTTTAAAGGGTCCAGCTCCAACTCTGATGCATAATTTTCAACCATAAAGATATTATAGGTAGGAATATCTAGCATTTTGCTGACTTCTATTATCTGTGGAAAAATTAATGAGCATAACATATCTGAAAATAGTCTAAACTCAAATATAATTCAAGAAAGAAACTGAAAAATCAATAGCTTGGTAAGTTCTCTTCTGAATATAATTATAACGCAGATAATTATTGTTTTAAAGTAGGACATAAACTTGAATTAACCAGGCAATTGATCCACTTTTTCATTTACCTGTGCATTCATAGTGTAGACACACCCACACACAAACACACACACACACACATTCAATATGATACTATTACAATAATGCCTGGTTAGAAATATGCTATTTACCTGGCTTTGGGAAGTCATGGATTTATCCATGTTTAAAAAGTTGTCTTGAAGAGTTTTACTGCAATTATTCATTTTAGTAAGCAATACCACTTGTGCTATACCTATATCAAAGACAAAAATCAGTTATTTTGTATCATAAACATCTACCTGTCAACAAGGCAATTCAGTATGTGTGAAAGCAGATCTCTGTGGGGTCAAGATTTATAGAATGAAATATCCCCAGCAAATGGCAGTAAGGAACCTGACGTTCTTCTAAGAGGAGATAAAATCTTTTCTTCCAACATGAGATATCATTGCTAAATGCAACTGAATTCACACTACATTGCAATCACCTACTATTCCAAATAGTGTGTTTTAAAGTGATCAGGTGTTGCAGGGGCGGGGGGCGGGGGTTGCTGGATATTGAAGAGTAAAAAGGACCCCAGAAAGTGAAGAAGGTTGTGTGAGAGAATTTGTAAAAACAAAGCACACTGATTTCACAATTCTACCAAGGACTTCTTGCCCTCTCCCAATCAGCTGCTAACTGAATCAAAGGTCTCTTTAGTAAACACTCGCTTCCCCAGGAAAAAATATTATAAAACTAAAATTTCCAAATGCCATTCAAGGACGCTCCCGAGACTTCTTTACAAGAGCTTTTAGTATTGTCCCCTTACATGAGTCTTAGGTTTGTGATTCCTATTACAGAATGAATGCTTTTGCCATCTCCTTTCATTCAAGTCCCAGAGGAATTACTAGCAAAGTTGGCCAATTAAAACCTGGCTTGTGTTGCTGGCAGTTCTCAATTGACACATATTAATTTCTTTTCAACTTCTGGTAAAATGCAATTCTTCTCTTTCAAAATTAATGCAATATCTTCTTCGAGGCTCTAAGTTAGCCCAGTTAGATGCATAAAGCATTTCCACCCAGCATGTCCTTGAAAAAAAATCATTTCAAACCTTAGCACTTCTGTAATTCAATCTTATCTGAAATCCACCGTGATTTTAGAGCTGTTAAATGCTTATGCAGACAGTCCCTGACTTCTAATGGCTTAGGCTTAAGATTTTTTGACTTTATGACAGTGCAAAGCGTTATAATTTGGGTAGAAACCACACTTCAAATTTTGAATTTTGATCTTTTCTGTGGCTAGCAATATGCAGTATAGTACCTCTTGGGGTGCTAGGCAGAGGTGGTGAGTGACAGTCAGCCACGTGAACACAGGGTAAACAACTTACATACTTACACCCATGAACCATCTGTTTCTCATTTTTCCCACAGCCTTCAATAAATTATATGAGATATTCAACACTGTATTATAAAATAGACTTTGTGTTAAATGATTTTTCCCAGCCGCAGGGCAATGTAAGTGTTCCCAGCATGTTTAAGGCAGGCTAGGCTAAGCTACGATGTTTGGTAGGTTAGGTGTATTAAGTGCATTTTCAAGTTACAATGAGTATTGGGACATAAACCCATTGTAAACTGAAGCCGATCTGTATATGCTTACATACTTACACTGAGTACATCTAAGGTCTAGATTCAGAACTTATTTCCATTCTACAGGAGACTAAAATTCAGTGCGCTTAAGTTAACTTTCTCAAGATGAAAATTATGACTATTAAAAAAACCTAGATTTACTTTGTCACTAAAACAATCTTCTGTAAATAAAACTGCATGCTTTTTTCAGAAACCTATCTTAAATGATCTCTCTATTGGTATACTAAACAAAGGGCAGAGACACTGCCCAGGATCCCACTCCAGATGCAGTGACCCCACAATAGGGTGGGATCCAAAAAATACAAACTCTTTCTCAAGGAATGAAGGGATTGTGCCCCACATCAGGCACCCAAAGCTGGAGGCTGACACCAGAAAGACAAAATGTCTGGTCTTGAAAACCAACGGGGATTAAGACCACGAGAATCACAGAACTATAAAGAACACAGATCCAATCTTAAGGGCACCCATACAAACCCAATCGCCCTGACATTCAGTGAGAAAGCAACAGACTGAAAAGCACCCACACCATAAATGAGGGCAACCCACATAACTACTTTTAAATTTACACATGTGATAAAATAGCACAGAGCTACACACACACACATAACAGTGGCAGTTTCCTGGTTTTGATTTTCCTGGTCAGGTCACATAATGTGAGGAGGGGACTTGCCTATCTAGCCACTGGAAAATCACACGTGACAAAAAATATGTAAATGATCTCTGTCTGCTATTGCTAGTAACAAGCCTAGGACTCAGAAATTCAGTAAAAGGTCCATAGGACCTCTCTGTACTCTCTTTGCAACTTTCGGTGAATCCGTAATTATTTTAAAATAAATTTTTAAAAATTTTTAAAATGTTCTTATTTATTTTTGAAAGGCAGAGAGAGGCAGAGCACAAGTAGGAGGAGGGGCAGAGAGAGAGGGAGACACAGCAATCTGAAGCAAGCTCCAGGCTCTGAGCTGTCAGCACAGAGCCCAACTTGGAGCTCGAACACTCTAACTGCGAGATCATGACCTGAGCCGAAGTCGAACACTTAACTGACTGAGCCTCCCAAGTGTCCCTCAAAATAAAGGGTTTGTTTTTTAATAAGGACAACGAGACTCACCACACTTTAAGACCTCTTTTTGAACTTGTTTGAACTTTGCCACCATCTTAGAGGAGAGATCATCAATAGAGTTGATATCTAAGACATAAGCCACACAGTGAATCCTGTCCTTCAGTGATGGAGAGGCGATGAAGGTAGGATGGTCGGGTCTAATTGGTTTATGGGGGTTAAACTGTTACAGAAACATAAGGTAACATTTAGAGAGTCTTTGCTGAATTCGTTAAAACATATTTCATGCTTGAAATGCAACTACCACTAACCTCCAAGCCAAAACTTCCCCGCTTGTCACTCTTTCCCCAGGTTAATTAGTAGTCCTGTGCCCATCCTTCCTCTCTGCTTGGAGTGTAATGTTATTATATCTTTCTTATAGAAAAACCACTTCATTGCTTTGGCAAAAATTATAATTATCCATACTTTACATTATCCATAATAGAACTATTTCAGAAAAATACAAATAATGTTTATTTAAAAAGTTAACTTCAGAGGCTCCTGGGTGGCTCAGTTGGTTGAGCATTCCACTCTTGATTTCAGCTCAGGGCATAATCTCATGGTTCGTTAGATCGAGCCCCATAGTCAGCTCCACAATGACAGCACAGAGCATACATGGGATTCTCTTCTGTCTCTCTGTCTCTCTCTCTCTCTCTCTCTCTGCCCCTTCCCCACTCCTGTGTGCACATGCACCCTTGCACACATGCTCTCTCTCAAAATAAATAAATATATTTTTTTAAAAAAGCTAATTTCAAATCCCAGTCTCTGGAAAAAAAAATGAACATTGACATTGATTACACATTATTTAAGACTTTTGCATTTTGCATACTTAAATGGACTGATGGACAGAGGAGAAAAAAGGAGAGGGAAAAATGCCATTTAAAATAAAATGCTATAGGGGGCACCTGGATGGCTCAGTCCATTAAGCCTCAGACTTCAGCTCAGGTCATGATCTTGTGAGTTAGTCAGTTCAACCCCCATATGGGGTTCTGCTTTCAGCACTGAACCCACTTCAGTCCTCTGTCTCCCACTCTCTGCCCCTCCACTACTCACACACTCTCTCTCAAAAATAAATAAACATTTAAAATAGATAATAAAATAAAATATAAAATAAAATAAAATAAATAAAATAAAATGCTATAGGAGCACTTGGTTGGCTCAGTCCAAAGAGCATGCAACTCAACCTCAAGGGTGTGAGTTTGAGCCCCATGTGAGGTGTACAGATTACTAAAAAAATAAATTAAAAAATAAAAAATGAAATACTATAACTTCTTTAATTTTATAGAAGAAAAAGAAACTAAAGTGAAACAGAAGAAAAATCCCAAATTCCAAGTTAACATCTTCATGCCACAAAACAATAATCTCTCTAAGATTAAGAAAATGGATTTAGGGGCGCCTGGGTGGCTGAGTCGGTTAAGCATCTGACTTTGGCTCAGGTCATGATCTCACAGTTCGTGGGTTTGAGCCCTGTGTTGGGTTCTGTGCTGACACCTCAGAACCAGAAGCCTGCTTCAGATTCTGTGTCTCTCCCTCTCTCTGACCCTCTCCTGTTCGTACTGTCTCTCTCTGTCTCTCAAAAATAAATAAAAAACATTTTTTTAAAAAGCAGATTTAAAAATACAATACAGGGCTAGGTTCATTATTTTTTAACTATATGTTTCGATGCTGAACTGAGCTGATTGCCTCTGTTGTGAAAAAGGAAGGAGGTAGTAGGTTTGGGGGTTCTCCTATCTCTCTGCTCTGTTCCACCTCCTTATGTCTCATGTCTCCTTAAATTGTGAGGGTAAGAATTATGTCCTTAGTCAACTATGTATTTCTTTTTTTTTTAATGTTTTATTTATTTTTGATACAGAGAGAGACAGAGCATGAGAGGGGGAGGGGCAGAGAAAGAAGGAGACACAGAACCGGAAGCAGGCTCCAGACTCTGAGCTAGCTGTCAGCACAGAGCCTGACGCGGGGCTCGAACCCACGAACCTGAGATCTGACCTAAGCCGAAGTCAGAGGTTTAAACAACTGAGCCACTCAGGTGCCCTCAACTATGTATTTCAACCAACATAGTATCTGGCACAAATTAGGTTTTTAATAATGTTTTTTTTAATATATAAGTACACAGTTAAGGTTCTCAACCAAGCACAACTGAGAGGTGACAAAAGTCACTGTTTAGAAATTGAGGCTGATTGTATCATACCAAATGCCTAAAAGAAAGGTGATAATAATGGTTGACTTTTTGAGAATTTAAGATACATCCTCTCATTTACCTCCTCAGGCACTCTACGAAATGGGCATTATTAATACCTACATTTTACACATAAAAAGGTAAGACTTTCAGAGACAAATATGTAACTTCTTTATGGGT
Source organism: Suricata suricatta (assembly GCF_006229205.1). Lineage (NCBI taxonomy): Eukaryota > Metazoa > Chordata > Mammalia > Carnivora > Herpestidae > Suricata > Suricata suricatta. The sequence continues at coordinate 78,127,302 of NC_043707.1, forward strand.
ACACATCTAATTAGTGGCAAAGCCAACTTTTGGATATAGGCACTTCGGTAGCATTTACGGGTGAAACATAAATACTTATCACACTTAGACAAAAATTGGTTAATTGTTACAATATTTTGTCTAAGTGATCAAAAAAGTGCATGAGGTTAAACTACTACTTTTCTATTTATTTTACATTATTGTAAAGAGTGATATAAGAACAATCATCTGAACTTTTTCTGGATTCTGTATCAGTAAAATACTGCTGTTAGCTATATTTCTTTATTTGTTTCTTTTTGTTTTTCTGAGATTACCTTATATTTGTTTTAAGTAATCTCCATGCCCAGCGTGGGGCTCACACTCAGAACCCTGAGTTCAAGAATCTTAAGTTCTACCAACTGAACCAGCCAGGCACCCCAGCCTATATTTCTTAATGCCACAGAAAATAAGTTCCTCTACTTTATTTATATGAATAGTTATTCATTTAAAGAAGAGAAGTGTTCGCAACAGTAGAAATTGCCTTATGGGGGTAAAAAAAAAATTAACAAAGAGCATTGATGGAAATGATTTAAAAGGTTTTCGAGATTCGAGAATTCTTACCTCATATCTGTCTGGGACGCAGCCTTTTAAGATGTGGGGTATGTCATCCACACACAATCCTACTCCCTCTTTCTCATGTAGCCCCATGGAGTCACAAAACCTAAATGCCAGAGATTTGCCATTGTTCCCATCTTTCACAGAATATATCCTATACTATAAAACAAAGTATATTAAATGTAAAAATTCATTCTTCAACTAGCATTCAAGACATGACAATAGGATGAACATAGGATGATTAATATTTTAAAACTGTGATCCTCACAATTATGGAGAAGAGGCACATTGTATAGAAGCCATTGACAGTTCAGTGGAAGTTCTGTAAGATGTGCATGTGCTATTTCATACATTTTCTTTTGTTTTACTGCTCCTAAGGCTAGCAATATGGTAAGTGTGTGCCCCTTATACAGTAATCTTACTTTTGGTAGTGTCAATCTAAGTCAATTTAATTATTGAAGAGACAGAGTAAGTGCATTCTAGATATCATCCTAGAAAACACTTCCCATATAATGAATATTATGTATAATTAAGTATTGCTGCTTGGTTTTCTTTTTTTTCCATTTAGATGGGCATTGTGTTTTAAACAAAACCATTTTTTAAATTGAAGCTATATTAAGGTAGAAATTTGGAGTGTTTTGATTTTTCTGGCACTCATAATCAAGACTAAGTTTGAGGTTGGACCTGTATTCATAATTGGCAATATTTTAAGGAACAAGTAAGAAATGGAAGGCAGGTGAAGATATAAAACTCTAGAATCCTTAAATGTGCTGTAAAACTATTGTAGATGTCACTGGATTTTACCAGGTAATATCCTTTCTTCTTTTTTTCCATCTACTGTGGCTTTTCAGTTAAAATTTTGTTTATAAAAGAAATTTGTTTATTACAGCTCTAAAAAAAATAAATAAATAAAACTGTGATCCTCAAACATTTTGGTCTCGGTATCACCTGATCCTGATCTTAAAAAATTATTGAGAATCTTGGGGCTCCTGCGTGGCTTAGTCGGTTGAGCATCTGACTTTAGCTCAGGTCATGACCTCACGGTTCATGAGTTCGAGTCCCATGTTGGGCTCTGTGCTGACAGCTAGCTCAGAGCCTGGAGCCTCTCTTCAGATTCTGTGTCTCCCTTTCTCTCTGACCCTCCCCTGCTTATGCTGTCTCTCTCTCTCTCTCTCTCTCTCTCTCTCTCTCACACACACACACAAATAAATAAAACATTTAAAAAATGTTTCAATTATTGAGAATCTCAGAGATAATTTTATTTATGTAGATTATAGCTACTAATATTTAACATATAAAAACTGAAACTGAAATAATTTTAAATATTTCTTAAATCATTTTAAAATACAATTATGAATTTATTGCATGTTAACCCAAGTAACATTTTTACAAAAAAAAATTACTTTCCAAAAACATTTAAAACAGCAGGATCAATTTACTTTTTACAATGCTCCTTAGTATCTGGATTAATAGAAAATAGCAGGATTCTCATATCTGCTTCTGAATTCAGTCTGTTGTGATATATCATTTTGGTTGAAGTATATGAAGAAAATCCAGTCTCACGTATATATGTAAAGGAAAAAGAGCATTTAACAGCTTTCAGAAAATTGTGGATATTCCTCATTAATAATGTATCAAAACTTAACAAGTGATAATTTTTCAAAGGTTAACTGCAAGGTGGAATCTGTGATATTTTCATACTCAGTTACATTAAATTCATTGATCTATCTTACACTTTGAATATATTTTGTATCCATGCATAACTTAGTAACTTGGTGCATTTGTTCATTTGAAAATATTGGTTCACTGGCTTAGCTAGATCTTCCAGATATTGGCACATTTCAGCCAACAATATTAAAACATCATGTTTGTTACTACCACCGCTAATCTTATCAGATAAGTCTTTAAGTCTTGGGAAGTTATGAAGCTAAAAGTGGTAGATACAAGCTTCCCAAAGTTGTAATTTTTTTCTTTAAAACTCAAATGTTACCACTGGCAACAAACATTGTTAGCTGGTTGTTTTTCTTGCAATGACTGATATGCTCACTTAGTGCATTTTCCATGAATTTCCACTGACTAGCGAAGTGTAAATAAGCAAGTCTGCCAGTTGTCTTCTTAATTAAAAGTGATGTTACATGAGAAAAGTTCAGCTCAGAACTCAATCACATCAGGTTTTTGCTCAAGAACCACCACATTTTGGGATGCCTTAGAAACCCTTTATCTATATTCCCATTTCATCACACAAAATATTAAAATGTGTTCTCAAAAATTCAGTTTAAATAAAATCCACAGTTGTTACTTATTCATCAATTACATTCTTAAGTGACAGCATTTTGTTTGTTTTTTACTGCATGCTGAGTGGTAGAAAGGAGCACAATGATTACTAATAGAGTTTGGTGCCATTGCTTGATTTATGCAAAGGTGCCGGCCAACAAATAAAACTACATTTACATTATAAGTTCAAGTGTCAATACACTACAAAAAAGCAAAACCATCTTAGCATTGTTATAAGAATAATGTTAAACTTACAGATCCCATAAAACTCTCTCAGGGACACTCAGGGGTCTACAAACCTCACTTTGAGAAGCTCTGCTTTGACGAATCTTTACAAAATAAACACACTCAATCCAATCCCAAGAGTATTTCTCAGAACTCTAAAATATCTTTATTGGTCAAATATACTTCCAAATAGAGACAACTATGGAAGATTAGGAAGAATTACAAAGAAAAATGCTACTTACAGATACCAAACAACACTTGAATCCCAATTCTCCCATTCCAAACCTGGAAGTAGAGAACCCCTCTAGGACCTATTGTAATCAGTAATGGAGTCAAAAACTCCCATTGGTCCATAAATCCAATGCCTAGGAGCAATACCATTGGATATTTTGATCTAAGTAAATGGTACTTACTGGTACCTCCAGTAAAGAATTAACACAAAGCAGTAGAGTCATACTTTTAAACTACATTGTATGATTTTAAAATCAATAGGCACATTTATAGTTTTCATTAATCTGTTGCCTTCACACACTTAATTCTTCAAAGAGAAGGGTCTTTGAGAAATGAAATATTTCTTCCTTGGGGCACCTGTGCATCTCAGTCAGTAAAGCATCTGATTCTTGATTTCAACCCAGGTCATGATCTCAAGTTTGGTGAGATTGAACCCTGCCTCAAGCTCCGCACTGACAGCACAGAACCTGCTTGGAATCTCTCTCTCTCTCTCTCTCTCTCTCTCTCTCTCTTCTCTTCTCTTCTCTTCTCTTCTCTTGTCTCTCTCTCTCTCTCTCTCAAAATAATAAATAAATAATTTAAAAAATATATTGTTTCCTTGATAAATATTATTTCCCATATCCCTTCAGTTTATATAGTAGTATTTGCATTTCATCTGGACTTTAGGATCTACATCTTAAGGAGAGAAGCTCTGTCCTGATGAGTACCTCTATTATAGCTCCTATCACAGTGAATAGTACTTATTTGCTTATTACCTACATTGAAATCCCTGAGTAAAAAGACCAAGTATTTAGGTCTTTATGGCCAACACAATATTTAACAAACAGAAACATTTCCATCAATGCTTAATGGATTGAACTGCTGTTGCTGTATCTTATCTTAGCTTCTGAGACTAGACTAATCTATCAAAATAAAACCAAACAGAATCTAGCCAACATCAAGAAATAAAATGTGTTTCTTGAAAATCATAGAAAACACTTTCAGTTATTAAATGTGACACAAAACTAAATGAGATGCCTCTGTCTTACACAAAATTTTGTACAGTGTACAGCATATTTTTAATCAGAAGATGACAATATTAGGTTGTAGCAATCAATCACAGAGAAACACAATTTGATTATGAAATGTCCTATTAATTCCCTTTAATCTTTTCATTTGATTGTATGACATTGAGAAGCACAGAATGGAAGAAAGTTTTTCCACAATAATTTGTAGGTCTTTGGAGTAACAGTCTTAAAAATGTTATTAGTACTTATATTTGTTTACAAATAGGATTTCATTTGTAGGAGCATTGATAGATTTACCCTTTGAAGGTTGACTCACCAAAGTGAATTGCTGTCTTGCTTTTCATGATCATTTCTTATAAAATGGTTTTGTAAAATGGAAAAGTATTGTAATACATAATTTTCATTATTTTATTACAAAAAAAGAGAAAATAATTTCAATCCAGGTAAAACCATGTGAGACATCAGAAAAAAAAACACATTTCAAGTATAACGGACAAAGACTGACACAAAATTTTTAAAATTTTAGTGTTGTATTCTATAAGTTTAAGCATCCTTCTCAGTTATAGGAAGAAACTGAGAAGTGTGCATAAACATGGAAAGCCTCTCAGTAAAACACAACTCAAATGGAGGCAATTCTGATTCAACTTTTACTCCTGTTTTACATTTGGTTTAGCATTTAATTGCTTGTAGGTTAGAAGGAGGTTAACGTTCCTAAAGAAAATGGCAAAGAAATGAACAAATCTAATAGTTGTAATCGATAAAACAAAACCCTCAGGCAATCCTTAAGTAACTTACCTGTTCAGTAATGCTGGTGTAATCAGACCCCACTATCGCTTGGCGAATCAGACGGCCTTGGAAAACAGACTTCACTGAATTGATAAAACTGGACTTTCCAGATCCAACTGGCCCCAGCAAGAGAATACAAATTTCTGAAATCAAGTCTACGTTGGGCTTGAAGGTTCTGAGCTCTGCTAGAAGTTGATTCCTGTGCCTGTGAAATAACATGCAGAACTTGAAACAGCCAAACCCCCATAGGAACAGTGTGATTCTCCTGGACCTTATTTCCTTCCCTGTACAAGTATGTTTTGATTACTTACATAATATTTGGGCATTAACGTCTCTCATCTGATGTGAAATGGTCTATGGTTATGCATTTTGTGCTTGAAGAAATGCATTTATCTATATCTTAATAAAGCTAAACATTCACCAGCAACAAAATCACTGTTAAACTATTAGCCTTGATGACACAAGTCAGAGAAATATCAAAAACACTGCAGATGTGTGCTATTTCAGTAGTAATATTATGTTAAGGAGAAATAAAACATATGCAACACAGGTATTTATCTATAAATTGGGGAAAGGAGGTTTGTTTTTAACACTTACTGAAATTCCCCAAAACACTTTATTTTTAAGGAAAGGCTTCAAAGGAATTATCTGAAATAGTCATCTAGACCATTCTGTCTGGAAAACTTTAAATCTAGTCAGTCCAAAGTGAAAAATAAAGTCAAATCGTTGTCAGGTGGGTTTTTAAAGGTTCACAGTTGGTAGTGATTCTGTTTTTGCTGTTGCTGTAAATTGCCTCAAAGATATTACTTAAATAATATTGTAATTCGTTTTTATCACCCAAGTTACATGATTTTTATTTGACTATTTCATTTCCAATGTCATTTATAGAAGTGTTCTAAATAAAGTGAGTAATAGATAGTCCAAGAACCTAACTTACTTTGTGGCTCTTGTTATCTTGCTCACATAGGTTGTATCATCCTCAATTCCTGTAAGGAATAAACATAGCATAATACATTTTCTAACTTGTCTGACTAAATATACCCAAGTCAACCTTTTAAATGGGGCAGCGAGTCTGCTTATAGAAGCAAGGGCTGAGCTGTCCATTAGGAGTTGGGGTTGGCAACCTAATGAGAAGAGAAGGGAATATTATTCCCCCATCCACCGAGGATAATTACCTTACTTTGGAAACTCTCAGGTATGTATACGTAGAAGTCCTAGAGCTGGCACAAAAGGTGTCATGTGTCAGAATAACCCCCCACTCTCGCTTGCTCTCCATCTTCATCTGTCCACTTACACTTCTCAGCTTACTGTCCTCAAAGCTGCCTATACCTTCCGGGTGATACCTCATAACCTTTATGCTTCCCGGGTTACATTTTAAAGTTTATGAAAGAGAAATCTGGTAGCATGAAATCTGATTATTCCTCTCATTTTTCCTTGTTCTTGTAGCTCAATGATGACCAACAAATAAAGAAAGACTAGAACCACAATGTAGGATTATCTCATATAACATACCTTCAACTCGAAAAACTTCACATTCATTAAATTTGAAGTCAGAAGAGGCATATACTCCTAATTTATACTGTAATGAACTATCTATAGAAAGTTCGGCTTTGCTTGGGTCTATACAGAACATAGTTTGATCAAAGGAACAAAATGTCAGTTTCCCAGAAGTAATTTTCACTTCTGCCTCTAGAACTGCCGTTGTAATTTTCATAGCGTCATGTCTTTCAAGCACAAAACAGAAGGAGGATACTGGCTCTCTAAACTCATTGGCTTCAGGATAATGCCCAGGTATAAAGACCCCAATAATCTTATAAAAATTGTAAACTACTGTTACAGTAGATCCCTGAAGTTGGCACTTATCAAACAAATGTCTGTGGGCACTAGACGTAGAAAGAAGCCTCAAGGAAACGTTCCCAAGCAGCTTTTGTAGACTTTTCTTCTCATTCCACGTCAATTTGGTTGTCACTGCCATGGTTCTGTGTCTGATAGAAAAACAATAATAGGCTAGTTAGCATATCATAGTGGTTTAAGGCACAGATTTCTGCTTCTTTTAGTTCCAGTGCATTATATTTTTTCTCTCCCGATTAAAACACATTGTTGTATTACACAGTAAAAAAAAATGGAGATAGAACATTAGTAGGTAGATATGAAAAAAACCCAGATAATTTAGAAATAAAAAATATCATTAAATTTTTTAAGCCAGTAGTCAAGTGGACAACTATATAAAGAATAAAGTAAACATTAATAAATTAGAACATGGGTTTACAAACTTTTTCCTAATGACAGACAGTAAATTTTTAGCCTTTGTGGGACATATAGTCTCTGCCATAATTAACTCAATGTTGTCAATATAATGCAAAAACATAGATGATATGTAAACAAATGGGCATGACTATGCTCCAATAAAGCTTTTTTTTTTTTTTTTTTTACAAAACCAGGTGGGTGGCACACAGGCCATGGTTTGCCAACACATGGAATTAGGAGATAGAAAAGAGGAATCTATACACAAAACAGTTCACAAAGAAACAAATATGAGAGGACTTAACAGATATGGAGATCCCACAGAGGCAGGACAGACCATGAGCCGTCATGCCAATTCTTTCAATGAGAAAAATGAGAACAGGATAAACTGTAATATATATGTGGGGGGGGGGGGTGGATGTGTATGTGTGTGTGGGTGTGGGTGGGTGTGGGTGTGTGTATATAAGTGCATTGACGCAAATAACAAAGGAGTGAAGACTATGTCCTTGACTAAGATTTGGAAGAGAAGTGAAGACAGTGAGGGAAGCTTGGCATTTGGGAGCACATTTCCCTGAGGAGCATCTGTTGACTTTAGAAGAGGTGCCCGAGATGCTGAGAAGTTAGGCAAAACTTTTGTTAGACTCACAGAGCTAGGGGAATATAGCCCAAGAAGTAGGATGCCTTGGCAACCTTCCTCCCAAGCTGTGGGCAAGGATTCTGAAGACCTACAGAGAAGAATAAAGGGTGGACGAAAACTGGACAAACTTAATTCCATCTCCTGGGAATTTCAGTCTATGAGTAGGTTCACATACGTGAAGATTGCCCGTGCCTCTAGTTGTAAGGCAGAGGCAAAAATAAATCTTGGCTGGATGAAGAGAATATTTTTCTAGCTTCAAATTATCCCCACAATGTTTTTTATATTTAGTGACTCACATTCATCAGAAACACAAAGGAGGAAATGAAACAACATGAGAGAATACCAAGAGAAAAAGCAAAACACAGAAATAAACCCACACTCTTTATTTGTTTTGTTTTTCTAGATTCCACACATAAGAGAAATCAGATGGTACTTTTCTGACTTATTTCATGTACCATAATACCCTCCAGATCTATCTAGATAGCATTTTACATCAAACAAGAGTCCAGCAATACCAAGTTGCTACTGCAAATGACCTAACTCATCCTTTTTATGGCTGAGTCATATTCCAGTGCATGTGTGTGTGCGCATGCGTGTGTGTATGTGTACCCCACATCTAATGGAAAAATAGTCTTTAATGGAAAGTAGTCAAAGTATACAAAGACATTTATAGATGATGTAACTTGAATGAACTATAAACATATGAAAAAAATGTTCAACTGTTCTAGAAACAGAGAGCTGTAAATTAAACAATAATGAGATAGCATTTTATATCAAACAAGAATCCAGCAATACCAAGTTGACCCAGATATGAAGATTCAGTAATAGTCACATTGTTTTTGATGGACATACATCATTTTGAAGAGCATGACAGCTTTGTTTAGGATGAACTAGAAGACCGGATGTACAAATTTTGGCATATTCACACAATGAAATACTAAAGAGCATGAAGTGACTAAACTAGACCTATTTGTATCAACATTGATAAAGCTCAAAAGATTAAGCAAGTTGAGAATGATACACTTAGTGTGATATCGTTTCCATAAACTGTTAACACAAAGCAATACTAGAGATCATGTTGAGATACTTAGGTATATATGGCAAAAGTATAAAAACAAGCACAACAGTAATTATACCAGAGTCTGGATAATATTTCCCTCTGGCGAAGAAGGGAAGAGAAAGGAGTATATAGGAGAGTTCCAGAGAACGTCAACATTATCTGTAATGCTTTTGTTTTTTTTCAGGGGGAAAAACCTCCTCTAATTAGATAAAGCAAGTCATCTGAAAAATCTGATAGCACTGTGTGAGATGACACTGGAATTCATTTACTTTCTAGTGTTCTCTGTACTTAAAATTTTCATGTAAAAAACACAACAAATGAAAGAGAAAAGTGTGATAATTAACAGCAATTTTACACTGAAATTCTCTTTCAAAGAACGGAAAACAGGCAATTTCCTTTACACACAGCTGAGGAAGCACTATATGGCAAAAAAAAAAAAAATCACTTACCTCCTTTTAAGAGTTGGATGGAGCTTAAATGCAGTGTGATGGATCCAGCAGCCACGGTTTGGAGACAGAAGGTTCTGCTGAGATCTGTGGCATCTGTGTTTGAAAGACAGGAAAGTGAAACTCAGCAGCAATCAGCTACCAGCATGCCGACATCATTAGGTTTCTTTTTCCTGGTTAGAGAGGAAGAGACAGAGAAAAGGAAAAAGAAACTAAGATTTCTGCCAAACCCATCAGAAAGATCTTTGGTCCCTTCTGCAGCCCACATGTAGGCACGCATGGAATGACAATTAATAAAAACTGCAATAAAATTCATAGCCAACGTTTCTGCACATTTTACTATGTGCTTGGCACTGTGCAACTTCTTGCATTTCCTAATTTCTTCTCAAAACAATCTCATACAGTAAGCGCTCCTGGTACCTTTATTTCTCAAAGTATGCAGATGAATCGTAAGTATACAAATTAATTCGTCTAACAGAGTGGTAGCACTGGCTGGGATTTAAAACTGGCTTTCTGCACTGGAACACGCAGATGAAAATCTGACTCTTCCTGAATTCACTTCTAAGGCAGTGCATAGCCTCTTTTCCCATTTACACATTCAGTCATTCAACAAAGGCTTAGACCTGGGGAAGGATAATGCTGAGTAAGACAAAAATAGTTCCCCCAAATCATACGGTGTGCACAGACAGGTGTATTAGGTGTTCCAAATGCTGCAAGAGGAGTAAAATCAAGATCCCGTGGGACCGGGGGCACTGTGGACTCACCCAGTCTCGGGCACTAGTAAAAGCTAGCAAAGCCAAGTTTAGACTAAGACACGAAGTTGTAGATCACGAAGAAATTTCCTTCTTTCCTCCAAGGTTTTTCTAGGAATTTGACTGACCTGAGACAGATCAACAGAAGGAAAACACGAAGTTTTATTATGTGTGCCTGGAGGCCCAGTCATAATATTGAGACCCAAAGGATGACAAAGCAGGCAGGTTTTATACAATTTAGACAAAAAGACAATCAGTCAGTGAGAATTTTATATTATAAAGAAAACAGATGTTTGGGAACTTTAATTAGGAATTCAAAGTGGAATTTGGGCTGAGGTAGCTGTAGATTGATAAACACACATACACACACCAAGGTTTATTTCCACTGCTTTCTTGGCTGTAAAGTCCTTATCTTTGGTGATAAGGATGCCTCTGTGTGTGTGTGTGTGTGTGTGTGTGTGTGTTTAATTTTTTATTTTATTTTTAAAAATAGTTTATTGTCAAATTAGTTTCCATACAACACCCAGTGCTCTTCCCCACAAGTGCCCTCCTCCATCACCACCACCTCTTTTCCCTCCTCCCGCTTCCCCTTCAGCCCTCGGTTCATTTTCAGTATTCATTAGTCTCTCAGGTTTTGTATCCCTCTCTCTCCCCAACTCTCTTTCCCTCTTCCCCTCCCCATGGTCCTCCATGTCTTTTTGCTTCTTGGTACAGGGAGGATATTTTTTCATATGAGAGTTTATTTTCAGCTTTCGGGGGTCAGAGAAGGGTCTCAGTGTCCTTACACTGGCTGTTTCCCAAGTAGCTTCAGTTCAGAATAATCAGTATGTCATTGTGGTACATTTGGGGGCAGCCCAGCAAGGGTTAGTGGGCTGATTAGGATTTTAAAAGTCATTATTTAAGTTGGATTTTATCATGAAGACAATATGAATACTCAAAGCAGAGGAATGGCACGATCAAAACTGAATGTCATAGAAAGAAGAGTTCATTTTTTCTTGATTTGTAACAAATAGTCACAAACCTAGAGTCTGTAAAACGACTCACATTCATTATGGCACCGTAGCCCTGGGTCAGGAAACCTAGCCTGGTTCAAATGGATTTTCTGATCAGGGTCTCTCACTCAAGGTATTGGCCAGCTGTGCTCCTATAGCAGGACTGTCACACAGAGAGTCGTGACACTGAGCCTTTTCGTTCCAGGAAGCAACTTTATTATGCATGCCAGCACCGCTCAGTTGGGTTCATACTTGAAGAACTGAGCCCCAAACGCACTTGGCATAGTTTTCTATACTGTTTTACTTCTTTGTCTCCCATATATAGTAACACACAAACTTGTAGTCTGATTCAGTGGTCTCATGTTACAAGGTTGCAAGGGATGTTGTCATGTATGCGTATGACCAGATCACACTGAAGGTCTTTGTTTTCTTTCCTTACGGAGAGGACCCTACCACATTTTCTCCCTTGATGCTCAGACCTCTCTATTTTGTATCAAAGAGCATCATCTTAGAGATGATGGGGGTAGACAAGGTGTAGGGATCTGGATCAAGGTGATCTAGGGTTCGCCACCATTGCATTTTCTGGCAGTTGAGTTATAAAATCTTTGGCCTAGACATATTAAATTTTTAACAGAGATAATGGTGAACTCTTTTCCCATGAGGCAAGACATTTTGTTCCAATAATTGAACTTTTGAAGACCCAAACCCCACTGGGGGGAGGGCAGGTAATTTTGTTTTACTATGAGGTTTGTGTGGATCTAATTTTCTAGTCTCTGATGGCCATTGTTTCCCCCTGTTGGTACCACAAAAGGAAGGTGAGCGCTAACAGAAACCTCTCACCATATTCCTAGCCAGCCTGGGCGGCCTCTGCCAATCCTATGGTGAAGAATAGAGCAAGAATCACAATAACAGTGGGAAACAAGGGGTGACAGTGCACCATAGTCAGGAAACAGATATAGAAAATAAAGACAGTCTTTTGTTCCACCAGACCATCGATTCTTCAAGCTTCTGCCATGTGTAGATCAGTCAGCTTCCAGAGTGACTAAAGCAGGGCTGCAGTCTCCCAGAGCCTCTGGAGATGAGGATTGCTTCTTCCGTGTGGTGAGCTTGCTCAACATTGATGGATCAGGAATGCACTCCCAGTTTCAAGATGCCAGCTTCACTCTGCTGTGGTGAATTCAGGGACACATTTTGGCTACCTTTACTGCAGTAGGGGTGGACAAAATGACAGTGAATGGGCCTCTCCAGGGGGATTTTAGGGGTTGGACACTCTACTCCTTTATCTATACTGCATCTTCTGGTTTAAAACGTTGGGCTTCTGTGGTCAGACTCACAGGTAATCGCTCCCTAACCCAGTAGTGTAAGGTGGTTAGGGTAAAGCCAATGGCTCACATCTGTTGTCTTAGGGTTAGATTGTATGTCTCATTTAGATACCCCCCCTTATGCCCTTGATAATGGGGGGAGGGTGCCCATAAAGAATTTTATAAGGGGAGAACCCCATCTGTTAGCCTCCTACTTGCAGCTGCAATCTCCCTCGCTGAAGGTCCCTTATCTCTCTCTGCCTAATGTTAACAACCCTTTCCCTATTTATTTCTCCCTGTGGAATAGGGCCCTAACTGCCATTAAGGAACAGGGACGATGACCATTCTGGCTTCTTCGAGTTGATAAGGGACAGTGTAGGGGTACAGCGCCCATGGTATGGTACTACAGGAAGTCTGGCAGGCATGACGTGGCATAAACATTAGCAGACACAAAGAGAAAAACACGAAGATTATACTGACCAAAGAGATGGCATCTTAAGATAATGTCCCCAGTTTCCAAACCTATCAAACAATCTAGGAGAGACCCTGACTTGGGAAACAATATATATTAAGGAATCTCTCATAACTCAGGAGGAGGAGCAATAAGTAATTAATGGTGGCTCTATTTCCAAGAGTTTGGCCCTAACTTAAATTTAAAAAAAATTGTAAAGCACCTAATGCTTGTGAGGTGTTATTTAGAGTTTTGCAAAGTATAAGCAGACAGTTTGCTTTATTTTGAGGTATAAAACTTTTCCAAGAGCCAGGAGTTCTATTAGAGGAAGAATCAAGCCATTATTAATTTGCAATTTTTTAAGTAAGCCAATCCTGGGTATTATTTTATAAAGCAGATCTTCTATTGCTCTTTGTGCCTTTTTTGTCTTGTAGGAGAAGGCCTTTACTCAGGAAAAGTATCAACCCATACCAACAGATGTTGGAATTCCTTTGACCTTGGCATGTGAGTGAAACCTAATTGTCACTCTTCCCTGGATAGCCTCCAGTTCCCTGATTGCCTGGGAGAGCAAGTCTGTGGTTGCCAGTCAACATCCTTTGGGCCATTTGATAAGTTTTGTCCCTCCCTAAATGAAAGGACTGATGCCATGTTTTAATGATATTTAGCTTTGTGGGCTCGGTAATAGTAATTGCCCTCCTCTGATTGTAACCATTCCAAAGGCTAGAGACAGTGTCTATGAGTCAGACCCCAGTTTATTTTCTTGGGAGAGTCGGTGGGCTTGAGTCTCCTTTAATAACTGATAGAGCAGGCAAACTATTTTTCTGAACCCTGGCATCTACAGCCTACAATATCCAGTAATTCCCCAAAACTCACACAATTATTTATTTGTTCTGGAGTTAGTAGTACTATAGTCTCGAATTCAGTTATAATGTCCCTTCCTAACAGGGGAATAAGGCTCTCTGGTATTACCAAGAAAGAATGAGAAAAAAAATTAGTTTTTCCCATATGTATCCAAGGGGCTGAAAGAATAACTTAGTTATAAGTCTTCCAGAGATGCCTCCAATTGCCATGCTGGATTTGGACAGTTAACCTGGAGTGGAAAGGAGGACAGAAAAGGGAGCTCTGGTGTCAAGAAGGGAACTAACCAGTTTTCCTTCTATACTTAGAGTTACCTGAGGCTCTGGGTTTCTGATAGACAGTTGGTTCAGGGGAGCCAACATGAAGAGCCCCAGGCCCTGTCAGTCCCTTCCAAGGACACTGGTCATCTTAGCCCTCACAGATAGAGGTCCCCAAGGGCAATCAGGTCTCCAGGGATTGTCTCCACACGAGGGACATGGCCTATGGGGTTTTCATTTTGGTTGTCCCCTCTGAGCACATTATCATTTTTAGCGCTCTGAATGACCATATAAATGGCATTTGGTGCCAGGACCTTGGGAAATCTGGTCTGACATAGTATGTAAGGCCACAACTAAGGCCTCAGATTTTTTTAAGCCTCCTTTTCTGTTGTTTTTGTTATTGTTGTTATGTTGTTTTTTAATTTTCCTCTTGATCATGGTTGTAATATAGTCAATTGGCAGCTTGTAAGAGCTCCTCCAGGGTCCCTGTTGGTCCCACAGACCAACAGCCAGTTTTTGTAGTTTTCTCCAAATATCCAGGGCCAATTGAGTGACAAATTTGTCTTTTAGAATCGTCTCAGCCTCAGGGGTGTTAGGGGAGATAGCTGTATATTTAATAAGAGCCTGCCTTACCTTTCCAGGAAGGCCACTGGGGTTTTATTTTGTGTCTGTATGATAGTGGCTAATTTCATGTAATTTAAAGGTTTAACCTTAGGCCTCTTGACCGTATATAAAATTTATTTTTAAAGATTTCCCTTCACAAACCTTTTGCAGCTTTCCTTTACTTTTAGATTTTGACCTAAGCTCTTTCCCCCCCTAACAACCAGTCTCATTTAGGACAAAATTACCTTTCTTTTTTTCTTTTTACCTTTAACAAAGAATGTATTTTTATTCCTTATACTTTTTATATATCTACTTTTTTATATGCAGAATTGCTTTCCTTATTTTCATCAGTCTTAACTAAATTTAGCAGAATTTTAACTCTTAGAAACAGTCTCCAGTGAAAACTAAGTAGTAACCAATTGTGAACTGTTACATTAGAATTTCTTAGATGACAAACTTATGAACCAATTAAGCACAAAGCATGTTTTCCAACAGATCCAAATATCCTTAATTTTTCTGCAACAAGTCAAAAGCACAAACCTACATCTAGTAATTAGTGCTTTAGATCCCAATGTATCATGCAAGGGAAAACTTTACCATTTTAGGTTACCAAAGACTTGGAATTACGCATGGAAACTATGAGACAGACAAAGTTAACTATTACTTTAAGTCATCCTTTTGTTAACAAATTGGAACAGAGATAACATGAGCTTATTTGACCTCCGGCAAATCTAGGTAGAATAAAAGTTTTTGTGTTTTTTAATTTAATGTTGACAAACATTGTCTATCTCAAACCAACAAACTTAAATCAGCTTAAACACTGAATACAGTTTACTTGGGTCCACTTAAGACAATTTGTTCCCTCTGGTTAATTTTTACCTGGAACATTGGTGAGGATGTCTGAGGTGCGTGGTCTTCGCTCTACAACATCTAGGGTGGGAGGAACTGATGGTTCCTGAGGCATTGAGGAGCCAGTTATGCAGGTCGCACCCCAGGTGGTGCGGAAACAGGAGGGAGAGAAGGGGAGGCAGAAGAGGTGAGGTGCCAGAAGGCAGAGAAAGAGAATTCCCAGTTTTACATCTTGTCATCTTAGAGAGAGAAGCAGACCCCAGGTTTCATATGTTTTGTTTCATTTTGTTTTCCACTAGTGGAATTAGGCAGTCCATATCAGTCCAGAGAAGACAAGGAATTGCCCCAAAACAAAGGGAGTTTCAGCAGCTGCTTGGGAGTATTCCTTAAAGTCCCCGTTCTGAGGTAGACTAACCAGAGACAGCTGGCTCTAATTATCAGTCATTGACCCAGGATATGAATGAGAGAGAAGTCCCCACACACAGTCACACAGTGACTCCGCCCCACTGCCCTATACTCAGCTCCTCAGAGTTGTAACTTTGTTCCTCATCCCTTGTGGAACTACTAGGGAAACCCTGGGAGATGATCAGGCTCCCCTTCTGCCTCTCAGGGGCAGGCCTGCCAAAATGAACCTGGGTTCTTGCCAGTCTGATGGGCGGTGCCCCCTGAGCTGGTTCCTGGGCCTCACCAGTTCCGTTGGCACACACAGGGTCCTAGCCCCAGTGCACAGAGGGACTGCTCTCCTGCAGATCAAGTGGTCTGCTGGCGCCAGGCAAGGTTGCCTTTCCTGGCACTCTGAGGTCCATATCCCTGGCAGCAAAGGAGATGGAAACACACCATCTCCGAATCCCGGACATGAGCTCAAGTAATGTAGCAGGGTTCTCACGCAGGGAGTCGTGCTTTCTTTCCAGGAACCACCTTTATTCATGCCAGTACGACTCAGTTGGGTTCATACCTGAAGAACTGAGTCCTGAATGTCACGTGGTATAGTTTTTCATACATTTTTTACTTCTTTGTCTCCCATATATGGTATCACACAAACATGGAGTCTGATTAAGTGGTCTCATGTCACAAGGTTGTGAGGGATGTTTCATGTACATGTATAATCAGGTTGTCTTGAGGTTTTTGTTTTGCTTTTCTTCCTTCCTTAGAAAAGGGACACTACCACAGCCCCATCTTTCTCTGGGGAGAAATCCGATTCAAAATTCATTCGGGTTATTGGCAGAATTTAGTTCCTTGAAAGTGTAAGGCTGTGGTCCCTTTTTCTTTGCTGGTTGCCAAGCCTGAGGCTACTCTCAGCTCCTAGAGGTTGTTCCCAGTTTCTTGCCAGTGGCCTTTGCACTCATACAATATGACAGCAACAGAATCTCCAAGGGCAGCAGCAGAATCTTTCATGTGTCAAGCCTCCTTCATGCCTTGAGTCTCTGCCTTCAGAAAGATTCCCTTTCTTTTAAGAGCTCACCTACACCTAATTTTTTCAAGGTCATTGAAGAAAATCTCTTTCTTAAAAACAATAAATGAATCATGAAAGTGATATCCCATCATTTTCAGATCTCTGCCATACTCAAGGGAAGGAAGTTGTATAAGGAGGTAGGCCATTGGGGGACCACTGTAGATTTCTGACTATAACAAAGGACAAGACTATAGTCAAAGAGACTAGGTTTTAGTCTTTTGCATTTATTCACTCATTCATCCATTCATCCATCCATTCTTTCTTCTTTTAATAAAAAAAGTATATTGAGCACCAATATACCAAACTCTGTGCTAAACTCTGGGGACATAAACAGACATAGATTCTACCCTCATAAAGCCAAGGTAGAATGAGACTAGGTGAGGCTATGCCTGAACCTAAAATTAAGATTAGGTGCAATTAAGAAATTAAGGAAAACACAATAATCATTTGGTTTTTAAAAATATTATTAGTTATGCGGTGCCTGGGTGGCTCAGATAATGAAGCATCCAACTCTTGGTTTTGGCTCAGGTCATGACCACACAGTTCTTGAGTTCAAGCCACACAATGGGCTCTGTACTGACAGTGCTGAGCCTGCTTGGGATTCTCTCTCTCTCACTCTCACTCTCTCTCTGTCCTCCCAAGTGCTTTCTCTCTCTTTCTCAAAGTAAATAAATATACCTTAAAAACACATATATATTTAGTTATTAGACCATGGGCAACAGAATGTAAAAAAGCTACTTCCACAGAAAAACTGCAGGATGAATTAATGTCATCTATGCTGAATTAGGAAGGAATATGGTCATCTTTTTTGAGATACTAGAGTACTTACAAGATATACTGTGTACACCTTTCATAAGTTAAAAATATGCAAAAAAAATTGCACCAAAACCCATAAAATACCTAGGAATAACCTAACCAAAGAGGTGAAACCTATAGAAAACTTGTGAAAGGAATTGAAGAAGACACAAAAAAGTGGAAAAACATTCCATGTTCCTGGATTGAAATCTACATATTTAGTTCAATCCCTATCAAAATAACACCAGCATTCCTCACAGAGCTAGAACAAACAATCCTAAAATTGTATGGAACCAGAAAACACCCCAAATACCCAAAGCAATCTTGAAAAAGAAAACCAAAGCTGGAGGCATCACAATCCTGGACTTCAAGATGTATTACAAACCTGTAATCAACAAGACAGTATGGCATTGGCACAAAAACAGACACATAGATTAGTAGAATAGAATAGAGAACCCAGAAGTGGGCCCACAAATATATGACCAACTAATCTTTGACAAAACAGGAAGGAGTATTCAATGGAATAAAGACAGTCTCTTTAACAAATGGTGTTGGGAAAACTGGACAGCAACATGCAAACGAATGAACCTGGACCACTTTCTTACACCATACACAAAAATAAACTCAAAATAGATGAAAGACCTAAACGTTAAGACAGGAAGCCATCAAAATCCTAGAGGAGTAAGCAGGCAAAAACCCCTTTGACCTCGGCTGCAGCAACTTCTTACTCAACACATCTCCAAAGGCAAGGGAAACAAGCAAAAATGAATTGAGACTTCATCAAGATAAAAATCTTCTGCACAGCAAAGGAAACAATCAGTAAAACTAAAAGGAACCAACAAAATGGGAGACGATATTTGCAACGATATATCAGATAAAGGGTTGGTATCCAAAATCTATAAAGAATTTATCGAACTCAATACCCAAAAAAACAAATAATCCAGTAAAGAAATAGGAAAAGAACATGAATAGACACTTTCCCAAAGAATATATCTAAATGTAAACAGACACATGAATAAAAGCTCAACATCACTAATAATCAGGGAAATACAAATTAAAACCACAATGAGATTGCACCTCATACCAGTCAGAATGGCTAAAATTAACAACTCCATCAAGAACAGATGTTGGTGGGGATGCAGAGAAAGAGGATCTCTTTTGCACTGCTGGTGGGAATGCAAACTGGTGCGGCCACTCTGCAAAATAGTGTGAAGGTTTCTCAAAAAATTAAAAATAGGGGCGCCTCGATGGTTCAGTCAGTTAAGCATCTGACTTCAGCTCAAGTCATGATGTCACAGCTTGTGGGTTTGAGCCCTACATTGGGCTCTGTGGTAAGAGCTCAGAGCCTGGAGCCTGCTTCGGGTTCTGTGTGTCCCTCTCTCTGCCCCTCCCACATTCATGCTCTGTCTCTCTCTCCTTCAAAATAAATAAACATTTTTTTAAAAGTTCAAAATAGAACTCCCCTACAACTCAGCAATTGCACTACTATTTATCCAAGGGATATGGGTGTGCTGTTTCAAAGGGGCACATGCACCCCAATGTTTATAGCAGCTACTATCAACAATACTTTGGCAATAGTCAAAGTATGGAAAGAGCTCAAATGTCCACTGATGAATGAATGGATAAAAAAGATGTGGTATATATACAATGGAGTATTACCTGGTCATCAAAAAGAATGAAATCTTGTCATTCACAACAACATGGATGGAACTGGAGGGTATTATGCTAAGTGAAATAAGTCAGTCAGAGAAAGACAAGTGTCATATGACTTCACTCATATGTGGAATTTAATATACAAAACAGATGAACATAAGGGGAGGGAAGCAAAAGTAATATAAAAACGGGAAGAAGGACAAAACTAAGAGACTCATATACAGAGAACAAACTGAGGGTTGCTGGACGGGCTGTATGGGTGATTAGCATAAAGGACAGCACCTGTTGGGATGAGCACTGGGTGTTGTACAGAGCAAATGAATCACTGGAATCTATTCCTGAAATCATTATTTTACTACATGCTAACTAACTTGGATGTAAATTAAAAATAAAAAATTTTTGAAAAAAAAAGTAAAAAAATACACATAAAAATACACTGATATTCTCATCAATTTTTGAGAATGCTATTTATTTACATGGAAATAAATCTTCTTTAAAAGATTTTTGGGGCCGTTTAAAGAGAAAAAAGTGGAAGACAGAGAGATATGAAGGCAGGATATTCCCATCACCCAAGCCACAGGTTGGTAGTAACAATAACTGGATGAAATGATTGCCAGATCTGCCTGGAGTGAAGCCCTGAGCCCTGTAGTTCAGGCCCCAGAGATTGAAATGGCCCTGTTTTGTCACTTGAGACATTCCTGTAGCTGGGAAGGGAGCCACCTCTAAAAGCAGTGAGCATCACCCATATTGGGTGGCTGGTCAGGAAGACAGGGAGCCAGAGCTATCTCTCCTGAAGGGCATTAAGGTTTGGCTCTGCTTTCTTCTCCCTCATTGCTCTTCCTGTTCTTCTGCTACAAACTTGGGGTCATTTGTTTCCCAGCACTGTCTTGCCTCAAAGATTTCATTTTCCTTCCATCCGCTCTACTTCCTCACCTCACAGTTCTGTCTTTTCCTATTTCCGCCTTCCTGATATTTTTCCTTTCTTAGTTTTCTCCCTTTCTCCTCTGTAGTTTTCCTCCACCTCTGCTGGCCATAGCCTAGCTGCTTAATATACATTAGAAACGAATTACAAGAAGTAGGTGAGTGACACGTTAGAAACCCCAAAGATTAAAAAAGAGCCTAGTCAGAACCATTTTGACACAATCCACTTTTCTAAAAGGAGGGTAGAGCAATGTGTAAAGAAAACTCCTTGAGAAAATAAAAGTAATAAAAATTTGTGTTTTCTTTATGATTAAACATTTATATCATCAGTTGTTGATTTCATATTATTCTGTATTATAGACAAACAGCAAACTGATTTGAACTCAGATTTAGTCTCAGGAAAAACAACCTACAAGGCTTATGTAATTTCAGATTGGAGGCTGTGACAAACTATGGTATGATAAGTGTCAAATTTAAAAGGTTTGCTGCAAAGACATTTATCATTTATATTATTATATGAAAAAGCATGTTTCATGATGATATGTTCACCAAAATCATGGACATAAAACAGAAATATATTTAAAAGAAATACAAATTTCACTCTTCCAGCTCGTGTATAAGCCATCATTTTCTTTTTTTTTTTT
>NC_043707.1:78148413-78151891 GCF_006229205.1 Suricata suricatta
TGACCATTCTGCATTTTTTCAACATTTATGTGTTTTTTGTTTGGTTGGTTGGTTTTTTGGTTTTTGAGCATCTCCTTACTCTGTGCCACCACAAGATAGTGCAGGTTCATTTTGTATTTTTCCTGATCGAGATTTGGAATCAAACATTTCTCCAGAGAGCTCTGGAGAATGATATTTAGAAATCAAGATTTTAGAACTAAGTGTGCTCTCTACTACAGTATTATTACTTCTGGGCTTTCTTGGTGGACAGATCCAGGAATACATATGATAATGTCTTCTTTTTTTCCTTATTTGTAACTTCTTTGACAGAAGCCTAGCTCTTATTATTGACGATATATTGACTCTTATCTTCAACATAAAGTTGGTTCAAAATTGCTAACCCAAGGATGACTGGGTGGCTCAGTTGGTTAAACAACTCTTGATTTCAGCTCAGGTCATGATCTCAGGGTTCGTGGGTTCAAGCCCCACATTGGGCTCTGTGCTGACAGTGTGGAGCCTGTTGGGTTCTCTCTCTTCCTCTCTCTCAGCCCCTTCCCTGTGCTTTTGTTCTCTCTCAAATAAATAAACATTAAAAAATTGGTAATCCAAACCCCTCTTGCTAACACATTTATTGACTATAGTGTAGTTTCCTTTGCCGTCAGCTTTAGAAGACATCAAAATACTGTTTTCTGCGGATACTTAGCTTAGTTCTTATTTTTCCTATCTCTTCCCTCTAATATGTTTATGTTATTTATGTGCATATAGGTTAATTTGTTATTGTCTGTATGGCATTTAGAGTCTTCCCAAATCTTGATTGACTTTAATTATTTATATATATATGTATATATATACTTTGTTTATATATGTTTATATATATTAAACTTTATATTAATTAAACTTTAATTGTTTATATATATACCAATATATATATGTGTTGGTATATGAAATATGACTGTAACTCTAAGAGTTTACTTATTCAAAGGATATACATAGAGAAGATGCTCATACCTACTCTCCCCTCTTCACCCCCATTTTATTCTACCCCCTCCCACCTGTTCATAACCAAGCTCTTTAGTTTCTGGCTTATCATTCCTATATTTCTTTTGCACAAATGAGTGTAAAACATTTTCTTATATTTCTTCTTCTTTTTTTTTAATGTAAGATGGATGACTACGGATAACTCTTTTTTTGCACTGGCTTTTTTCACTTCACAGTATATTTTAAAAGTTGCTTCTTATCAGTACAGCGAGACCTTCTTTGTTGTTTGACCACTATGTAGTTCTTTGTGTACCCGTTGTTTCTTTAAATGATCTTCATGTATGGGCATGTGGGTTGTTTCCAGTATGTTGCAATTACAAACAATGCTGTAACGAATAACCTTGTGTATGCTTTTTTTTTTTTTTTGCATTGTTGGAGGTGTATTTTCAAGGCAACTTTCTAGACGTGGGATTATTGGCCAAAAGGTGTACTTTACTTAATATTGTTTGATTCCCTCCTGAAATGCTGTATCAGCTTATAGTCTTACCAGTATTATATGAGTGCCAGTTTGCCCCTAGTTTCGCCAACAGAATGTGCCATGCTTTAAAGTTCTTAACAGGGCACCTGGGTGGCTCAGTCGGTTAAGAGTCTGGCTTTGGCTCATGTCATGATCTCACGGTTCGTGGGTTCGTGCCCCGCGTCGGGCTCTGTGCTGACAGATAGCTCAGAACCTAGGGACTGTCTTTGAATTCTGTGTCTCCCTCTCTCTCTGACCCTTCCCTGCTCATGCTGTCTCTCTCTCTCTCTCAAAAATAAATAAATCATTAAAAAATTTTAAAAAAAGTTTTTAAAAAATTTAAATCTGATAGATGAGGGATGGTGTATCAATGCTTTCTACATTTTTATTTGCCTAATTATGAGTGTTTTTAACACTTTCTCATATGTTTGATGGGCACTTTTAGAACTTTATGTTTGTTCATGTCTTTTTGTGGGAACATTTTAAAGAATGGGTTTAATTACTGGAAAGTAAAACTTGTATTTTCTATTTTTTCTTCTGTCAGTGAAGTTGTGTTTTTCTAGATAATTTTCCATTTGTACATATGTTGATGTAAGCTCTTAATAAGAGCTTCTTTTTAGTCTTTAGAATTAAATTACTAGTGATGTCCATTCTGTCATATCTAATATTGCTAATTTGTGTCATATCTAATTTGTGTTTTGTCTTTTCCTCTCTCCCCTCTCACCCTGTTATTCTCTTGATCTTTCTACGAGTTTATCAATTTTGTTTGTCTTTGCAAAGAATCAGCTTTTGGCTCATTCTACCGTGAGGAAGCCATGCCAACAAAAGTGGAGACTTCTGGTCATCAGGCCCAGGAGAACTTCTAGCCAGGAGCCAGAAACAACTTCCAATTTCCAGTCTTGGTAGTGAGCTCATTTTGGACCTTCCACCTGGTCCACATCTCAGCTGAAATCAAATGAAGCAGAAGCACTTAATGGCTAAGGCAGAGCACCTTGTAGATAGAAAATTGTGTTGTTTCCAGTGATTAAGTGTTAGAGGTGCTTTGTTATGCAGCAACAGATAACGGAGACACCAAGACATAGCTAGTGTCACTCTCCAGGCTAAACAAGGTAATGTTTTAGACGAGATATTAGAAAAATATATTGTTGTGGCAGCTTTGCTCATAAATTGGAAATGGGAGTACACAAAGAGAAATAAGAGGGAATTCTTTAATAAAACCAGGTGGGTATTGGTATCCTTTACTAAAATAGATAATACTGGAGGAAAGTGAGATCATGTTTGAAGGCAGGTTCTGTTGGACATCTGCTACAGATTGGATGCCTTGTAAACATCCGATAGAGATTTCAGGTGGGTCACTTGAGGTTCTGGGGAGAGGTCAGGACTGAAGCCTTGCATCTGGGAGTCGCTGGCATATCAGTACATGTGGTATTTAAAGTAAAGGGACTGAATCGAATCATCCAGGATGTGAGAGTATTGATAGAGAAGTGAAGGCTGCCGTATTAGTCAACGTTGTCCCGTGGCAAGCAATGATAATCAACTCCCATGGACCGAAAGAACAAGAATGCATTGGAGGGATGTCAGAGAAAAGCTGTGGAAGTACGTTTGTCCAGGAGTCAAGGGAGAAGGGGCACAGCCAAGCGCTCGTCCCTGGAATGGTTCACTTAGGACACTCACCCTAATTGCTGCAGGACATGTATTATCCTGTTGCTGGACTTGATCCCTGGTCCAATTCTGAAAGTAGAGAGCTCCTCCAATGGTGAAGAATAAGTCCCAAAACTGCGACAGATGGATTCAGAAATGCATTTACATTGATTTAAAGAAAATGATGGCCAAGGACAGAAATTACATGCTGGGTTTTTCGCCCCCATAGGAAGTGTGTCTTGGGCTTTTCCCTTATTATTTTCTTTACTTTTTTTTCCCTCTTCTTTTTTTTGGTGGTGGGGGTGGTTATGTTTAAATGAAGTTGCTTTTACAACACCAAAAACTTAATCATCCATTTCCTAC
>NC_043707.1:78151991-78185431 GCF_006229205.1 Suricata suricatta
ACTATCAATTCAAGGGGAAAATACCTAAAATCTGACACCCACTCAGGATTAAAAAAAAAACTTAACCAGAAAAAGAATAAACTTTCCTTAATCCAATAGCATATCTAGTAATAAACAAATACAGCATGCATATATAATGGTGTTATAATGAAAAATTTGTCTAAGAGCAAGAGTATTTGTTATTACCAGTTCTATTCAATATTGTACCAAAGGTCTCGAATCCAGGGATGCAATAAGTCGAGAGATAGAAATAAAAAGTAAAAGGATCAGAAAGGAAAAAATAAACCTAGTTCTTTGCATAAGCATGACTGTGTATGAGAAATATAAGGAAGAATACCCAGATACACTATTAGCATTCATATGTTAATTTACCAAGCTCAGTGGATAAAAGGTAGATTGCCAAAAACCTATTAGATTTCTGTATAAGAACAACAGCAAATTTAATGATAAATGCCAAAGATACCCTTTACAATAACTTCAATATACATGAAAAATTTAGAAATAAATCTATTATATGATTGACAAGAATAAAACTACACAGAAAAATATACCATTATTAGAGAAGACATGATTATAAAAACATCATTGTAAAGATGTTATATCAGCCTGGATACAATCAGGAGAAAGAAAAGACAGAGTCACTGATCTAGAAAAGTTCAATTCACAGAACTATTTACAGCAATCAGCTAGAAGTAAAAAACTTCTAGACAGCAGATGTGAGGAATAATCTTACCCTTAGGGTGAAATAGAAGACACTGGAAGATGTCCCAGCAGGTCTAAGAGCAAGACCTGACTATGGCCTTGGCTCACTAAACGGAAAAAAAGTGTCTGGGGTGGGGCAGTGAATGAAAACTGCTGGAAATTCACCTTCTGCGGGGCTAGGGAAAGCCGCTCAGAGAGGTGTCTCACTGGTCACGCAACTACAGCGCCCCTTAAGGGAAAATACTGGGGAAAGCAGCAGGCTTCTGGGTGCTGCTGGCCACCAAGCACCAAAGGGGCCTGGTGCTGGATAGCAGGAGCTGCCCGCCCCACCCCGAGAAGCCACATATTTCAAAACGGTCAGAGCCAGGAAGCTAAACCCTTCTCTTGCAATGTCTTTCCAGCGCCCTCTACTGACAAAACTGAACTTAGAGCCGGCAGGCAAGGGAAAAAAAACATTTAAAGGGACCATTTTCATTTCAGAGACTCAGAAATGAAGGATAAATTTGGAACTAAAAGGCAATAAATTGATAACAGGAACATAAGGAGAACAACAAAACTTGAGGACTCACTGTTATAAAACTATTGTAAAACCATCATAAATATGGCAATGTGTTACTGATGAAAACGAGACAAACTCACCTATTGAACAGAATAGAGTCCAGAGACAGACTCATACATGCTTGGTCACCTGATTAGTGACAAACTCACACTGCAGTACAAATAAGAAATGGTGATCTATTCGGTAAATGGTTCTGAGTTAACCAGATAGGCTTATAGAAAAAAATAATAATTTTGACCCATACTTCTAAATCAATCAATCCCAGATGGATTGCAAATCTGAATATGAAAGGTAAGACAATCATACTTATAGAAGGAAATTATATGACAACATTTCCAGACTTTGGAGTGGACGAATATTCTGATATTCTGATATAAGATGCAAAAGGTGCCAACCATAAAATCTGATAAAGTGAAAAATATTAAAATGAAGGATTTCATATCAATGACACACCAATAGGAATGAAAGTATAGCCCACAAATTTGGAGAAGGTATTTTCATTTCTTATTATCCAATAGAGAACTCATCTCCAGAATATTTGAGGAAAACCCACAAATCATAATAGACAAACCAATAGAAAAAAGAGCACTTCCTTAATGGTCAATAGGCATATGCAAAGGTACTCAACTTAGTCCGTCATCAAGAAAATGAAAAAGTAAAACCGCAATGAGATACCACTATTCACCTAAAACTAAAAAGACCAACCATGTGTTGGCTAGGATGTGGCACAATGGCAATTCTGGTTGTGAGACTAGAACCTGGTACAACTACTTTAAAAAGTCACAGGCAGTCACCCAGATGGCTCAGTTGGGTTGAGCATTGGACTCAATTTCATGATCCCAGAGTTGTGGGATTGAGCCCCGTGTCAGGCTTTGTGCTGAGAGTGGAGCCTGCTTAAGATTCTCTCTCCCTCTGCCCCTCTCCCCTCCTCTCTCTCTCTCCCCCCCTCTCTCTCAAATTAAAGATAAAAACTCACAGGCAACATCAGTGAAAGCTGCGCGTGTGCATAGCTTATGATCCAGCAATTCTTCTAGCCGCGTGCTCTCATATGGGTCATACACAAGAATGTTGGTAGCATTTCCAGACTGAAAACTACTCCAATGCCCATTAACAATAGAACAGATAAATTACGGTATATGCACAAAATGGAATACCGTACAGCCCTGAGAACAAAGAACCACATCTACAGCACAATATACATACATGAGTGCCACAAACATAGCGTTAAGTGAAGGAAGCCAGATGGAACGAGAACACATACTGTGTGATTTCCCGAAGTTCAAGCATAATCAAAACTTGTGGTGTTAATCCTCAAAATAGTGGCTCCCCGGGGCGCCTGTGTGGCTCAGTCGGTTGGGCTTCCGACTTTGGCTCAGGTCATGATCTCACAGTTTGTGGGTTCGAGCCCCTCAGAGGGCTCTGTGCTGAATGTTTGCTCAGAGCCTGGAGCCTGCTTCGGATTCTGTGTCTCCTTCTCTCTCTGCCCCTCCTCTACTTGAGCTCTGTCTCACTCTGTCTCTCAAAAATAAATAAATGTAAAAAAAAATTTTTTTAAATAGTGGCTGCCCTTGCAGGGGTAGTGACTAGAATCAGGGGCAAGGGAAATTTTCTGGGTGCTGGGAATATTCTTATTCTTGATCTGGCTGTTGGTTACATAGGTATGTTCAAGTCGTGGTAATTCATTGAACTATAAACACTTGTGACTTATATACTTTTCTGTATGTATGTATGTTACATACTTCAGTAAATTGTTTTTAAAAGAGAAAAAAGCAAACAAAACTGGAAAATATGATGACATCAAATTAGTGAATGAGGTATAATGAACTCACGATTTAAGTATACTGGGTCTATGATAGGAAAAATCTAGGTCTAGCTGCAGTCTTCATTTGGAATAAATGTTCTCTGGCCACGAGGGGGTTCTCTTGCTACACTCCTTTATTTATGACAGCACACAGTTTCTAGAGTCTGTTGGTGTTCTAATGCATTTTACCTATTTATCTTTGAAGGGTTCAACATGGCACACTCTTGGCTGAAAATCTGTAAATATATAGAATACAATATGAACTATGAAGTTTCTTCACAATTACTCTGAAAATAGTCATCCAACAAGTACTGGACAGAAACTTGTATCTGATTACTAGAAAAATGCATCGAAATTTGATATGTAAATCTATTCCTTGCCATTTTTGGACTCTGTTTTCCTTTGCTTCCTAGGACCCAAATTCTCTGTTTTGGACACATAAACTGTGAAGGCAACTGAGGTATTCTGCATCCTGTCTCTAACTGCTCTTGAACGGACACAGATGGTTTTTTCCTGAGTGTTGTCATGTTTAAAGCATTTGTATAATCCGCATTGTAGGGCTCTGATAATTCCTACTTTAATCCTTACTTGCTTGCTGTTAAGTTTAGACAATCATTTCAGCCTATTATGATATTTCCAATCTGATTCGATTATCAAGCTAGATTCCACAAATCTTATGTTAGACACAAATGTGCTGAATGCCTCATATCTCATCATGTGTCTAGCATAAAGTTATACTCAACAATATTCATTTCATCAATGTAATGAAATAGTATATTTAGGAACAGAACAATTTGAATACAAAAAATTATAAAGTGAATTTACATTTCTCTATCTTGTCCATATATTTTTTAAAATATTTATCCTTTTCTTTTTTTTCTGAAATCCATATATCCTACATCTACAGCATGACCCAAGTCTTTGGATCTAGCAAACCTACCTCACAACGAGAATTAGGTTATTCTGGAAAAACCTCTTTTTGACTAATTTACGATGATACCTGATGATAATTGCTTTCCTTTATAGGTTTGTTCATTTATTCTTTTAATCATTCACTCTCCAAATGTACATGAAGTACGTACAAGGTGCTTAGCACTTTTTACATGCTGCGGATGAGGACCTTGAATATGACAAACATAGTTCCTACCTTCAAGAAGCCTTATTTCCAGTGGGGGAAAAAAATGGAAAATAGGAGTGCCTGGGTGGCTTCGTCGGTTTAAGTCCAACTTCAGCTCAGGTCATGATCTCATGGTCCACTCCGTGAGTTCGAGCCCCGTGTAAGGCTCTGTGCTGACAACTCAGAGCCTGGAACCTGCTTCAGAGTCTGTGTCTCCCTCTCTCTCTGCCCCTCCCCTGCTCATACTATGTCTCTCTCTCTTTCAAAAATTAACATTAAAAACTGGAAAATAAATGTGTGAACAAACAAGTTAGCAAGCTAACATCCCTTCACAGTAAGTTTTGATAACCTAATAGAAGCAAGCTGGGGGCAGTAAAGAGTTACAGGGAGAAGTGATACTTGCAGTAGGGTAGTCAGGGAAGATCTCTTTGCAAAAGGATTGTTTGAACTGAGACCTGATTTAGCCACGTGAGGTAGTTTCTGTTTAATTCCAAGTGTAATAGGGAGCCGCTGAAGATTTCCAATGAAAGAAAGATACGATCATCTTGATAAATTAAAAGCATTCTTGTGAATGCTGGAAAGAAGATGGATTGCAAGGGAAGGCGGCAAAATTGGGTTATTAATCTAAGTGGTTATGCTGGACTGGCATAGGGTGGTGACGGTCAGGATAAAAATAAGTGAAAAGATAGGGAAAATACTTTGGAAGTAAATCCAGGAGACCTTGCCGATGGATTGTATTCAGGTCTAATAGAAGGAGAGAAACAAAGAACAACTTCTAAATTTTTGGCTTAAGCATTTGACTATATATAGGTGTCATTTTCCGAACCAAAGGGAAACTAAGGAAAGATCAGATCCGGGCCCCAGACCCAAAAGTTTCATTCTGGATATTCAAGCCTAGATCCTAACACCACATGGTGTTTCATGGCTGTTAGACATGAGAGAATTGAGGGGCTCCCTAAGGATGCCCCTTACTTCATGGTTTTCTTACGTTCCCCTCCTCTCTCCATCTGTAAGCTGATTTTGGAAATTCTAGTAGAATAAATATCCCAGGTTTTATTTAAATAATGTTCAGCGATTCGCCCTTCAACCCTCACAACCTAACATGTCCCCGAACAGCCATTACTTAAAACGGAGTATGCAGTTTAACCTACCTCATATATGGTACCTTTACCTCATTCCCCTCCCCAGAGAGTAAAAAACGTTGTAGGAATCAGGAACCATTTCTTGTAGGGAATCAGGAACCGGATTTTTCTTGTCCATGTTTGTATCACCTGAACCAATGCTAATATTTATATAAAACACATTAATTAAACCAGAGATTCTGTAAACAAAATGTTATCATTTTAAAAACACTTTAAGCCAGCTCAAAGACCATACCTTTGACAGTTTCTTTTTATGAGGCAGATAAAGCATTGTTTGCCTGATTGTTTTCTCCAGTAGCCTGATCTGTCAGGCTACTCCTGGCAGTTAAACCTGTTTGGCAGAATAGAAGATTTACCTAAACCTTCTTAAGTATCAATCTCACCAAATGATTTCACTGTTTTATTTAAAGAAAACGACTCTTAAAAGAGCTTGATTTAATTTTAGTCAGAATATAATAATGAGAAAGCCAGGTGAGAGAGGGAGGGAGTAACAGAGAGAGACATACAAAATGGGCAGACGGAGACAGGGAAAAGCGGAAAGAAACAGGGTACAGAGAAATATATTGGTTTGTTTACAAATATTTAGGTCTGCTGGTAATTAAAGATTTTATATCTTGGAGGGGCTGTAAACAAAATCTTCAGTTTTACAGTTCAGTAAAATACTAAAACAATATTCAGTCAGAATAATAAAATGATATATTAATAATGACAGTACCATGGGCAACAAATGTATTTTCTTAGGGTGGTAATTACCTACTAAATAACAAATGTTACGATAAGTTTAAATAGAACTCTCTTTTCTGTTTACAAGATGATCATAAATATATTTACTTCTTAAAATTAAAGAAAAGCATTCCAGATTCCAACAGGTCAGCAAACACTGCTCCCCGCAAGTATTTAAAAATTGAAAGAGAATGACAATAGAAAATATAGGTAGATACGTAAAAGCTCCCCTTATCATTTGAAGTCTGATTTTCAATTCAGAGGTAAGTAGTCGGTTATGGAAAACACTGCGGTATGTTGAAAAGAATTCACTGCAGCCAGTAGGGCCCGCATTGGAATCTTTGGTTCTATTTAGGTTCAATCAACAAATAACCTTGGCTTTTATGTCTACTGCAGCAAATCATCAAAATTCTAGCTTACCAAATCTCCTAGAAACTTTCCAAGAAAATTGAATGAAATATTGAGGGAATTATATTGAAAAAGCTTTCCTTTTTGCTATTTTAGAAAGTTGAGCTTTAAAATGCCTCTACTTTTGCGTTATTCATATAGTCCCTATTATCTTGCAGAAGATTCCAGTGTGTCTAAACTATACCAGTAAGGTCAAGAAATAAAGAATTAACAATTGATAAGAAATGGCAGGGTTGGAGGAACAGACAGAGAAAGTTTAAAACTAGTTTCGATTATTATTAATTTACCTAATCTTTATTGGCCATCTCACATGTGCCTTGTTACTAAGCTAAGTATTGAGAGGAACGTTGTGTACAAAATAAATATGGTCCCTGTCCTCATAGAGCCTTCCAAGTAGTACAGGACACAGACCTTGAAGAAATATCCACACAAACATATAAGTTACAGATGGTAGTCATAACAATTTAAATCTCCAACCTTTTTTGATCACCCAACAAAATTATTTTCTAAATGTTTGCATCAAGATAGTCCCATAGGGGCACCTGGGTGGCTCAGTCGGTTGAGCGTCCGGCTTCGGCTCAGGTCATGATCTTGTGGTTCATGGTTTTGAGCCCCGCGTCAGGCTCTGTGCTGACAGCTAGCTCAGAGCCTGGGGCCTGCTTCAGATTCTGTGTCTCCCTCTCTCTCTGACCCTCCCTGGCTTGTGCTTTCTCTCTCTCTGACTCTCAAAAATAAATAAAAAACATTTAAAATTTTTTTTTAAAAAGGTAGTCCCGTAAGCGTAGAGTTGAATATAGCTGGATAGAAATTTGCAAGCTTGGATACAATGGGATGAGATCACGCATACCAATAGACAGGGAGAGAGGGAAAAAAATCATTGGTTTGTTGTGACTTCAGACCACAGACTAGTCAGTGGCTTTGATATAACTGATAAATTTGTTTCTGGTCTTCTCTCAAATATTTGGCACTTTAAAAAAATATGTGCAGTGAGAACATTGCATCTGAGTCTCTTTTGCTTTCTATCTCTTTAGGTTTCTCAAATACTAGTCACTAAGATTATTCCTTAACTTTTGTATACCTCACATTTTTTACTATTATTTTTCAAAATATAAATAGTATTTTTTTGTTTTCAGGATAAGGTAATTAACCTTGGCATGAATCATTCAATTCACTAACTTTCAGAATGGTTTCCATGTCATTACTTATCTTAAATTTAGAGATATTGCTCTCATGATTTCATAAATATTTGGCTTCACTTTAAATCATTGGTTAGACTCTAGGAAGACTATTGGTAGAATAGTGAATAAATTGTGTGTGTGTGTGTGTGTGTGTGTGTGTGTGTGTGTGCGCACGCACACACTTTAGGCTTTTGGCAAAAATACGGAGTTTTACTCAAGTTATTTCAGCTAATGAGTATCTAACTGATTGGATGCACAGAGAAATGAGAGAAGTAGGAATCATAGGCACATGGTTAGTTGTCAAGAGAATTAAAGAAAAGCCAAGCACCCTGACCCTACAGAAAGCAAATATTCTACAGCCAGAACAACTTCAAACCTCTGGTCCCCTTGTCCCCCCACCACAGTGGGAGTCCCTGCATCCTGAGCTGGTCTTCTGGCACCCACATGACTCAGTTACTATGACCATTTCACCTCTAGCGCCCAATCTCAGGTTTTGATATATACTACAAAGGTATAGTAATCAAAACAGTACGGTACTAGCACAAAAATAAAGATGCAGAGCAGGGGAACAAGAAAGCCTAGAAATATGGTCAATTAATCTACAACAAAGAAGGCAAAAATTCACAATGGAGAAAAAAACGGTCTTTTTAATAAATAGTGTTGGGAAAACTGCCAGCTACATGCAAAAGAATGAAACTGGACCACCCTCTTAAACCACACACAAAAATAAGCTGAAAATGGATTAAAGCCCTAAATATAAGACCTGAAGCCATTAGACTCCTGAAAGAAAACATCAGCAGTAATCTCTTGGACATCAGTCTTAGTAACATGTTTAAATATGTCCTCAGACAAGGGAAACAAAAGTAAAAATAAACTGTTGGGATTATGTCAAAGTAAAATTATGCTTTGCACAGTGAAAAAAACCATCAACAAAAGCGACCTATTGAATTGGAGAAAGTATTTACAAATGACAGATCCAGAAAAGGATTAATATCAAAAATATGTAAAGAAACTATACAATTCAACACCAAAAAGCACAAGTAATCTGATGAGGGCAAAGGATCTGAATAGTCATTTCTCAAAGAAAATGTACAAATGATCAACAGACATTAACTCACTAATGCTCAACATCACTAATAATCAGCAAAATGCAAATGATAACCACAATGAGATATAACCTCACACCAATCAGAATGCTAGTATCAAAAAGACAAGAAATAAGTGTTGGCGAGGATGTGGAGGAAAGGAAAATCTTTTCTCATCATTGTTGGTGAGAGTGTAAATTGGTGCAGCCACCATGAAAAACACTATGGAGGTCCCTCAAAAAAGGAAAAATAGAAATACCATATGATCGAATAGTTTCACTATTGGGTATTTATCCAAAGAAAATGAAAACATCAATCAAAAAAAAAATGTACACCCTATGTTTATTGCTGCATTATTGACAATAGCCAAGACATGGAAGCAGTCTAAATGTCCATCAATAGATGAACGAATAAGAAGATGTGATATATATATGCACAAAGGAGACTTATTCAGCTGTAAAAAAAAAAAAAAAGAATAAGGTTTTGCCATTTATGAAAACAGGGATGGACCTAGAGGGTATGATGCTAAGTGAAGTAAGTCAGAAAGAGAAAGATGAATACCATATGATTTTTTATATGTGGAATCTAAAATACAAAACAAATGATTAAATGAACAAATAGATGCAGATTCACAAATACAGAAAATAAACTGGTGGTTGCCAGAGAGACAAAGAGTAAGGAGATGGGAGAAATAGGTGAAGGGGATTACAAGGTACAAACTTCCAGTTATAAAATAAATAAGTCAGTCACAGAGATGAAAAGTGCAACATAGAGAATATAGTCAATTATATGGTAATAACAGAAGGTAACTATACTTATCATTGTGAGCATTGTGTAATGTGCAGAATTGTCCAGTCACTAAATTGTACATCTGAAACTAATATAACATTGTATGTAAACTATATTTCAATAATAAAAATGTTTTAAAAAAGAAACCAAAGACAAATTCTTTTATGCTTAAAACCACCAGGTGCTTTTAAATTAATAATACTCAATATAAGTTTCAAATTCTCATTGTGTTTGTATTCTTATGAAAGTAATATTGGCCACTTAGTTGCCATGAGCTTAATGATTAATTTGTAGTTTTAATATACGGCTTTTAAAATTAGGAGATATTGAAAGAGTTTAACAAATATTTGTTCAGAGGGGAGGAAAAATCAGTACTTCCCATGAAGATGATATAATGTTTCAATTTACACAGACTTATTAGCACAGGAAAATTAAGCACCTGTTTTGAAGAACAGAGTGCAGAGATCAGGACCCAACGGATGTTGTTTCTTCTGCTGTTCAAAGAGCCTGCTCACGTCCTAATGCTCTGTCTCACTGCCATGCCTTAATGCCTGATGACTTCATTGGAAATACTAAGTTAAATTTTGTCTTTCATTATTTATGGCCTTGGAAAGCTGAGATCAAATGAAGGATGAACTTCTCACGGAGGTCCTTTATTTTTACCCAAATTTCCAGCTAAGACTACTGAGGAGTAATCCATTTGGGAGAAGCTGTCGACCAAATAAATTTATGCTGATGCTTTAGTATCTAATCAGAATAAGTGTATATTTTGGTGTTTACAAAGACACTCCAAATTATCTGTAAACTGCTTTCAGAAACCTTAAAGGAGTTTTGCAAATATTGGAGGGCTTATGTGAATAACTTCCTGTGAAAGATGAGATTAGAGACAGACAATAAACAGACAAATTATCATGTAGTAAATAGAATGAGATAGAGTATACAAAATGATAATTAGAGAAAGTGACTGGAGCCAAGACAGCTAAATAATAGATCAAACAACGTTTTGACAAAAGTAAACAGTAATGGAGTCTAGATTTGAAAGTCTAATTCAGCCTGTGCCATTATAAAAGACTGCCTAACTGCTGTTCCTATTTTTAGCTTATTGAGATATAACTAATACACAAAAGTATTGTACACATTTAAAGTCTGCAAACTCTTGATGAGTTTGAACATATGCAAGGTTTCTGGTATGCAGATGAGTAAATAGTAAAGAATCTGCTCTACAGCACAGGACCTAGAGTTAACAACACGGTTTTTCATGCACCATAAAACACTGTTCATGTTTTACAGTGTGTGTTGATACAGGAGAATTGGAATGGATAGAAATAATCAGTTTTATACAGTTTGTTTAATATATAGCATGGAATTGTGTGTGATACTTTTTTAATTTAAAAAAATAATTTAGACATGTGTTACTATATCTACCTTCTCATTATTGACTTTAGCAGTCTCCTCTTTATCCCAATTATGTTTGCCTTTTAAAGGACATTGGATTGCTGAGTTTCCCTCAGACAAGCAACAAATTTTTAAATGTTATCAATTTTCTTGTTTTAACTATTTTCTAAGATCTTTGTTCCTTATTTGCTCTATACTCTGCATCATTTTTGGCATTGTGTTGTTCCTCTGAACCTTTGGAATAAGATCACTTTTACCTTTCCTATAGAATTTCCTCTCAGTCCATAATGCCTTCAATAACTCTTTCAGTTGTTCATTTTCAAATTTCATTGGTTAGATGTTTAATTCGATTATTTTCAAATTCCATCTGTTTGATGTATTAAATATTTAAGGTTTTGGATTTGCCTTGGTGTAGCTCTTTGGATACATTTCATGTTTTGATATGAATAGTCTCACTTTACTTTCTCTAAATAGTATCAAGTTGAGTTTGGATTTTACTTTATATCTGGTGGTAATTTAGATGGTTGTACATGATAATTCATTTTTAATGAATACAAATTTTAACATAATTGAGTTTGTGGGGTACCTGAGGGGCTCAGTCAGTTAAGTGTCAACTTTTGATTTCAGCTCAGGTCATGACCTCATGGTGGTGAGATCAAGCCCCAACAAGGCTCTGGGCTGGGCATCGAGCCTGCTTGGTATTCTCTCTCCCTCTATCTCTGCCCCTCCCCTGCTCATGCACACACAAGTGCACTCTCTCACTCAAAATAATAATAATAATAATAACAAATGTAAAAATAAATGCGTAAAATAAAATTATTGACTTTGTGATTGAAATATCTGTCCTTTGGATATAACGTGCTTCATTGATTGCCTGTTTCATAATATTCCACAATAGTTTTTATCAAGTTATCTGTATACTCCTAACACTTTTTACATGATATATTTCAAAGTTACATATTCTAAAATGGTTCATGCCTATAATATTGTCACCATGAACCATAATTATTGATATAAAATTATCCCTATTTAATAATTTGTCTTGAATTATCTTTTTTTGAAATTTAATATTGCTTCCTTTGTTCTTTGTTTCTGCTTGCCTTATAACTTTTCATCATCTCTTCATTTTTTAATCATCTGTGTCACTACTTTAGGTGTGCCCTTACAAGCAACTTATTATTGAAATATCATTTTTAAATCAACATGAGAACGTTGCTATGTAATAGGGGAGATTAACCCCGTGGTGTCCATTTTAATAACTTAAATAACTGTTCTTTTATTTCCCTTTTCCTACTTTAAAAAACATACTCTTACTTTTTTGTGTTTTGCATAGGCTAAATATTCTTTGTTTTTATCTACTCTGGTGATTTCACAGATATACACACAACTTCAATATATGCTGCTAGTCACATTAAGATTATAAAATGAAAATACTGGGGCGCCTGGGTGACTCAGTAAGTTAAGCTCTGACTCTTGATTTCGGCTCAGGTCATGATCCCAGGGTCATAGGATCGAGCCCTGCCTCAGGCTCCATACTGAGCCAGCTAAAGATTCTCTCTCTTCTTCTGCTCCTCTCCCCTGCTCATGGACTCTCTCTTTCTAAAATAAAAAATAAAATAAAAATACTATAATGAATTTGCCTTACCCCACTTTATGTAAAATGGGAATTTACTTAGTTTTTCTTCCCCCCATCCTACATCTGTAAATATAAGGTGGTGTTCAATATATGTTAGTCACATCAAATTATTATTTTCACTATTACATGTTTTTTTCTTTTAAAATTGCTTTTGACATTTACAGTGTTTTAAAGCAATATTTAACATAATTGTTGATTATTTATTCTGTATTGAAATGTTTTCCATACTCATATGATTCCCATAACACCACAAACTCCTCATTCTTGGATTATACACTTTGTTTCCGTTGACTTGCACATGCTTTGAAGAAGCACACTTTTGGTGTATATTCTCTGCACTACAGTGTATCTGAATTTATTATTTCATTAGCATCATATATGAACTACAATTTGAATGAATATAATTTTCTTCAGTCAAAAATTTCCCCTTTAGGGCGGCTCAGTCAGTGAAGCATCCAACTCTTGCTTTCAGCTCATGATCTCACGTTCCATGAGATGGAGTCTTACATCAGGCTCTGCGCTGACAGCATGGAGCCTGCTTGGGATTCTTTCTCCCTCTGTCTTTCTGTTCCTCCCCACTTGCTCTCTCTACAAATATCTCAAAATAAATAAATTAACATTTTTAAAATCTCCTCTTCAAAATTCTATAAATATTGGCCCAACTAATGTCTGATAGACATTTGGGTTGTTTCCACTTTTTGTCAATACATCTGTACACAAGTTTTTGTCTGAATACCCATCTCCGTTCTTCTCCATATATTCCTAGAAGTAGAATTGCTGAGTCATATGATAATTCTATGTGTAACTTTTTGAGGAGCCTCCAATCTATTTTCCACAGTGGTCTCCCCATTTGACATTTCCATCAGCAATGTACAAGGCCTCCAATTTCTTCACATCCTCACCAACATTTGTTATTTCCTATTTTATTATTATTGCCTTCGTAGTGGGTGTGAAATAATATCTCATTGTGTTTCTACAGAGTTTCAACTACTGTAATTTTATAATATATTTAATATCTGTTTCCTATTTTTTGGAAAATATTTTTGTTTAATTTTCCAAATGAACTTTATAATAATTCAGCTTCCAAAAAAAAACTGATGCAATTTTTATTAGTATTGTGCTAATTTTAACAGTTAATTTAGGGAAATTTACATCCTTAAAATTTTCAAATATTCTTTTATGACTCTCAATAAGACTCTATTTTTCATTTAGATCCTGTACAACACTTTCATTACATATTTTCCCAGATACTTGATACTAACTGACTTGGCTATCCCATAGGAAGGCCAGCTACTGATGTTATAATTTTATTTTGCAACCGGTAATCAATGACTGAATCCAGACTAAGAGCAAGATATTTCATTCTGATTTTTTTCATTCCAAAACCTTGCAATATTGTTGCAATATTTCTACCGTCTTTTGAAAAATGGAGAGATCTGGCTTCTTCCCCCTCGTTACCAGTTGTCTGCACTTAGGTTGCTCTGACTCCTTTGCATAGGGAATACCCTTTCCAAGTTACTTTCCCTCCATGGCTTTTATTCCAAAACCGAGACTGAGTAAAAAGAGACAAATATGACTGTTTCTGTTGAAAGGTGAGTGAATTTATCCACTGCTTCCCCCATTCCACATTACTTGGAGCCTCACCTAGGGACACGTCAATCCTGCCCATCTCTCAACTCTAAGGCAGAATCCTCGGCTCCCATGGGTTAGGGAAAATCCTCTGGCAGGAAAAACAAAAATAAAAACAAAAACAAACCCAAAAACCCCCCAAAACAAGAAAACTCTAAGATACAGATGACGCTTAAAGTGGGAAGCAAAGAAGTATCCAGAGTGAAAACCAAAGGCGAATGGAAAGGATGCGGCTGGAGACATCAACAGCATCTCCAAAGGCATTTCTCTTTCAAAAGTGGGAAAATAAAGATAAAAACTAAATGGAATGCATGTTTGAATAAATAAAGTATCTCTGTGTCAAAAAAGATACAATGTAAGATTTCATTATGAAATAAACCGTAGTGACAGCCACAACTGTGGTATAAAAACTATGCAAGCTATAAAAGTTAATGTAACAGGATAAAGGACTGAAATTTCTACTATTTTTGAAATGCAAATAAAATATGAGATATTGCTATAAAATCGAGTGATGAATTAAATGAAATATTGCCCTGGCATCAGAATCTTTTCACAGACAGTAAATTTATTTCTAAAAGTGCCAGGAAATGCAGCAGAAGTTGGGTGCCCAGAATGAAGACAAGCATTCATCTAGTTAGTTCTCTTGGAAACACTGGTGTTCGGATTATTGAAAGGAAGGGGTATAAATCACAAAACACCTTTCATTTCACATTAAAAAACAGTAAATCATTTGTGTCCTCTGATGCGGTTAATGAGTGTTCAGTTACAAATCTCAGCATGGTGACCTATAGCTATTTTTGATGTCAACATGTATTTTGATGTGAACTAAAAGCGTTTAGGGCATACTGCTCAAGACGATTAACATATTCAAAGTGGGTTTATTTTTCTGCTGAGAAAATTTTGAATGTCTCAATGTAGTCTACTCAAAAGTAGTACACATGAGGGGTGCCTGGGTGGCTCAGCCTGTTAACCATCCTACTCTCGGTTTGGGCTCGGGTCATGATCTCACGGTTCCTGAAACTGAGTCCCACATGAGGCTCTGTGCTAAGAGCGTGGAGCCTGTTTGGGATTCTCTCCCCGCCCCCACTTTCTCTCAATATAAATAAACATTTTTTAAGTAATACACATGATTACCAATGATGTTCCAATAATGGTTGGGATTAACACCAGTCTAGTTAGAATAGAAAGCAGACAAAAATTATACACCACTATGTGCTAGGCACTTTAGCAAGCAATGTGTGTGTGCATATGTGTATGCATACATTTATATCTGCTCATTTATATTTATTCAAGGCATACAAACTTATGCGATAGTTACCATAATTACTCCAATTTTACAAACAAGGAAAATAGGCACCTTCCTCCTAATTACCTAAATTGTAGAGCCTGGGTCCCCCCCTAGTCATTTTTTTCTCCAGAACTCATGACCCTAACTCCTAATATATTTCTCATCATTCATTCTACAAGTATTTATTTAACACCTACCATACACTTAACCTTTGGTTTATTATGTGATCCCAGTTGCTTATAAATTCTGTTTACCATTCTTTCAATCACAGTGAGACTGTTTTTGACATGGTGAGTCACAACATAATGACTCTGTCTCAGAGACTTTCATTTACCTTGTCTCTTTTCTGGAATTCACCCTTAACTCTCCAATCCTTCTTTTTGTCTTCCTACTTAATCTATCCACCAGTGTCTCTCTTGATTGCATGCTAGTCTAGACCCATTCTTTTTCATGCTGAGTTAAATAATCCTAATGCTATCATGGAAAGAATATGAGTTCACATGTCGACTGTACCATTTATAACCTGTGTAGTTTGGCAGGCTCAGTGTCTTCATATTCATAACATAGCTTTTACCCCTTGAAAGGATTAATCCTTTTCCATATTTCTCTGCCCTAATCTATGCTCCAATAGGCTGACATAAGGGATTGCATCCATAGACTACGCTGCTTCTATCAGTAGAAGTTCGGAAAGGAGGAAGAGAGAAGCTGTGGCATTTCTTCCTTATCCCCCCTCCATTTTAGTATGAGGAGACTCAGACAGTTACTGAATCTCTCAGGACTCCAACTTCTGCCAGTTGCATCTTCCTTCATGGCTCTAGCTCTCCTTGGCCTCTGGTGACATTCCCCTCTTCCCTGTTAGCCTCCTCAAGTCATAGCTATTTGTCACTGTTGCTGGGCTGCTAGCCTCCTGGGCAACCCCTCACCAGGGCTCCCTTAACCCTGTCTTCACCCTTGTTAAAGTCTTTTCAGTAGAATTCTCTACATGGAATTCTGCTTTCCATTAAGGCTCTCACTGATATTGGAGGATTAAAAATAACAAAATCAGAGGTGCCTGATGGCTTCGTCAGTTGAACACCAACTTTGGCTCAGGTCATGATCTCATAGTTCGTGAGTTCAAGCTGTGCATCAGACTCTGTGCTGACAGCTCAGAAACTGGAACCTGCTTCAGATTCTATGTCTCCCTGTCTCTCTACCCCTCCACCACTCACACTCTGTGTTTCTCTCTCAAAATTAAATAAACATTTAAAAATTTTTTAAATAACAAAAGCATATATCACATAGATACTAATATTAGCTATTATAACAGAAAGCCATTATGTCATCTCTCCCATGTTTTCTGTAAAGCCAAATATTTAGCCAGAAGTAGGCTTTGAAACTCTCTTTCTTCCCACAGATGTGAAATACACTTAATATGTCAGAAGGGTTTAGATACAACCCTAATATTTCATGGTAGTCAGCAGTTTTTAATACACACGTTTAAAATAACATTAGGCCAGTTTAACAGGACTATTTATACACATCACTTTAGCACTGAGATAAATATTATGTATAAAAGCTTTTAGAGTAAGCATAAAAATTGGATGTCTTTTATTCTACAGGAATATGAAAATTTGAATGGCATTTATTAGAATACTAGCTATGAAGCAAGCAAAGGTTAAATAAACACATCAGATATTTACTGTGGTTTTCCCATGGCCAAGTGCCTTAAATAACACTGGTTTACAGGTCTTCAGAATGTCAGTTGGTGGAACAAGCTGCTGCATGACTTCTGTTAGTAATGACCCCACACTGGGGCGCCCGGGTGGCTCAGTCAGTTGAGCATCCGGCTTCGGCTCAGGTCATGATCTCAAGGTTTGTGAGTTCGAGCCCCATGTCGGGCTCTGTGCTGACAGCTCACAGCCTGGAGCCTGCTTCAGATTCTGTGTGTCCCTCCCTCTCTGCCCCTCCCCCACTTGAACTCTGTGTCTCTCTCTCTCAAAAATAAAGTAAAACATTAAAGATTATTTTTAATAATAACAACATATTCATGCAGTCCCTTCTCACATACAAAATGGAAAATCACCTCCCATGTATTCTAACTTACCAGATCCCATTTCACTTCCTTCTCTCACACCACCGCTCATCACGATTCTCACTCCTCCCCAGCACACGTTTGCATGAGCAAGTGTGCCAACATACACAGGGACTGTGTAGGAAAGGCTACCCAACAGAAAATAGTCGAATAGTCAGAATCAGTAGTAAGATAGGGTTTTTTTAACTGCTTCTATTAACTTTATATTTATACCAAACACAATCTTTTCAAATGAATTCAGGAATATGTGAATATTTACAAAGTACCTACTGTATTTTGGGCACAGGCAAGGCCACATATATAGTTTTGTTTTAGTCACACAAAAATCCAGCGTGGCAAGAAGCAGTCTATGTACTTCATGGATAAAAAGAATGGCTGGCAGAAGGCAATGC
Organism: Suricata suricatta; assembly: GCF_006229205.1. Lineage (NCBI taxonomy): Eukaryota > Metazoa > Chordata > Mammalia > Carnivora > Herpestidae > Suricata > Suricata suricatta. The sequence continues at coordinate 78,169,907 of NC_043707.1, forward strand.
AGGAAGTGTTTGCTGCCCGTTAGTGTTTGACTCCAGCATTACGAATGCACTGAGCTCTAGGCACAGATGTTTAGAACTTTATAGAAGAACACTTGTGATAAAACTGTACTTGCCTGTATCCATTCATCCAGCAAATATTCATGAACTCTGAGGGCCAGGTGTGATTCTGGATGCCAGGGATACAACAGAACAGACAGGGTTCCTGTTCTGATGGGGCCTCACTTTTAGAATGGTGAGCCGATGTAGGAGAGGCAAACAAACCAATCAACAAGACGACAGAGTAATAAGTTCCGTGGGAATCATAAACAAGGTATCTGATTGCATGGAGGCTCAAGAGTGGATGGGGAACAGTATTCCAGTCAGACTGATGAAGGAAGGCCTGTCTGAGAAGGAAGCATTTAATCAGAGATCTGACTAAGAAAACTGAATCAACCACCACTGACAGATCTGGGAAAGGGTCTTCCCCAGAGAGAGCCAAGCCACCGGAGTTAACAAGTCTGGCTTGTTTAAAGGACAGAAAGAAGGCCAGTGCAGCTCAACACGGTGAGTTGAGGTCAGAGGAGAGATCAGGGGGGCTTTGTTAAGGGTGTAATTAACCTTTTAAAAAGGATATTTTCACATATTTTTGGCTCTGTAGCCATGTTCCAGAAGGTCTGAGTTATGAGAAGTCTGACTGTTAAGCAATAGAAAGTCACCAATCTAGTTACTTGTGATACGTTGTTCATGGTACAGATACTATGTAGATACACACCATCTATTTCTATTTTTCTTGGTGAGAGAACAGCCTCTCAGTGAGATCTCATTTTTGCCCACACATAAAAGGTTGATTCATCCATGCCCTCTATTGATTGCCTCAACTTTCTGAAGAGTAAATCTTGATTACCTTTAAGGAAGGCACAAACCTTTGACACGTCTCCTCCTCAGAGGAAACTATCTTTTGTGACTCAGAAATAATTTATATTCCCAAAGACAACAAGAGGGTTATCAGGAGTGTCACGGGTTGGGACCCAAGTGGAGCACATGAGTATAACCCTATGACACCCTCTACATGCAAATATCATGTGCTTGGCATTCTTGCAAAAAAAAAAAAATGCCAGGATGCTCTAACTTCTTCCAGTGGCATTATAATGGATTGTTTCTTGAGGAAAACATTCACAATTTGCTCTATGAAAGCTAGAATCTTTGTTTTCTGAGCAGTAAATCCCAAGCACCTAAAATAGTGCCCAAGGACAGAATGGGTGCATAATAAATAGTTGATGAATAAATGAAAGTTGGCAGGGTACTCTGTCTCAAAGGGTTATTTATATTCAAATTAGATTAGTTATTTGTATACAAATTAGAGAGAAATTCTCATTCAAGATTTTAACATGAACTGAAAAAATGTTTCTGATTGACATATCTTTGAGTCTCCTCACTGCATTTGAATTGCTAAATTTTGCTAATCAGTCTTGATATGACAATTCCAAAATGCCTATTTGTTTTGAATGTGCACTAAGGATAGAGAGCCGTGCTGAGCTAGCAGCCCTAAAGCAATTTGCAGGAAAAGAGAAGTCAGCTTCTCCAGATGAGTCTAGAGGAAAGTTTCTCTAAGTGTTGAAACTCAAACTTTATACTATAGTTCTTCATGCATAATGAATCGCTGGAAAGCAATTTGAAGCTAGAATGGTTTGCACAAAACAATCACGAGATTCAAGTTGTTATCATTTGCTCTTCTTGCAAAGGATGCCTCAATGTTTTAACAGCCACAAGAATACAGTTGTTGCTTTGTCAACAGCTCTATGATTTCACCAGCTGCTGACCAGTGCCTTCTAGCAATAAGAGCCAGTACAGCGTGGGGGCTACAGGCCCGACTTCTGCAGCCACATTATCTCCTCGCCAACGGTATAAACTTGTCTGAAATTCTGCCATGCCTCAGTTTACTCATCTCTAAAACAGAAATAATAGTACACATCACTGTTACCTCTTGGGAGTCTGCACTCCAAGGTTATTTCTCTTTTATCAGAACCCAATTTACAGAAACATTTCTGTGTAAAATTTTGAATTAAAACAATTCATAAAATCATCTAAATGTTCTGTATACTTAAAGTAATCTCTTCTTTGCTAGTGAATTGAAATTGCTTCATTTGTTGGCAATTTGTTCACTAAAAGCTTCAGTTAATCTCAATATTAATTCTAGCAAGCAACTGTTACAAGAACGCCTTCCCCAAATCTCAATGGGGAAGCCAAGAGAAGTTATTCTTTGCTCATGAAACAGCCCAATATACCGTAGCAGGCGGGTGGAAGGAGACTGTCCCTCTACTGCACGGTCATTCCGGCCTCCAAGCTGACAAAGCCTCCACTGTCTTCAACACATGCTTGCTCTTGGTAATGACCTCTTCCCAGTACTTGAAGAAGAAAGACACATAGGATTGTGGGAGATATTTTAGAAGCCAACCCTGGAAGGGTACACAAAGCTTCCAGCTACATTTCATTTACTCCATCAGCCAGAACTTAGTCTCCACTTTTAACTGCAAGTAGTTGAAGAATCTAGTCTCTGCCTGATGGCCAGGACAAAATGAAATAAATTTAATGAGCACATAGCACTGTTTCTGTCATAGTGTCTTTCCAGGCCTCTACTATCCTCTGCTATGATGCTGAGATTTATACCTTGATAGACTGTGAAGAAACCTGGCTGGGGAACTTGCTACTATCATTTTCTAAGTGGCATCTCAAAATATGAAAAGCTCATGTTACTCTTACAACAGGAAGAATAAATAGGTTTAAAATACAGTATTTTTGGCTGGCAAGTTTTTTCCAACCTGAAATATGCTTAAGACCTTTACATGAAAATAGAAATGAACCCCACGTATATAGATTGCCCTTGATTCCTTTGTTTCTCCTCTTGTTTTATCTTTAATACATAGAAGAACACTGAAAATAGAATTTTAAATTGCATGGGTTTTATTTCTGGAACATCAATGAAAAGAAGTTAAGTAATTTAAATTAGATCTTATATTTTTTGTCCAGTAAGCTTCCATGTTCAAAAACTATTAAGAATTTGAAAACTGTGAGAGCAGAGCATGAGCCAAGCACAGAATGCTTCAGAGGACAGAGTCCTGTCTGACTGCATAGGTCACATGCCCAAAAAGCACATCTATTCTTTCACCTACACCGCACCCTCTTCATTACTGTAGCTTTACAGTAATTACATCAGCAAGTCTTTTTTTTCTTTTTTTAAGTTTATTTATTTACTTTGAGAAAGAGAAAGAGAATCCCAGGCTCTACACTGCCAGCACAAAGCCCAATATGGGGCTCAAACCCACAAACTGTGAAATCATGACCTGAGCCAAAATCAAGTGCTAGATGCTTAACCAGCTGAGACACCCAGGCACCCCATGTATCAGCAAGTCTTGAATGACAAAGTTGAGTCCTTCAACTTTGATCTTGTTCTTCAGAATTATTTTGAGTAATCTAATACCTTTGCCTTTCTATGTGATTTTAAAATCAATTTGTCAATTTCTATAAAATGGCTGCTTGGGATTTTGACTAGGATTACCTTGAATCTATAGATCAAATTGGGAAGAATTGACATCTTAATGATATTGAGTTTCTAATTTATGGATATATGATATTTCTTCATTAATTTAAATATTTTTATTTATTTCATTAATGTTCCTAGTTTTCAGCATCCTCATCCAGTTCATATATTGTTAGCTTTCTACCTAAATGTTCTTGGTGCTATTGCAAATGGTATGTTCATTTTTATTTCAAAATCTACTTGCTCATTGCTTATAAATAGAAATATTATTGACTTTTGTGTATAGACTTTATATTCTACAGCCCTGCTAAATTCACTCACTGCTTCTAAGAATTTTCTGGTAATTTTTTGTGATTTTCTATGTAGATATTCATGTCATCTGAAAATAAGCATAGCTTTATTTCTTCCTTTCCAATTTTCTATTTATATCTCCAACTATACTCTACAGGCCTTTAACTCTGTAGGACTTTTCCATATTATTGAAATGGAGATTGTGTTCAATATACTATCATTCAGAATTTTAATCCATATGATTTTACTCTTAAGGAAACCAGTGATGATTTTAAAGCACCTGGGTGACTCCATTGGTTAAGCCTCTGACTTGGTTCAGGTCAGGATCTCGAGGTTCGTGAGTTTGAGCACCATGTCAGGCTCTGTGCTGACAGCTCAGAGCCTGGAGCCTGCTTCAGATTCTGTGTCTCCCTCTCTCTCTATGCCCCTCCCCCACTCTCGCTCACACTCTCTTGGTGTCTCTCGGTCTCTCTCTCTCTCTCAAAAATAAACCACAAAAAATATTTTTTAAATAAGGGTCATCTTCTGCAACATTACTACCCATATCACATAGGAAAGCAGTCGAACATTTGGCATATCTGATGACTGTCTGGAATGATCTGACTCATGGAGGTGAGTGAGTGCAGACCACGTGCTGGCAAGTGGTCAGAAGACCCAGCATCTCTTAATCACCCGGTGTAATGGCTCACTGGGGCCCTGGGCCAAACATTTAACTTGTCTGGGTCCCTATGTAGTAACAGTAGAGAAGAGTCTTTGTCTTACTTGGTTTGGAATTACTGTGAATATTGCTTCTGTTTTCATTCCTCAGTCAGCCTTCATTCAGTAAGCACACACAGGGCTCCAGCAGGTAGGTGTTGTGGAGAATGCAAAGACAAATGAGGCAGAATGCTTTTCTTCCAGGAGGAATGATTCTAAAATGTATATAAATAGCCAGCACAAAAATACACTAGGTAAGCAATGAAATGATAACGTGAAGTACCATAGGCATTCTGGGGATGAAGAAATCACCTCCTTAAGTGGGCATTGTAGGAGGCTTCAAGGCAATGGTTGTGCCATGCTGAGAATGGATAGGATTTTAATAGATGGAAAAGTAAGCAGGGAGTTTCAGGTAAAAGGAAGTGCTTGGGGAAAACCGCCGTGATCATAAGTTTTTTGTTTTTTTTAACGACAAGTGTAAGAAACAGTGACTGAACAAATGTACCCAGATGGGTAGGGGAGCCAGTGAGTAACGTAAACAACCTCAACAAGCTAGAACCATATCATACAGATTCTCCAGGACGGGAGTGAACTAGAGCGCACATGCCGCAGAAAGTTTACAGATCTTATTTTACAAAGAAAAAACACAGTGTGAGCTAACTCCACCATCCCCAATCTGAATCTATTTCGTAGAATATTCTGAACTAGAAAACAAGGTAATTGATGCAATATTGAAACAAAAAGGGAAGGAGGTGAAGTTGGGGCCAGATTTTCATAGCTTTGAATGGCGTTCTGAAGTATTTCTGCCAGAAGTGCTCAATCAACCACCTCTTAGCATGGGGGGAGCACTTAACCCCCTATCAGGTATCAGTCAGAGGACACCTACATTCTGCCAAAGACTGTTCTGGGCACTGGGTGAACAAAGCCACCAAAATCTCTGTCCTGTGGAGCTCCCATTCTAATGGGCATTGTGACAAATATACAATGCCCAGTGGTGCTGTGAATAAAACTAAAGCCACACAGGAGACGGAAGTGTTGAGGTGAGATGCTGTTTTGGCTTACTTGGTGCCAGAAGGCATTTTGGATGAGGTGACATTTGAGCAGAAACATGAAAGCAAGTTGTGACAGTATCTGAAAAAAGAATCTATGAAACAGAAGAAACATTGAGTGCCAAAGTCCTGGGGTGGCCCCTTGCAGGGACGGTGACTGAACAGCGAAGAAGGCTGTGCAGCTGGTGAGACGTGAGGAAAGCTTAGAGGAAGTGGGAAAAATAGTCAGGGCCCTCGTCAGGCAGAGCCCTGCCGACCATCGTGTAAACACTGGTATGTATTCACTAGGCAGGTGCTCACTGGAGGGCTTAGGGCTGGTGAGTAACATTTCAGTTATATATTTTTAAAGACTCGTTTTGCTTGCTCTGTGAGAGAACGTGTGATGGTGGGGATGACGGAATTGGAAGCGGAGGGGCAGTTAGGATGCTACTGTACTACTTCAGGTGAGTTTACACAGCAGTTATTAAGCACTTACTATATGACAGACAGTGTAAGCAAGGAGATTTAGAAATTTTTTTTAATGGTATCTTTGGGCTCTAGGAGCAGAGAGTCAATGTACTAAGACCTTCGAATAAAACACTGATGATATAGAAGGTACCAGACGGAGAGGAAAAGATCCTAACCCTTAAACCCGTCCCATGCCAAGAGTACAAAATGATAGGGTTGCTAAAGATCACAGGAAGAGAGGTTGTGAGAGCTCCCATTGACCGGAGCTCTGCTCTGTGTCCTGTCTCTCTACAAGGCAGGACTTTGTTCTTACCTCAAGACAAAAGGCCAGCCGACTAAAACCTGGTAGAAAATTCAAAGGAAAAGTGGCTCGTTGGCAATAGCTGGGAGTTGTCAGGGGCAAAAGTTGCATAAGTGTGTATAGGGACCAGATGGAGGTTCCATAAGAGTGAGCCCATGTGGCAGGCGCCTGGGTGGCTCAGTTAGTGAAGCATCTGACACTTTGTTTCGGCTCAGGTCATGACCTCACGGTTTGTGAGTTCTGAGTTCGAGTCCAGCATGGGGCTCTGCGCTAACAGCTTGGCTCTTGCTTGGAATTCTCTCTCTGCCTTTCTCTCTCCCTCTCCCCCATCCTCACTGTCTCTGTCTCTCTCTAAATAAACAAATAAACCTTAAAAAAAAGAGTGAGCTCATGTAAAACTATATTTAGATCCTATCGAATTGAAGAGGGAAAGCCCCAGGAAAAAAAAAGGTCTTGCTTAAGCTTTGTTTTTTAGTGACCCCAAATTGTGCCCATCAGTACTCCATGCAGGTGCTTTGAGGAATAAAAGTGCGTAAGATATCTACTTTTATTACTGTTTCATTTGTATTGTGTGAATCTTAGGTGAACATAGTGAGGTTGATATAACCTGTCCCCAGCTCACAGCACATTTACCAACTGGTCCAGACCCAGCCCCGCACCCTGGATCTCCTTCATCCCCCTGACCTTGTTTGTCTATATCTCCACCACCTCTCATGCCCATTCATGAGTTGTGTGTTTACCCTTGCCTTTAGAAATTGTGTTTTTAAAATGTTGATATCTACCAATTTGGCTATAATTGGATCTAATTCATGCCTTTGACATTGCATGAACTTTTCTTATCCATCATCTTACTTAAAACATAAAATCCATAATAACAGTTATTTTATCTCTATTTATTCAGGTAAAGAAAAAGAGGCTCAAAATTTTTAAAAATTTTGGTGTTTATTTACTTTTGAATGAAAGAGAGACAGAGGGAGACACAGAATCCAAAGTAGGCTCCAGGCTCCGAGCTGTTAGCACAGAGCCTGATGCAGGACTCGAACTCACGAACTGGGAGATCATGACCTGAGCTGAAGTCGGAGGCTCAACCGAGTGAGCCACCCAGGCACTCCTGGGGCTTAAATTGTTGAAGAAAAACATGACAACACAAAATAGTGAAACAGGATTCAAACCCAGTTTGTTTCCAAACCTCTTTATTTACAAAAGCATGTTCCCCCTCTACCTAGCTCTAAACAGAAATATATACAAAGTAGAAAAGAGGATACAGTGTTTGTGACTTTTGATTTTATTCACTTGCAAATTTTGAAAGATCATTTACCACAACAAAAACTAAGCATCCCTTATGACATTACTTTAGAACTAACCTCATGCTATTGTAGAACATTAAAAATGAACACTGTGGGTTAAATCTGTTCTCTGACACCAAAGGTACATCCAAAACATTAAAATGGAAAGATAACTCATCACGAAGTCTTAACAACAATCCGAGGAAGTAATGGCCCGTTTTACTGGCAGCGCAAGCAGTCCATCCTTCAGTTGTTATTAATAAAGGGCCTGGTGGATTTGGATGGAATGAAAATACTGCACACCACATCCTGCGAGGAGCTGGTGAGTGATCACTGGAAATCCAGAAGCACAGGCCAAGTGCCAGGTAACAGCTCCTCCCAGGGTGTGACATCCAGGATTCTTCTGTGAGGAGAAGCTCAGTGAGCTGGGGTTCTTTAGAGGAAACTGGGAAAGAGGTTTCCCAGATACGCTTTTTTCCTATATTATAATGAGCAGATCGGGAGTGTGTGTTTGTGTGCGTGCGTGTGTGTGTGTGTGTGTGTGTGTGTGTGTGTTTTCCTATGTTCATGATTTTGACAGGCAGGAATGTTACACTGTTGGGGCTTGAGAAGCTAGTTCACTCTCTACTCAGTCCCCCAGGAAAATACATGATTAACTCTTTTAAGACCTTAGAAGACAAAATAGACTCAATCCCTTTAATTCACACCAGTGAATTTTGGGGGTGTTCTGACATCTCTTTAATATTGAGGGCAACAGCTATCTCTTCTTTTGGGTGGAGGCAAGACAGCCTCTAAGTGATAAAAATGAGACCAGGCATCACAGCCCAGAGCCTCCCTTGCTCACTGGTACTTAACGTCTCCCCACTGGTGAGTAAAGACAATAATAACACCTACGTCACAGGTTTGCTGTCAAGATTTAATGAGATAATATATGTAATAATATGCGAGCAATGCCAAAACAAAGAACCACAAATGAGGTGGCTTAAACAACCCACGGTTTTGTCTCACAGTTCTGAAGCTAAAAGTGCAAAATCAGGATTGGTTCCTTCTGAAAGCTATGAGGACAGGTTCTGTTCCAGGTCTGTCTCCGTGGCTTTATCGATGGCTGTCCTCTCCCTGTGTCTTCACATCATGCTGCTGCTATAGGTGTGTCTTTCTTTCCACGTGGCACTCTTTTTAGGAGGATGCCTGTCGTATTGGGTCAGGGGACTGTGCATTCCAATGTGACCTTAACTAATTACATCTGAAATGACCTTTTTCTAAGTAAGATCACATTTTGAGGTACTGAGGTTTAGAACTTCAACATACAGATTTTGAGGAGATAAAATTCAATTCAAAGCAATGTATGTGAAGTGCTTAATTAATAATTAAGTCCCATTAATCATTAGGTATTGAAATGTTTAGTATCCAACTCTAGCCTATAGGTTTTATAAAGTCTGGGCTATAAAAGATATCAACATGGATATCAACCTGGATGGCTTCCTCCTTGCTCTTCCTTGAGGTCCCCAGGACATCAGTTCTCTCCCACAGATTCTCAGTCAGCAATTCAGAAAGTAAAAACTAGAACAGTTTGAGTGTAATTGTAATATTTTATCAAGTGCACTAAGGTCACACAATTGAGAGAAAAATGCCTTGATGCTGTATTATATATCTGTGTGCTATGGATGTGTGTGTATCTATACATACATATAGTGACTTGTGCATTCATATTATATGGACCAACACATTAGCTAGTGTGTGAGGTTCAGCATCAGACAGACTTGTGTTCAAATCCTGGCTACCTGATTATTAATGATGGTCAGTGTCCGGTTCATTATCTGTCAGTTGAACAATCCCCATCTCACAGTATTATTGTAAGTATTAAATGAAATAAAATAGCTAAAACTATCAACAACATTCTGGTGAAGATGAAGCCACTCATTAAATGGAACCCATAATAAAATAGTCATTAATATTATTTCAGAGGAGTCACATCATTTGCACAATTAACCTAAGATTGAGCTGCTTGCTTGGAAATAAAAGAAAAAAGGGGAAGGGGGAGAGTATGTAAATAGTGATGGGGATTGTTCTGCATATTAATATTCTTTATTACATATTTCTATATTCATTAAATATATGTATTTCCCCATATTGTTATATACACAAAACCTCTAAAACTGTGCTTCAGAGGGGATATATCACTTTGTCAGGAATAACTCCCTCGTGGCCATGCGTGCTGACTTCAGAAACTAACAGCTCTTGGGAAGCCATGCATTCGTGTTATTACCATCATGATATCAGACTGTCTCTGAGCTTTTCCCCCACCTGAGAATAAACACTTTAAGAAATAAGGAACAATCCTGGACTTGGTTTACACTTTGTTCATTCCTGCCTTTCACTGGAGTCTTAAACATCATAAAACTTGGTGAGAACCCCTGTATTAACATAATCCCTCAACTGGTTGAGGTAAGGTGCTCTCCTTAACTGTTTCAAGTCCTATTTCTCTTACCTTCATGAATTCGTGCTGATGGGAGTGTCCTCATCACTCCTGCCAGGCCCCAGAGTATCCTCCCGGAGAACAGATAGGTGGAAGCATTTAATCTGTTGGAATGGTACTTGAATTTGATACAGTTCTGTGTCAATTTCAGAAAAAGCTTCAGTTCTAGATTTGCAGACACAGGAATCTGAACCATAATTTATGATTCAATAAAATCAAAGCACCTTGAGTTTATCCCAACTGCAACTGTTGACCCAATCTGTTATAGTTATTATTCTTTAGTTTTTATTTATTTTATCCATGCCCAAAAACTGTAGGTTTGTAAATAAAAAACACATTTCAAATGGATCTGCTGTCTTCATTTCTACTTTTAAGAGTTTCCCTATTGATTTCTAAAGTTCTCAGTATAATATTTTTCACCTAGAAAGTGGATGCACAGTGATGATTAACTGGTATTGAAGAGGTAGACACCAACAAGTTTGGGTTCATTTTGTCAGTGATTAAGTACTTGATTACTCTTTAGAAGTAGGCCTGCTAGCTAGAACCCTGGTATTTTCTTAAAACCTCTTTAAAATATAATAAGCATAGTCAATATCTCAAAAATACCAACAACTTTAATTCCAAGAGTATCTTTAATGCTTACTGAAGCATTTAAAAGATGAGTGGCCAGTGATTAAAAACCATTAGCAAGCAATCATCTATAATGGGTTTTATTTAGCCAATTCCAGGATGCCAGTAAGAAAACAAATCTTTCGTTTGCCAAAAGCATTTAAGAAAATCAATTGTTTTACAAGCTAATGATGAAAACTGTTAAGACCAAAGCAGATCTTCTTAAAATATTATTTTCAGGATAAATAAGCTGTAAGAGCAGAAGAAATAACATGCTTAGCCACTCGATTCACTTTTTTCTTTCTTCTAGCAACCTACATTATCCGAAAATTGTACCAAGATTTTTTTTTAAAAAAGGGCATTTTAGGGAAAATACAGAGGGAAGCAAAAAAGGAAAGATACAAAAGAAGACCAAGGAAGCACTTTTGTTTCTCTTCTAAACTAGGAGGGGTGGAGAAAGCAGAAAGGCAGACGAAAGTCGTCAGGGCAGCCCGGGTCAGATAGGTCAGGCAAAAAAGATACAATCAGTCTCACTGCAGCCCAGGTCAATCCAGGGAATTGGCATTTATCTCATCCTTTTTTTTTTTTTTTTACTTCAACCGCTGTTCCATTTACCCTCTTATTTCACTGTTTTTTTTTCTAATATCTTTGACAAATGTCAGATTTTTCCCCTAAGGCTATAAATATCTTTTAAATGCTATATTTGATTACTGTGATTTTATTTTGGTAAATACATTCCCCATATTCTTTCTAGAAAAAGAAAAAGCATAGTATCAGTTTACCAATACTATTCAATCTTCTTGTAAATCTATGTAAATATCTTTGCCCTGAAATTTACACAGACACTTTGTTTCACACTCTGTGGGATGCATGGGAAAAACATGATACCTAATCACATTTCCAAGAGAATTATGAAATCTTAACTTAGAATCTTCCATTCCATGGAGGACTAGCTTATGGTTTAGTAAAGACACATTGCCCCTGCCGTTTTTCCCTTGCAAATTCACTGTGACTAATACCACAATGCAAAATTACTGCTATAGTGTCCCTGCATTCTACTAAACCAGACATGAAACTATTTGAAATCTTTGTTTGAAATACAAGTTGTGTTTTAAAATGTTGGCATGAGTCGGGCGCCTGTGTGGCTGAGTCAGCTAAGTGTCCGACTTTGGCTCAGGTTGTAAGGACGCAGGTCTGAATTCCGGCTTCTCAGAATCATTAGACAATAGAAGGGCACACGTTGCCCAAGGAAGGAGGGGCCACCCTTGTAACGCCCAATCAGGAAAGGCCAGCTAACACCTTTAACATTTCTAAGGGCGGGGCTAAAGATGGAAGCTAAGACTAGTCACGCCCTACATGAGGGCCATGGGCCCACTCTGTGATTGGTCAATACTCCAAATGTTGTGATTGGCTCCCACTAAAAGTATCAATGTATGCTTAAAGTTACTGCCAGTATTGATAGAGGGTAGGGATTGAATTGCTGTGCCTGTGTCGCCATTCCTGTAACGCCCCCTTCCTAAAAGAGCCCCTACCCCGCCTTGTTCGGGGCTCACTCTCAGCATGAATCCCCTGCACCAGTAAAGTCTGTGAGCCCGAGCTTAGGCCCGGCCAGCCTAAACTCGTAATAAAGCCCTTTGCTTTTGCATGCGTGACTCGGTCTCCCTGGCAGTCTCTGGTTTTTGGGGGCGATATTGGAGACTTGGGTATAACAAAGTCATGATCTCACGGTTCGTGGGTTTGAGCTCCCTGTCGGGCTCTGTGCTGACAGCTCAGAGCCTGGAGCCTGCTTTGGATTCTGTGTCTCTGCCCCTCCCCCACTCAAACTTTGTCTCTCTCTCTCTCTGTCTCAAAAATAAATAAACATTAAAAAAACTTTTTAAATGTTGTCATGTGTCAATAAATTTACTATTTCTTCAAAACTTCTCTGCAACTCTGGTACTAAGTAATAGCAGTGTGGGAGGTAAGCTATGGAATTCTTGGTTGATGTACCACACCGGCAAAGAGAAATGCCATTGTCATTCAGTCACAAGGAAAGCTATTCTGATAGCTGATGGAGATTTCCCACTGGGTAGGGAAAATTTTTCCTCACCTTCAATAGTCATCAGACAAATAACTGACTTCTGAAACTCGGTCCCATGGGTTCACCATGATGGCGACACTGTATCCATTTCCACTTTCTCTCTCTGGAGAAGAGTCAATGGCAGTCAGAAACAACAACAGCCATTTCTAGTAAACAGTGCAGAACACCCTTCAAAAACCTCAAGTGAGGGGCACCTGTGTGGTTCAGTCATTTAAGCATTTGACTCTTGATTTGGCTCAGGTCATGATTTCACGGTTTGTGGGGTTGATCCCCACATTGTGCTCTGTGCTGACAGCACAGAGCCTGCTTGAGATTTTCTTTCTCTCCCTTTCTTTCTGCCCTTCCCTGCTCTTGTTCTCTCTCTTCCTCTCAAAATAAATTTTTAAAAATACTTTTAAAAAATAAATAAATAAAACCTCAAGTGATACAATAGGCTCAAATCTGCTATTCTACTGCTCTAAGTAATTGATAGTAGTAACATGGCAAAATTAACAATCAAGGCAGAAATTTTCTTTTGCGTGGCCTAGATTATTTTCATGCATTCTGTAAAATTTAATCTGCAATATTTCCAGGAGTTCATACCTTGAAAGAAATCAAACAGGCATATAAGAGAAACTAGTAAGCCTGAGAGAAACTTAATTTACCTGATACTTTCTCCATTTCCTTCATTCTGCTTTCTATTTTATTGGTTAAAGACACATTTAATACACTGTGCCTTTCCACTGGGCTATCCTTGGTTATGACTAATCCTGGGAACCTGATTTCATGGACTAATCCTACATTTCTCACTATTAGCCAATGCTTGCATTTACTTACTTTGCTCTAGGAAGAGCACTGGAAAAATCAGGAATGGCAAAGGGTTGACCATGAATAGTGCATATTTGGTACTGGAGAAAAGTGTTCTGAAGGCCAGAAAAATTTTCTGAAATCCACGTCAAATTTTCCTTCTCAGCTAGTTTCCATTTAACACCTTCTCATTTAGTTAATAACTGTCTCAGACATTGGAGGATGAAACGAGACCAAGCATTGCTTTGGAATGTGAGAGCAGAAATATCCCTATTTAGGAACAAGCAAGTAAACACTGGAAAATAAAGCAACCATGTAAGCCTGACTTCATCTAGTCCCCTGAGTGACTTTATTTGATTCTTCCCGGTTATCCCGCCTTCTGGCGAATATGAATGCTCAGAAGTCAGTAAGCCGTCTGGTTTATTCTTTCAAAGATCAAGAATACATACTAGAATTGATAATTCTTGGCATTTTCACTATTTGATGGCTTTCTGCTTTAGAATTTTCCTTGTGCAATTAGTATCTGAGATAGTAGTACTCAGAAAAATACCACAAATGATAGCTAAGGGCAGCAAGAAATGAGGCCTCTTTTGTCAAGAATGGTGCTTTCCAAAATGGCTTTAAAAGAGTCCAGTAAGTAAGCAAGGCAAACAGTTTTTGCCCTAGCTAATACATTTTTTAAACCATTAAACAAACTAACCAGGTTTTTAACCCTACTTTAAACTTTGACACACCTTGGGAAAGAGACTGAATTTCTCAAATATATTTGACCAAGAAAAACTCTGTTTAGACAACATCAATTAACAGTGTACCTTTCTGCATTACAGTTTTGAAAGAAGCTACTATAGGAATACGGAAATCCTGAAATCATGAAACACCGTGGTCCAAGAGGAAACATGAACATGGTAGGTACCACCACCTCGTCCAGTGTGCCAGAAAGTTCCCAGATGTATAGCATACTGTGATTCCTGCAACTGTCTTCTGCTTTCTGCCCCAAACGCTGAACTAATCCATTCTTTGTGATCTGTTTTCAGGTGAACTTCTTCATCTACACCAGTGAAAGAAAGTGGCACAGATAATTTTTTTAAACTAAGGATTTGCAAACTTCTAGCATCACCTTTGGTGCCACAGTTTGGTAATTCACAAAGTTAACAAACAGTCCCATGACACTTAGATGACACTGGAGAGGTTGACTGCTTCGATTTTCTCTTTTCCTGCCAACCAACACTTGGCATCGGTGCAATTGTCCTAACAGTTGTTTTCAGATTTCAGGGGTTTTTTTTCTAACATGATCCTATACAGCGTCTAATATGTAATACTAGGGTTGTGATGTGATAAACACACAAAGCTTTTTTAGAAATCTACAAAGCCTTTTTTTCTTTTCTTCAGTTTCATTGTAAAATAATGATAATAATACATGTTTCTTATTGTTTCTTCAGGATTCAGAAATGTGCATCAAGTACAATGACTAGGATAGAGCATACTCAAAAAGCGTATTTCCCACTTTTCTGCCCTACTTATACATATATTCCTCATTTTCCAGCCAGCCTTTTGCAACTGGTACAGAAATACATGAGCATCAGTCATGTCAAATGACTATTGCCCCCAATTATTAGCCGGAAACAAATACCTCCTTTTAAAATGTACATCCATTGTGTATATATACCACATCTTCTTGATCCACTCATCAGGTGATGGGCATTTAGGCTTGTTCCATGTTTTGGCTATTGTTGACAGTGCTGCTATGAACATTGGGGTACATGTGCTCCTATGAATCAGCATTTCTCTATCTCTTGGGTAAATCCCTAGCAGCGCTATTGCTGGGTCATAAGGGATTTCTATGGATAGTTTTTTGAGGAACCTCCACTGGACAGGAGTCTGATAAGGGTGACTCCTTAGCCTTTTGGCCAGAGCCATATGTTCAATGGGGAGACCATCTCAAGGAACACACTCCAGTAGGCAGTTAATAACAAGTGTTGGTGAGGAT